>NW_020799095.1:104333424-104451444 GCF_003259725.1 Athene cunicularia | reverse complement strand
TGTGCCGGGAGCGCGGAGCCCGGCGAGCCCCCGGCCGGGGATGTGATCCTGAGCTGCTTCGTGGCTGACGGCAGGCCTTGTTTTCTTCTCGGCTAGGCTGGCGTGCACCAGGAGTTAAGTGCCTAGAAACCAGCGCAGCTTCATAGTTAGAAAGCAGGAGCGGGGTCTGCTTTTATGGACTTGTACGGGAGGACCTGGCAAAAAACTGCGCTCCCTTCGTTTGAAACAACTCTTTCCAGGAGTTCCCTCTTCAAAGTCTTCCTGTTGACTTTAGTGAGCTTTAGACCAGACTTTAATTCTTTTTTTTTTTTTTCTTCTTTATTTTAAACGCTCCAGATATTTTAAAAGGGAATAAAGGGTGCCTTGAATTTACTGCTTTACCTGCTGCTGCCGTCTGTATCTAGTTTACCGAAGTTTGCGCGGTTCAGTAGTGCTTTTGTTTGGCATCTTGTGAAGAACAAATGAGCCGCTCTTCCCTTACCTTTTAAAAATGATACCACAATGAAAGTTCTGTTGCTTGGGCGCGCACTTATATTCCGAGCTTCCCAGGGAGGATTTATTTACGTGCGCATAAGAGTTTTGGAGCCAGTAGGAGAGCGACCAATTAACCGTATTTGCAAAAAGATGCTGGGAAACTTTAACTGAAGGCTAGGCTTAGACCTCCAAGTATTAAGTGCAAAGGAATAAGCGTTCAGAATTAATTGGGAAATGGAGGAAACTCTTCTCCTGTTAGACATTGGTCATGGTTTTACTCTGGTTTATTTGTTAGCTGCATTACAGAGAGGAGGTTAGTTTCAAATATCTTCTTGTAAACATCGCATTTAATTTAAAACAAAAGATACAGCTTCCATTTTATGTGGAGGTATGGGCTTTGCCTTTCTTACTACGTAGTATCAGTAGCCTGAGAGTCCCTAAAATGAGAAAACAGCAACATTGTAGGATTCAGATGGAGTAGCTTGGATTTGCTGACAATAAACTACTGTCTTAAGAAAACTGCTTAATGTTCAGGATAGAGATGATAGAGATTTCTTTACAGTGTCTTATTTACTATTTTTCAACTAAAACCAGGCAGTAAATCAATCATCAAATGTAATTATTGCTGCAGTAATTACCTTTGGGGAGTAGGTTATCATTCTTGGTGGCCTTTGTTCAAATATCTTTTTCATTTTCCTGTTTTATTTTCCTTGAATCATGTCAATTTCTGAGTGGATTAATAGTATTCCAGAAGCAGTCCGATTGTAAGATTTCTGAAAGGGCTAATAATGTGATTTATCTGGGAAGTTGAAAGATGCTTGCACAGACATAGCATTTAAATTCATTGATAAGAGTCTGCCCATCAATTATTACATCTTCGTTTTTAGTGAACAATCAAAAGCTGTAACTAATGTTGCGAGAAGTTCAGCTGTAACTCCAATGCATCATTTATTTAAAATCCTTATTTCTTAAGTATTACTGATTCAGTCAGTACAAAATATAGTTCTACAGTTTAAAAATAAACAGTATTTTAAATAGCTTCTCTGAAAAACTATTCTTTGAATATATGTAAATGGGTTATTTAAACTCATGAGTGCTGTTTTACATCTAAATAAAATATGGAGTTACGCATTACATTTCCAATTTGTCATGTACTTAGCAACCCTTTCTGGGAGGGAGATATAAGAGATATTTTTGATATGTCTGTCACTTTTGATAACTTAATTTGAAACTTATATCTTAGGGGAATACTGATACAAGGCAGGTAAATACATTAAAACAAAATGACAATTGAGTTTTTTATATTGAATGCATGAAACTAATGTTCATCTGAAATGGTGGGTGTTAAGAACTTTGCTAATGACTAAATTTCATCTGTTTCTTGAAAATACACTTTTTTGAATTACCCTGGTTTCTGTTTACATTTCTTTTCCATCTCTTTCTCTCCCCCCCCTTTTTTTTTTCCTGTTTTGGTTTCTTGCCAACTTTGGTCTGACTGTCCCCCAGGTCTTGGTGAGGATTGCATCTCAGGTTTGGATCTAAGGAAGAAAAAAGGCATGGCTAACATTAGATAAGCCCCTTTACAATTTAAGAATAGTAAAAACATCTTTCCAAGCAAAAATAAGATTTTCTGGGAAAAGCACTGTCTCTTACAAATATACTACAGGGTTGTGGCAAAAAAAAAAAAAAAGTCTCAAAAGAGAATAAATTATTTAACTTCCGAAAAACCCTGTAATTTGAACATCTTATTTTACTTTAGGAAGGAGGAATTAAAGTTCAATTGCCAGGTTCTTCTAGGCAGAGGAAGGATCAGTTGCATCAAACTCATCAGTCCTGACCTATATTTCATTCTACTGATTCATTTATCCCATTTCCTTGGCTAGTTTCAGAAAAAGAAAAAATAAAATCTATTAGGTATCATTGACCTGATCAAAATCACCTAATGCGTTTGGTGGGGGAGGGAGGATAGCGGGAGAAAAGCAGGTGGGGAAAGATAAGTCGGAGATACGATACTCGGATAGAAGCCTCGAAAGAGCCACTGTGCAAATGAAGGGTATTGAAGAGCAGCAATTGGTATGACTCCTTAAACTCCTAACACCTAAGGGCAATGCCATTCCCTAAGTAAAACCATGCTGGAGACCCCCTGAGATGAGAAAGCAAGGTCAGGGGAGAGAGCAGCTCGTTTCTATCGTGTTTAAGTTGGCCATTTGAATGGTGAACCTTTTTTTGTGACTTGGCATGCTTTGTAGGTATCACACTTAGGTTACTGACCGCCTCCCCCCTCCCTCCCCATTCTGGTTTATGGGATTTTAGTTTGGGGAGGGCTTGAGGTTTTTCCTTCTGCCCTTACTACTGGCTTTTGATGAGAAACTTTGTTTAAAAACAGTTACAAAAATATAGTCACTTGCAAAGAAAACCTGATGTTCTTTATACAAACCTGAATGAAAATGTAGTCCTATTAAATGTTAAACCTGGGTTTCTCTAAGCTAAAGCCAGGTAGTATTCATTGTGCTAAAGTCGCCCGTGAAAAATCACTGAAATTGTAGGCGTTAGATAAGCCATCACAAGGAAACCAGAACTGTCCCACACATTTAAAAGAAGCGCCGGATCTCTGGAAGTGATTTCTTTTTGAAAAAAAAAAAAACAAAACCAACCAAAAAACCCTTATTACTATAAAGTAAATTTTTACTCATTGTAATTTTGTATCCCACATTTGACTGCAGAAGTAAAATTACTGAATGTTAGATCCTAGAAAGATGAGAAGGAAAAATTTATTTGCTATATTTTACATATCTATGTTCTGCTTAAAGAAGGCTTGTATCTTGAAATATTTTGGCAAGCCCAGAGTGTCTCTTAAAGTTGTTCCTTCTTTTTGAGGAAACCTAGGTACTCTTTCCATCCTGACTGAATTTACAACTGCAACTCAATTCATGAAAAGTATTGGTGAACTTAATAAATGTACCTGTGACTTGTTTTTTTCATTATAAATTCGAAGCAAAAGGATATTTTTCGTACAGAGGTGCAGGTGGTGTTGTACCAAGGAAGGTAAAACAGTAGTGGATTAAAACAAAAATCTTATTTAATAGCAGCAATAGTTTAGAGAGAATCTGACATTCGTATCCCCTTCAAATGGTAGGCTTTACTGTGTATCTGTCAACTATTTGAATGTTTATTCTCAACCCCAACCCTCCCCGGCTTCCAAATTGCATGGACTAGACTTGAAAGTCATTAGATTGTCTGCTGATTAGACTATAATCAATCCAGCATAAACAAAAACAGCAATTAGTATTGGCATGGTTTCTGTGAACTTGACATAGAGTTTCAGTATTGCCAGTCCAAAGAACTTTTTCTGAACGGGCTGTTTTCAGGAACTATGTTATTTTGGCATCATCATTTTATAGGGAGGGAACAAAAAATTCATAAGATTCCATTTGGCCTTGAAAAGCAAAAACATCTGTTTGATGCATGAGTGGATTGCTGGCTTCTATTTGGCCATCCAAAAAAGGGCAAAAATTAAGATATCGAACATGAAAGCGTACATGAAAAAAACAAATTACAAAGAGGATTTAAGATTAGCATCTTTTTATAATGCAGGCTATTTATAGTGTTCTCTTTTTGACTTGCCAAAGCAAGCCCCAGCTCCTTTATATATTAAGAAAATCCGTAACAACAAAACCATTCCTAACCTTTAGTAATACTCATTGACTTTGGCAACGCATAGCGGTATCGATGGTCTTGATTAGCTGAAGGGTTACAATAATGCTACCCAGTCGTTTTTGGGGCCAGCGTGAGTTCTATCGACCATCACCATCTCCTTCTTAGGAGCAGGTACTATTAGGAGTGAACATGCAAACAGCTGCATCTAAGCAGCTACCGGTTGTACTGCTGCTAGTTCTCATAAAGGTGAAATCTTGTGACAAAGGCAATCTTAAATGGCTTAGATATGCTGCAGGTTTGGTTTGGTTTGATTTTGTTTTCCCGAGTTTATGTTAACTCGTGTAAGAAGGGAAGCTGTCAGTATGGAGGCACTTATCTGACATGTGTAGGGTAACGTTACCCGCTATGATCTAAGATGTCTTGAAAGGCTTTATGTCACTCTGTAATTCATTAAGTCTAATTTACAACTACTTTAGTAGCTCTCATTTCTTTGTTCTGAAGCACTATTCGGTATTTTGAAACTTGTGCATTTTGGAAAAAAGTCTTCCTTTTGAATATTTGTACATGAGGAAAGGATGTAGAACTGTTAACATTGTATGTAGATCATATGGATTCAGTGTTTTTTCTGTGTAAAACACTGAAAATAAGATAATTGGAATTGGTTTTTAAGATTGATTAAAATACAATATAAACACTGATACCTTAAGACAGACCTCTTAGCATCTCTTTCCAGATGTATTTTACAGTTTCCGTTGGGAATCTGTAGAGCTACCTGAGCTCAAAATCAGCCCCACCCGGGGGTGGGGAAAACGTGCTATTTCACTTATATCAGAACTGTGGCGTACTATGTATATTTTTTTCCCCAAAGGGACAACATACAGATCTACAAAGAATTGGGCTTGTTTTGGTGCTGTGAAAATGTACATGTCTGTTTTCAAATATATTTTGTAGTGTGTTACTACAAAGCATTAAAGTTTTTCAGTTACACTCTTTTACAAAAGTCAGATAGCACAAAAGCAGCTTTTAAATACTTCTAAATCATAATGAAACAGTTGGCATAGGATTCTGACAAAAGATGAACTTGCAAAAAACCAAAAGAGGTGGTGAGGTTTGTTTTTGTCTTAACTTTAATTTTAGACAACTTGGGTTCTATTTCACCTCAAGTGTGAGTAATTATGCTAGTTTAGCAGTTATTAGAGATGAAAGAAATTCTGTTAGATATGAGTCTCTTAAACTTCAGTAGCTTTAGTTTTAGCCAGGATAATGATCAAGGAGTAGTTAGCCATATGCCTAGGGACTATGCTGTAGCAAAAAAGATAGGGCTGATCTTGGGGGTATCCTTATTACAACATGTTATAATTAACATTTTCATTCAGCCCTCCTACTTTCCAAAAAAATCTGCTTTATGTTCTTCTATGTGCACATTAGTAAGACTGCACAAGATTGCCTTCTTCCAATTGGTTTTTGAACCAGGTCCTTTGTCCTCAGTATTTAGTCTGAGTTAATACTGGTCACTTTTTTTCCCCCCTCACTTCACATTCCTTTAGTTCAAACACTTTTTTTCCCCCCTCTACTGCATAATTATTGAGAAGAAGATGTAGAGGATTTTTTTTTTCCCCTTCCTTTTTCAGGATTTAATCCAGGTTATCCATGTTCTTCTGGTGTGTGCACGTTTGAGGCTTTTAGATTCTCCTTCAGCTAGAGTGATGTTGTGCATGCTATACTGCAACTTTCATTTGTACAGTTGAATCCATATAATGTGTACTCAGAAGGGTTGTTACTTACCAATTCTGCACAATTAATGCCCAGGGAAATTTTAGATTTTTGGGGGGATGTGTCTTCATTGTGTTTTTTTCCCGTTCTTTTTTTTTTTTTTTTAATCATGGGAGTGGGACAGAGGGGTGTTTTTTGAGTGATTCATCGAATACTTTCACTTTTAAATATAGGTGCAATTAGGTGTAATTTCTCTTTTTAAGGTGAGGATTCTTAGTCCTTCAAGATTTTTTGAAGTCATTTATGTATCTGTTCATATAGTGTCTTCCTCACCCTCATTTCTTCTTTTTTAATGTGATAGGGCCTTACTATGGTTCTTTAAAGTATCAATCAACTAGTTAGCCTTCTTACAAATTTGAAACAATCCTGGTCATTAGTTAATCATCCTCTTGACTGAAGCAGAACACCTTTTTTGCCCTGAGGACGAATGCACAGGATAGTGAGGGTATTGGTGTCTTCCCTCCTTTCCAAACCCCATTTTTGGAGAGTTTATTCCCATGTCAGGCAATAACCTGGAAGAGGAATTTTGTCCTTACCAAACAGGAAGTTTAAAATCTCTCTCCTAGTTTTTCATACAGATGCTGTGTTACACACGAGTGTGGAAAAGCTAGAGCACTTTTAAGTCTAAATGTCTTCATTAACTGCACAATAGATGGCTTTTGAATACAGTCCCTGAAACTTGTGCCCTTACTATTATTAGGTTTTGTTTTGCCAGGAAAATAGATTTCAAACAATGCATTCCATTATAATTGATTTTTTTAGTTTTGATTTTGTTTTTCATTTCTTTTGGTAACCTATCAAGTTCAACTTCCATTATTGACTCATTAACTTCTTGAAAGGAACTTTAAAAACAAAAATAAAATACCTGCTGTGTTGCTGGACTGGGTGATGTGATGTAGTGAGGCAGTGTCCTTGGGAAGACTAGGCTATGCTTTGATCAACAAAACTTTCTCTGGCACTGAATTATGATAGCTGTGGTGGTTTTTTTGTTTGGGTTTTTTTTTTTGGTTGTTGTTGTTTTTTTTTCCAGAGTCAAGTGAATTTCTAACTTTGATAGTGGCAGTAGGAAGGAGGAGGGGGTGGGGAAGTTAATTATTTTCCACCTCCAAAGAATACAATTGCAAGGAAGGAACTTTCTGATTCACTGGTTCCAGGACAACAGGATGTCAAGATCCATGCCTGATGTAACATTTTCACTCTGAAGATGGGAGGAGGAAATAGGTTGCTATTGGTCTGTGCATGCAGCCTCTGGGAAGGGATCCTGTTACGTGAGTTATAGAGAGCTAGAGCATAGGAAAACATTTGGTCTGTGATTTCTGGTCAATCTGTTGAGCAGAAGACTTGCTTGCCAGATAAAAATGTAAATCAGTGAAGAAAGGTCAGAAACCTCTAAGTCTAGGTCTGGAAAAAAGGGCTTGCATGCTGCAAGATGCTAGTACTGCCGTGCTTAGTTTACAGGTGCCTGGTTGCCTAGTGGAATAGTCAATTTGCACGAGGCATTTGGATTCTTTATATAATTCCATAGGTATTATATGTATCTTCTATAGGTTTAGGAGTTTATGTTTTTGAGTAGGAACTACCTTAAAAAGACAAACCTGGAAGGAATAGTGAATCTTATCTCCTTCCCTGTTCTAGGTGTGGGTGACTTAGTGCAGTAGGGTATCTCACAGCAGTCACATATCTGATCCAGCCTTTTGGAGGTAGGGAACAGGTTGAAGTGAGAGGTTGTGCTGCTGCTCTTCCTCTCCCCTTTACTGAAGAGGGAAAGTTACTAGCTCTGCTAGAATGTGAGAGGCGGGGGTTCTGTTCTGTGCTTTGTCTAAGAGTGTTTGAATCTGTATCTCACAGGGAGTACATCAGTCATTACACAGCAGCATATTGTGCTATGAGTGTGAGTTGCCCTTTTATTTTTGTCAATTATGTTTCCCTTTTCAAAAGCGTAATTAAGTATTTGTTGGACGAGAGGGTGAGAAAGAGCACTCATACACAAGACTCATGGCTCTAATGGCTTGAGTACCAATGAAGAAAGAGGAGACCTGGATCCTGGTCTGCCAAGTACTTACTGCAGTATTACTTCTGATGGACTATTTCAGTGAAACAATACCTGGAGTCCATGTGTCCCACTTCCCATGTGGGTGCCCTAGCCACAAGTCTAAGGTATTGTACTAATTCTCCTTCTTTTGAGTTCACTGAATATTGTAGATGAGGTATGAAAGCTTCAACAGCAATAAATGAGTGCACCTCAAGTCTGAGGGTAAGTGCTCTTTCTTAGGAAGCTCATGACATGACTACAGATCCTTCTGACAGAGAAGAAAGTTGAGCTGGTGCCACCCACATCCTGGGTGAGTGATCTAACCAGTGCGTGTGGGCAAGAGGGGGAAAGGAAGAGGTATTTCAATGAGCACATTTTCTGCCATTATCTTGTAGCAACCAGGGAATGGTATGTGAACTCTGAAGAACCAGCCCATAAGACTGTGTCCAAAGCCAGGAAAGGCAGGAGAATATTTAATCTTCCACTAGCCAGCTGTAGTGGGGCTTTGGTTTGAATTCAGCGTTGAGCTGCACAGCACTGAGAAAGCCTGGATGATAAAACTGTAGGTATTGCCTGCCCTGAGTGGCATCTAAGCAGAACTGACAATTTAGAGGCAGTGTCTCCTCACTAGTTTTGGGGCTTCTAAGCTCCTTTGTGGATATAGACCAGAGTGCTGTTATACATGATAGAAAGTCATCTAGAACAGAGCAGAGAGTTTGAGAGATCAAAGAGAAACCTACAAAACCCTGGTACACAATAGATGGAGATCTCTGGTAAATCAGGGGTAATCTCAGTTGAAAGAAGGTGGGGTTTTTGACTCAGATAAATGTATGTCTTTAGCTAATAGATCTAAAGCATGCATCTGTATTTTGTTTTGCTGTTGGAATGCTATTAGACAACCCAAGCTCTTCAATTTAAGTGCCTCATTTTAAGCAGATAAATAAATGACTTAACTTTCAAAGGCAATGATCATCTACTGTAACTTCTACTATAGGTCCTCATAGCCCTTCCTTACATCACCTGCCCTCAGATTGGTGTAATGTTGGTTACTTTGAGATTCTGTGATCCATGCGTCAGTTTGATTCAAATTACTCTCTTGCTGAGTTTAGGCTTTTGTAGACATTGTTTAATGAATTTTCTCTCTTCTAAGCACAGATGAAAATAGAGGTCTGTAGAGTACCAGAAATTATTGGTCCCTCTGAGCTTAGGTGATACATAGCTTCAGTATACAGAGAGGAGTCACTCTGAAAGCATTTTTGTTAAGTATTGGGTTTGGTAATTAGGCTTAAAATTTATCTTAGCCTCCTAACTTCTGTCTTTCCTCAAAATAGACTTGATGCTCACAGTCACATTGTCAGTAATGGAGGTGGAATACTCGGTTTAAGACAGGCAGGACAGCTGAAAGTCCTCAACCTGGTAATGAGAATTGACTCGAAGAGAGATTCCCTCTTACGTTGCTAATTCTCACTATGGTCCTCAATTGGACTCGGAGATCTGTTATAATCTGTTACATTGCATGATAAGAGAGTCTTAGGGATGTCTGGAATTTACTTGAGGTTTATAAAAAGCTTTAAGGTTCTTTGGAGAAAAGTACTTTTCAAAATCTATCATACCATTATTGGTTTACTTTAAACAATAAAAAATTGAGTATATGTAGATGTGGCTTAATCCTGTTAAAAGGTGTATGATTAGGGAGGCAAAGTTAGCATTCTGGGCAGGATTAATTAATTTACTACCTCAACTATGCAGAAAAAGATACACCACCCCCACCCCACCCCGTAGCTTTGGGGAGGTTTCTGTAGAATTCTCCCTCTGCTGCAGGAAAGAGCATCTTCTGCCTTTTCTGCACACAATGTTATGTAAAACTGGATGTCTTTAGGCTGTCACATTTGGATACCGTCATTCTTGAGATCAAGGGTTGGAAGAATATCCAAAGGATTTCTTAAGCACTTAAGTATATTTATTACTTTTATGTTTATGTGCTGCCTAGGAAGACACTTTATTTTAGCATAAGAATAATATTTTCCAACCACTGCAGTCTAATTGGGAACTCCTAATTCAGTCTTTCTACAAGAACATTAGGGGAAAAAAAAAAAAACAGGCTCAGTGTTGGGACAGACTAAAGAGAGGAGTAAAAAATATGAATGCTGTGAGGGGCTTTGTCTTCTGGAAATAGCAAAGGCAAGAAGAAAAATGCTTTCTATAACAGGAATCTTTTAAGGAAAATAATCATTTCCAATATCAAGAGAACAGTGTTACAATGCTAGGGAGGTAGAAATAGGAAAAGGAGTGTGTCACAGCACAAAGGAAAACAAATCAGAAATACAAATATTCATGCATATGATTAATTGGATTTTTATACAGTCGTGGCTATACACAGAACTAATTTTCAGTAGAGTTCTGGAATGTAGATATTTGAAATGTTAATATGCAAATGCATTTCTTTTTCCAACTCTTCTCACACTGAAGTCATTGGGTGTATATATACATTTGGGAGTCAAAATGGTAATCAGGTTTCTGGCTAGGAGCTGATAGATGTGTACTGATACCAGGTGAAGCTGTTCAGAAAACAATACTTTCTTAGTAGTTCTGAGCTTTGATGACTGCCAGTTATCTTAAAGGACATTATGAAGCAGTCTGAAATGGTTGTTGACTTCCAGGAGTCACCCCCTGAATTGCTGCTTGCATGTGTGGCGTAGCCAGGTGTGAAATCCTGCACTTGCATGTGTTGGCCAAAAGAGTTTAAAAGACGAGTCTTAGAGCACCAGTGGTATCTAGGGAGAGAAGAAAGTGGAGGCAGGTGTAGCCCGAGCAGGTGGTGCATTGACATGAGATCCTGCATTTCATACTACTCTGTAACTTCTTTAATTTCAGGTTTGTATTTTGACTGAACCCTTATGGAGATGTGTTTCCACAGCACATTATTGTGAAGTGTGAAACATCTTCAAAATCCATTGACTTTAATAGAGTTAGAGGATACTCTGCACCTCCTCTAACTGTCTCTTAAATTTGCTTTATGCTATGTGATTAATCTGTCTAATCATACTTAATATCTACCTGTAGATGATGGCAGTATGAATGCCCTCTTGGTTTTTATGTGGCTGTGAGGAGGAGGGAAAAGAAAAGTAGAGAGATACTTCCAGAAATTACAGTCATTTGTAGGTACTGAAATAATGGCACACACGTTTTATTTCTGTTCTGTCTGGGTAACTCGGTAAATTGTGTATTGATTATGCTAATATAGCTAGTGTCTCTATTACTTGTCTGCAGAAATTATTCAAACATGTAGATTGAAGATGCACTTGGCAAAGTTACTATCCTAAGAAAAGGCTTTTGTGCAAAGATGGCTTTAAATTGAATTACTAATTATATGCTAATAGAAATTTATAGATTAAGTATTGAATTATAGGAAATGCAAAGTGCAAGTTAAAAATACATATTCTAAACTTCCTATCTTGACAGTCTTAGTTGCTATATTAGGTTTATTTTCACATCTCTCAAGGAATATGTTTTAGGAAGGAATAAATCAATAGCAATCTATTTTTATAGTTTATTTTGGGGTATGTGGCTTCTCCTGCTTTGTTTAACAAGCTGAAAAAAGGCGCAGGCATTTGGGGCAGTTTTCTTTTTAAAAATTTATTAACCCACCTAGACTAGAAGAAAATAGACTTTTTTCAATTATCTTTTGCTTTTATTTTATTATGGTTTGTAATAGCTCAGAAGCCATAAATCTTAGCCAGAGTTCTCCAAAAGGCTTCCCTTTCAGTGAAAATGTCCTTTTTCACATTTCTAATTTTATCCATTTCTTTTCCATACAAGGTTTTTCCCAGGCATCAACTAGAAATGACTTGTGCTCTTCCTTAGGGTACTAAATCTACAGATTAACTTTTCAGTGAGGGGGAATCCTGGTTAGTCAGTAGAATATGAATGAGATTTTGCAAGCTAGAAAATTTGTATATATTTTGTACTAACTTTATAGAATAATCTCTCTCCTTTATAGGCTAACCATGTGTCCCATGAAGAGACTCTTAAGTAAGAGGGGTGAAATCCTCATTGATCAGCAGGTGTTGCTGTAGAGCAGTCAGGAGATTAATTCTATTTTTAGGACCTCTATAACAAAATTCCCACAGGTTTTCCTCATTGGCTGTCCGTGATGGTACTACTTGATTTGTTGGTTGTTCTGTTTTTTTTGTTTTGGGGTTTTTTTGAGTTTTTTTTGTTGTTTAAAAAGGAATAGTTGGTCTTAATGTTGACATTCAGCAGGCTAAGCATGAGAGGTGCTCTGAACTGAAACCAGAGTTTGTCTTGGACACTGACTGTACCAAAGCTGCAGTGTCCTAACCTTTCACATAGATACAGCTTCAGTTTAGAGATACGATTTTTGCAGTAAAATTTTAAAAGCTGATATCTGTCCAACCCACAAGCTTTTATAATAGGAGATAGAACTGACATGCTGGAATTCTGTTTTCCCTTACTGAGTTTTTTTTTTTAAATTGCTCTCAAGAAGTGTGGTGCCACAGTTGTTGTGGTGGTCTGGTCTTTTTCCTAAATTTTATTATTCAGGGTTCCTATATGTTTTGGTTTTTGAAAGCTGCACTAAGAAAACATGTAGTAGGGCCTTGATGGTTTGTTATTTTAAGGAATGGATAAGTCAATTGAGAAATATTTCTACATCTAATAAAACAGGTGACCTGTGGCCATAAATGCATGGTTGTGGGGAGAAGGAATATTGTTGCCTTTGTGACATTGTTTCAAATGTATCTAGAAGTGCTGTTCAGCAGTAGCATCACCTGTTCATAGTCTGGATTCATAAGCTATTGTTTTGGTTTCCTGAGGCCTCTCCTTTTACTAGTATTCTGTGACTTTGTTACCTAGAATTTAGTTTAGCTTATGCTAGGGTGTGGCATATGCTGTAATGACGATGACATCTGTATGTACAATTACAGTCCTAGAGTATTGGTAATTTTGATGTTTGCATTAATAATAGTGCATACATGATACTGTTTTATCTGCATATCATCCTTATGGCTTTTTTTAGTTACGTTTCATGCTAGTGTTAGAGAAATGGTTTTGGTTAGCAAAATTCAGAGCATCTCTCTATGTAGGTTCTGTTTAAAGTTGCCTTCCTCTTCTGAAAGAAAATGGTATAATTTTTAAGGGAGTTAATGTTGGCTGCATGTCACATTTACCTTTCATAGTCAGGTGAGTTTAACAGTGGCCTAAGAGCTGAAATAGCACTGAAGTTTTCAGAATTTGATTGTGGAAAGGCATAAAATGCTAATCAAGAGTTTACCTGATGCTACCAGCTGCAGCTAACTTAATGTAACAAATACCCATGCTAGTTGGAGGAATGATCTAATGTATTGCAAAGGAAAATGAGATGCTATTTTGTAGTTGATTTGTGCTAATGCTAAGATTTCCCTAACTCTGTGGATTCTGTGGGCTAGTTTTCTTAATCCTTTTACCATATTTCCCCCTAAATGTGGTTTTAATTTTCCTGACAAATATGTCACTCTTGTTGAATATTATTAGCAACTCTTTGTGCCGTGGCCTGTTGTGACCTACTTGTTTCTTTTGTGACTGAGAATCCTTAAAGGGCTTGATCAATGGTTTAGAAAGATGCTAACAGGAAAGTTAACCTGCTCTGATACTGGTTTCCTTTTTTTAGTGTAACAAAGACATAGTGGTCAGTTCTTGTTGAAAGCAAACCTCAGCGCTCTCAGAATTTTCAGATCCCTAGAGTTAACAGGGAAGTTTTAAGCATTTGGTTTCACAAGACATACACTGTCGTGTTTTCACATTACAAAATTGCATACCTGAAAACCATTTGTTAGGCAGTATCAGTGTTTCCTTTTTCCATTTTAAGGCATAAAAATGTGTGATGTACCTCTCAGTCAGCACTGTGAAGCTGAACACATTTCAGTGTGCAGTCACTTCTGACTAGCAGTGAGAGATTTGGGTACTGCAGCTGGTGGCAGTAGACAGTCAGTACTGAAGAGCAGAAAAGATGAGATCTTACATTTTGGTTTGCATAGCCTTACAAGTGGAGATCTGCTTCAAACAAGCAGATCTTGTTTACTTCTTAGCAGGTAGCTGCTATTTTAAAGTTTCCCACTTGAGAATCAGTTCTTGAAAAGTTCACGTTTGGCCATCTCAATTCCATCTTGAAACTTAAAAAATGGTAGCATTTTTAAACCGACTTTCTGGACTGAATTGCGACATGTATGGTGGTCGAGGATTTCACTGGTAGATAACAGATATGTCTGCAATCCTTAGTAAGGTTTATCAGTAGGTACTGATGACCAAGGTGAGTTTCCTCTTGAGGGATGGAACAGTAGACTCATTTTTCAGTATTAGAGCTTGTTCTTCAGAACATTTTTTGGAAATAGATCAACAGCTGATGGTGGGAATAGACAGGGTCAGGTTGGGCTGCTGCAGAGGTTTCACTGGGGGCTTTAAGGGGGTCACAAAAGGTGGTTGTTTTGGTTTTCTTTTTTAAACTGCATACTAGTTGTATCCATTATTGTCTTGCTTTACTAACGAGTTTTACTGATCTGTGCTGCCCTACTGAAAAATCTTTCTATTTAGTTTAGTTTGTGTTTGACCATGTGTTCCGTGAAACTCAGATTTTCATGAGCTTTACTTATTGCTTTCTTTGTCTGACCAGTTTCCTTTAGCTGTGAGAACTGCTGGGATGACTGCTTCAGCATAACAAAGAAAATCATATAGTCTTATCACAGCTGAAGTACTGGTAACTTCACGTCAGCAAAATATAAGTTCAGTTGAAACAGTCAGCTCATAAAATTGTATTTTGTGAAATACTTGACTTATTCCAGGGCTGGGGAACTATCAGATCTCTGTTGATGAGTGTGCTCACTAGCCACAGCTCTGGGACAGAGATAGAGGTTGTTTAGAGTCTTCCAGAGATTGTATTTGACTCTTACTAATATATGCACTGTGTTTCAAGTTTCTGGTGTCCTAAGAGTGTCCTTATGAAAACTGGTGTTTTTTTTCTAGAAACTCAGATTCTAGAAACAACCAGTTGTATGAAGCCTTGGGGTTGGCGGAGGAGGAAAAGAGGTACCTGTGGAGTGTGTATATGTATCTCTTCTTTTGAATATATGTCTAGATTTATATGTGACCCTAAGTGTTGCACTCTCTTGTCCCAAGAACCAGGAAAAGTACCCCAAATCTTTGGGTTTTAACTCAGTTGCATGATTTTTTTTTTTTTGAGGTCTGAATTCTTGGGAGTGGAAATGCTGCAGAAGTGCAGTCTTTCCCCTTTCAGCTTTTTCCCCTGTGGAGGGAGAATGAATTCTTTTCTCTCCGCTGTTCTCTGACTCAAAGAACTCAGTCTTTGGGAGAATAAAAAGGAAATGGTTCTGCCTTTTAGCTCTTCCCTTACTTTTACTTTGGGAGAGTCAATCCTACTTAGGCATCGTATCAGAGCATATGAGAACAGCTCTCTAATTTTTCAAAGTAGCAGCAGAATGGCTCTTGTTAGGTTCACTCTTGCCCAACAAGTTTTGAGTAGTGAATCTGACAAGAATTGTATTGTTTTTAGTTCTACTGCTCTGGAAAGCTGTGAGCCAAGGGAAAGATGCTGGCATGGTGTATACAGTAAAACAGCATGGGGTTAGTTCTCCTTTGCAAGGCTGTCTGCACTGCTGAGATGTTTGCTACTGAATATAGGATTATTATATATTTTTTAAAGCTTATATATGAATTAGCACACACACCTCTCCCGTCTGCCAGGAGAAGGCTTTCTCTTATCCATGTGGAGTGAGTAGAATCTTAAAGCCCAGAATTATTCTCATTTAGTTCCATAATCAAATACAGTAGAGTGCATTGAAGACAAATATCCCAGAGGAAATTTGATTTGGTTTTTTAAGCCATGAAAACGATTTGGTCACTCTGTTCTCAGATTTGTAGTTCCCTACAGCAATGTATTCTGTTTTGGTCTGGTCTTACACTTTCGCGCTTTGCAGTGCAGCTTTTCTTGCCCATGTTGTACAAGCATTACTGGCTTTCAGAACTGAAGCTGGTGTAAAGATGCTTGAAACACTTCAGCTACCTACCTAACATCTTTTTTGTTTGTTTTGTTTTTGTTTTGTTTACCTTTTTCTGACAGTAGAAGAAAATGAAACAGAGGACCAGCAGGCAGGTGTGGGACACACAGCCGCACAGACTGGTAATGCTGAATTCCTTCATTAGTGCTTGCTTACTGTTTGACAACAGTGTGAGGGATTTTTGTATCGGGGTGTTTTTGCAAAGCCTGCACACTTCTTTCTCTGTTTCAGTTTAGAATGCATTCTTGGGGCTTGCAATGGAAAATAACATTCCTCTCCCCTCACCGTTCAATTCCTGAGAATTAGAAACTGCCTTTTGTAGGTCAGCCAACGGAAAGTGAGATGCTTCTGAAGTGCAGCATGCTTCTCTCTCTCTTTTTTTTTTTTTTTTTCCCCCTTTTAGGTTAAAAATAATCCTTCTCTACATCCTTTACATAAAACCCCACCCTATGCCATTTCAGATAAAATTGAATATTCATTCCACTTAAACTATTTTCATATTTGTAAAATATGTGGATAAGGGTAATTTCTTTTAGGATTGTTGTATAATTTCTTACCAGTCAGGAGTTAATTAAGGGCTCCTTAATTTTAAATCAGTGAGACTGGGTGGACAAAGCTGTTGTTTGAGTCAGGATCACAGGGATATTTACTGAAATAACTGTTAATTCCCAGTAACAACAAGGGCTCTTTTATTCTCCAATATGATCCTGAGAATGCAAGAACTGCTTCACTTCTGTCTTTGGTACTGATTCCGCAGAGTTTTATCTGAAGAGCAGGACTGACTCATCTGGATAGTCTCATTCATTCAGCTGAGGTCACCTTTTGGAGTAAGGACTGACTCTGTAAGGATATTCCTAGAAGGCTAGTCATCTCTGAATACGTGTAGGTAATTTGTTTGAGAACAGTTGGAGTTATTCCTCTTATGAAGGTGAAGAACACAGTTAGTATTTTATTCAGCTAGAAGACTTTTTATTTCTCTTGTGTGTGTGTCCTGTGGGTTTGTGTTTGGTGTTTGGTGCCTTTTATAGGTTCTAGCAGCTCTGCACATAAAATGTATTGTTTGAAAAGAGGAAATAAAAGTGAGAGTTCTGCTTTTTAATGGGAAATTTCTCAAACTCTTCTGAAAGTACTTATCTCTCCATTTAGCTACCTGCAAACTTGTACTGCCTTAGACACATGAAGTTGAAAAATAGAGGACTGCAAAACTGGGTATCAATATGACAAGGAATGATTGCTTTTCTGCATTTTTTTCTTAAAATAATTCTCAATGGCCAAGTTGTCTTTCTGGTTATTTATTTCCCATCATGTCCTGTGTTGTTCTCTGTCTGCTTCTAGGCAAGATTTAACATTCTGTGTTTCTCTATAGCAAGAATGCAGTGCTGATACTAAAAACAAAAAACCTTCTGATAGAGCAAGCAGTACAGAAGGCCCACACTGTGTACACACTGCCAGAAGTTTTTATAGTAATACTTTGTATCTAAGCTCTGGCTCTAACCATTAAATGTGCTTTTTATAGAGTACCAAGTTATAAATGTAGTGCAGCTACGGCATATTAATCTTACTGCAGAGATTTAATGAGGCAGTTGTTTTGCGATGGACACTATTGGGAGCAGAGAGCAACAGAGTTTTACTTTACCACTGAGCTGAAGAAATATTCCTTGCCTGGTAATAATTATAACCACATGATCTAAGTTTTCCTTTCTTTTGCCAGCATTTTTGCATGCAGAAGTGGCTTGGAAGGAGGTCTACTGCAAGGCAGTGAAATGGGTTGGAAAGGAGGCTGTTTGCTTGGTAGTTAGATGTTTTACTTGTGATTAGCTATGGATCTTTGTAGCATAGGCAGAAATATGTAAGATGAGTTTCAAGAATACAGATAGTCTTTGCCAGTCCACTGAGATGGCTTTTAGATATTCATTACTTTTACTTGACTTTTATATGGGTTATAAAAAGTAAATGTGGTGAAACCTCATTTTTACATGGGCAGAATAGAATTTCTGCTGGTTGGCCTTAAACCGCTCCCATACTTGAAATTAATTGAAGTCCATGGCTTTATTGCCTCCAACACTTTTAAGCCAATGCAATTTTTCATTTTCCCCAAAGTTGCAGTTTTATTAGACCAAGTTACAGCAATAACATCCCTTATGAGGAGGAGGAAGAAGGGAAGGGGAGAACCACCTGCCAGGGAACATAGTAATGAGAAAATCATGCTTCTTTTAATTTCCATTTATAAATAATGTTAACATAATCAGTAACAGAAGACAACTGGTCTTTCTTTTCTATTATTTTTTTGAAGTGCCTTAATAGGCTGGATTTATTTCTGTTTATAAAAAGTAACCCTGCTTTCCATGCTAGATAATTTTCAGTGATATCTGCAGATGGAGCTGATGTGTGCATTCTTGCTGTTGTGTATTGAAAAAACTTCAGATGGTTCACAACAGTCTCTGAAATAGGGCAAGGAAGCCTCTGGAAATGACAGTGGCATTTGCAGATGTTGGGAAAGGCAATCTTACTATGAAGACAATCTTCGCTGAGGGAATTGTGGCTGTGACTGTGGCAGATATTTTTGAGTAAGGTATGTGGGAGATAAATGACATTTGCCCTGAAGTCTGTATGTGAGCATGAGCTTTGAACAGGAGGTTAAGGAGAAAGTATAGATGAATGCATATTGCATTTATAAAATAAGTTTTATTCTAGTCTTTCAAAAGAGCAGTTCAAATAAGGCAGTTTATCCTCAGTTTAAATAACTATTTAAGCTTAGACCAGCTCTTGATGGAAGTTATTTGCTGTTGTAACAGAAAAGGTATCTATTCACAGGGTGTTCAGATGATATTTTCTCTCTTTAAATACCTTTTTATTTTGGTGGTGACATCTCTTCATGGAAGCGGATCACAGTGGAAATACATTCATTGAGAGGGGCTGAGACTGCCAGAACTCATTTCACAAAGCTGTCGTAGGCTAAACTCAAACCTAGGTCCCAGAGGGTCCCACTTAAGTGTTGACCTAAAAACAAATGTGCCAGTTGGCTAGAGCATGTATTCTAAAGTTGCAGCAGAAGGGAATAAGCTTGACTGACTTCTGTCCCTGTAGAGTTTATATCTGCAAATGCAGAAGGAGAAGCAAAACATTTATTAGTCTTAAAATGATTCTAATTTTAATAACTGGTCTCTAAGTAGGAAGCTTTAAATTGAGTGATTCTTTAGGCTTTTGTGCATTAAGGGGTGCATGTGTGCCTACGTGTGTGTGTATTGCTGAATTCCTGTAAAGTGCAAGTGTTCCTGAATAGTAAGTCTTCAGAATTCCTTCCCCTCCCTTCTCTTTCCTTCAGCATTGTACTTAAAGCAGAGTCAGACGCTACCCTTATTTTAAAACAAACAGGTCTGTAAACTTTATGTGCAGCATTTAAATACTCATGTTAAAATTCAAACCCAGTGCCCACATTTCCCTGAGTGCTGTCAGTTTTATGAGATGAAACTGGGAGCTTGAGCTGAACAACTAATAGTATGCGATGTGCACATGCTGCCTTCCAACAAGTGTTTAATGATGTTGGGGTCAGTTTGCAACAGTTAAGACAATTATTTCTTTTTCTGAACTGCTTATAACGGTGGTAATCTCCTAACTACTTTTATTAATCTTGCAAAATATCTTGGAAGATGAAGTGTCAATGGAAGTTATTAGATTCAGAGCATTCAGCGATGGCTAAAATGCCTTAAAGTCCTTTTATTTAATTAACATCCCTTTTTGGTGTGTAAATTTGCAGACCACTTCTCTATTTGGAAGTAACTGCCCAAGTGGAAGTTTTCACTCTTTAAAGAACCTTGTGCATGCAATTTGTGATATTTGCTTTCAGAATGTGTTTTTTATTTTTAAAATTAATCTGCTTTTCCTCCGTAATATAATTCCCTTAAAAACAAATTCTGCCCTTTACCCCTGTCAAATAAATTCCTCTATTTTGATCACGAGCCACATAGCATGGGGAAGACTTCCTGACATGGGTCATTTCCAGTTTCTGCTTGCGGGTCTGTCTGTATTTGAGCAGACGAAGGGCAGGGTGTAGCAGCATGGACCAAAGGATTTAGGAAAGTGATGAGAGCCCTGACCTTTGTTGTGGGCAGCAAGAACGCCTGCGCTTTGTGCACAGTGGCAAATACAGGAATGGCTGTGCCCACATCACTGCTGGGGGCTGAGAGAGGATTTAGGAGTGATTTAAACAGGAATCCCCCTCCTCCTTCTCACTGCTTCCCCATTCTAATCTGAATTTAGTGTTAGCATGTTTTAGCTTCTCTCCAGTAGTTGTGCGTGATCCTGATCAATTGCAGTGCTAAATAAAGTGGGTTCACAGATGACATCTCTGTGTTGCTGTGGTCAAGAATCCTATTCCTGGTTAATCACCAGCTTGGCTGAAGAGTGTAACATCTTAAAATGTACTTGCACAATCTCCTGTTATTATGTGAGTTTGTCCTTGTTTTCTAAAATGACTTGTTTCAGTCTTAGTTCTCTCAAATACCTAAAACGAAAGATGAGGCGGCCAAAATAGAAAAAAGTGGTGAAACACTTGCATGCCTTTTGCTGGCATGTACACAGCCATTTTTCTTCTGCATTTCACTTGTTGTACTGTGGTTCCCAAGGAAAAACAAAGTTAAGTGCCAGCTTGCTTTATTAGGGAAGACAGATTGTTTTATTTCTGTCTTTTGAAGGAAGCTTTTAGTAAAGTGGGCAAAAAGTCAGGAGTAGTTAAAGCTACTCTGCTGCTCCTCAGAGGAGGAAAAGTTCTAGACCGCATTATCTCACTCTGCACTGGTCATTGCTGAACTGAGGTAGTGCAGCGAGCTGTGTGGATTCTCTGGGTGTAGGGGATGGTGGTGAGACTGCACATTTCTTCCAGTTTAGAAGCTTTAACTGGGCTCAGGATTAGAGCTATCCTGCTATCCCCAAAATACTTGTTAACATGTCAAACAGACAAAGCTCACCTTGTGCACTATTTAGGTTTTACAGTAGTTTCAAGTTTTCCATGATCTGACAAATATAGGAACTGTATTGGTTTTGTCTTTAAGTCATAGGCAAGTTCAAAGCATGTGTAGCATTTTGACCCAGGGTATAATCTTTCCAGGACTTGCTTTGTGTCAAATAGTGTGGTGATAGAGTATTGGAATGGATTGTAAAACCAAGATTAATTTCATGTTTATGTAAATCAAATTTGCTAGTCTCTTAATTCTGGTAATTTCCTGTGAAATGCTGTAGTTAACAGTGAAAAGAAGTTCCTGCACAATCATTGATTTGATTTTTCTTTTCATTGGAAACTAATTGCATAGGTGGCTTATCCTTTCTTACAATGATCAAAGCAGCTTCAATAGCTGTGATAAAATAGACAAACCTAACATTGAAGCATGGAAGAATTGCTTGAGTAAGAAATGGACCTGCATTTGAGGGAGTAGATGAAATTCTCCTTTCATCGAGATTAGAAAAAAAATTAAGGAAAAAAGCCTCCTTTGCTTATTTAGCAGTAAATCTACAGTGTGCTGCAGGCTCGTGCCAAACATGTTTCTTTTCATTATTGCCACAAGAACCTATCTTAATATTTTTTTTTTCTTTTTAAAGGTTCTCTTCTTAGATGCCTGATGTCATGGTCTTGATTTTCTTTCAGACCCTAACTGTAAACTAGAAGACAAGGCAGAAGATGGAGAAGTGCTAGACTGTAAGAAAAGGCCCGATGAAGGGGAGGAGTTAGAAGAAGAAGCTGTGCACAGCTGTGACAGCTGCCTCCAGGTGTTTGAGTCACTGAGTGATATCACAGAACACAAGATTAATCAATGTCAACTGACAGGTAAACAATACTTATCACTTTGTGGCTTCTTGCACTGTTCTATTTCTGATTCCCATCCTTTGCTTCTGGTCTTCCTCCTCCTTTCTCAGTAATTTTACTCTGTGCTTGAATGCATGGGTGAGACCTTTATAAACAGATTCTGGGACAGAATTATACTGTAAATGGAGCACTGTAAATTTCAAAGAATGCATAGATAATTACTGTATTGTCACTGTATTTAAAGTGATTGTTAGCTGTCTGTGCCCAACTGCTGCGTGCATTTTCTAGACTCATGCTGTTTACAGCTTTCTGTACTTTGCTTATACACGTATTTTTCTAAGTCACTTGTGAACGCACAGGGTATTTATAAGTGGGATTTAAATGCAACCATATAATGAATGAATTTGCACAACAACATGTTGCAGATCTGGGCTGGATGTTGCATTAATCTAATCTGTTAACTACAAATGACTGCACAGTAATCAGTAACAAAATTGAGAGGAATGAAGTAAATTGTTAGAGGGAAAATAAAATCCCAGCTTTAGTGAAGGGGTAGAACTGAGTACTGGTCAGATATTACTGAGTTGAGCAGAGCTGGTTGAATGGACCTGTAGCCAACCTGGCTTCCTTTTTGAAATTATTGTCTTTAGCCCCCTCACTGAGGAAACCCCATGAAATCTGCTGAAGTGGTTTTGCCCTTTAGATTCAGTAGGTCTTTCTTTTGATGGTATGCTCTGTAGGTCCAAACAGAAAGGTAGTTTTGGTTTTTGTTTGATGGTGCTTTTAATTTTAGTCTCTACAATGTAAAATGTATTTATTGTGCTGTGCAGTTATGTTAAAGCCTTCCTTTATTACGACTTTGCAAACAAGGGAATGCTTTCAGAAAGTATGCATGTGCTCATGTTTGGAGAACTTTCTGAGTTATTTTTGATTTCAGTAGATCCATAGGCTAAGTCTTGGCAGGATGACATAAAAGTCAGGTAGCAGTACTGCTCTTGGGTATGAAGTGTGAAAAGAAGGTGAGCAGAAGAGGATAAGTAGGCAGGAATAGAAGGAAAGTTGAGGAAGTAATGTGAATTTGTCAAATGGTTTTAATTCCAACTTCAAATTACAGAAGATGAAAACCGGCTACAGCAAGAAACTTTTATTAATATATCTCTTTGCCTTTTCTTACCTGTAAAATGTTTTTCTAACTTCAAATACCACCAGTTTGGCCATTCCCTAATCACTGCTACAGACTTCTAGAATGTATTTGTCTGTGTTGCTCATATTTTCTGGCAGTATGGACATTCTCTCTTGACTTAAAAAAACTTAATGTTTTTCTTTCCTTTTCTTCACACCTCTCTTCTTTCTTTTCTTCTTTCTATGCTGCAAAATTAGTGGCTTTAGCTTGTCTCTTCCCTCTTCCAGAAAGCATTCCCCCTGCCCTGATTGTCTCGATCTCCCCATTACTGCCTCTGATCCTATTTATTCATCCCCATTTTTTTCACCTTGATCTGATACAGCTATTTCTCCTTTCCAGTTAGTTAGTTCACACCCCCCCTCTCTGCTTCTAGCAAGTGGTTTCTCTGCTTGTAAGCAACAAGCAGAGTGCACTGAACAGTGCTTGCACAGTTGGGTTGAGAGACTGAAGAAAAGCAGGTGGGGGGAGCACTAAGTAGGAAGAGTCCCGGAGCACTGCTTCTAACCACAGCAGTTCTTGTAGAGAGCTTGTGGCTAAACAGGAGTGAAAACAAGTATGCCAGATTTGGGGTGCATCTGTAAAGGCAGAATACATGTCAGAGGATGGGAAAATGAAAATGAATCTTGAAGGAAATTGTTTAAATTCCTAAAACTACAAGGAAGTTTGTGATGGTGAATGGGTAGAGATCAGACTGTGTAAAAGCTAATTAAGTGACCAAAAACCTAAACTGCACACCCTTCTGGACTATCAAATTGACAAAAAGCCAACTGTCCTGTTTCTAAACATAAATGACCAAAATACACCCTTAAGTTGAGAGAGTGGTCTTAATGGAGTGGCCAGAGTTAAGTATTTCTTCTTTCTCCAGAAAAAAATACTAAAAAGGTGGCTAGTGAGGTGAATTCAGTGCAGAATCCTAAGCTGCATGTATGACCTAACACTAAGGATACAATATTTAAGAAAACCTCATTGGTTTAGATTATTTTTAGATAATCAATGGCAAACAGTTGACAGACAAGAAGCTTACCTTTCTCTTCTGAAGTACAATATATTTGACAAAACTGAAGTTTGCTTTTAACATTTTAGGCAAGCTCCCTGGACTATTGTCTTTCTCTTGGACTTCCACAAGTACCTTTGGGTGCCACGCTCAGATTTAGTTTTCAAAAAATGTATTACCATGGAAGAGTATTTGCTCCTCCCTTTCTCATCACAGTCTTCTGATGCAACAGTATGTTACATATAATTGTTGTCTCTTTTTGAAGGAGTCCCAATGAAACTAGTAGACACCCTGAGGTATTTGTCCATCACTGAGTTGTTAATGAAAGGAAAGAGGTTTACCAAAATTGAAATTTTTCTACCCTATTGTGTTGTTAGGATCAACTGTGTTCTCTCTGGAGAAGGGCAGAGTGTATCATCTGTCCCAATGAATGATCTTTCCAACCTGGGCGTCATCTCAGGTACTGAAAGGTCTCCTAAGTTGTCCATTATGTAAAAATGGCACGGCTGTCAGACTCTGAAATTTACATTTGACTTCTGAAACCTTCCAAACCCTGATTGTTCATATGGTTCAGCCAGCTGCAGCTTGTATGGATTTTACAGAGCTTTGGAGGTGCTCTGTGAGATTCATAGGGAGCTGCACTGCAAGAATTTATGAACTACACATATTGACCCAGTTGTAGGGTCACTTTCCATGTGGTTATACTGGGTAAATAAACAGTTATGTTGATGGCAAAAATGGCATGGCAAAAGAGTGGCTTAAGACAACCCTTTGGTAAAATTCTGAATATAAAACATGAGAGTTGAGTGTCATACTGTCTTGACTGCTCCTAATTTTACCAACATGCTTGAGAATGGGGCTTGCTACTGTAAGTTCCCAAATTGATACTGGACCTTCTACTTTTTACATTTGAAAATGTTAGATGTGTTCTTCTGAAGCTTTGACACTTCAGTGGAAGGAGTAAAATTGCTTTAGTGAGTCCTCCTTCTGCACTCTCAACCAAAGACAGGAATGGGGAGAAGGGAGCTGGTTTATTAAACAGTGGTCCCAATCTCTCAAAGTGTCAGTCACCCCCGCCTATTCAGAGAATAGTGGAAGATGAGAGTTACAGCTCTGTGAGATTTAGCTCTCGGGATCTTGAATTGCTATTCTCTTGCAGATTTTTTCAAAGGAGAAGAAGAAAGTTCTCCCCAACTGGTTCCTTCCTGTAATCCGTTGTTTGAATTGAACTCATGTTCTTTTTCTAGAGGAGGACATAGCTGCTCTTTTATCCTAATGTGTGCACTATTGATCTTTTCAATTTGGGTCTGATCCAATATCCATTGAAGTCAATGAAAAGATTCCCATTGACTTCAATGGGGGATGGAACAGGTCCTTCATGAGCTATTTAGTAATATTTTTTGCTATCATCTGAAATTCTTGTGCTGAAGCTTTCTGTGAAAAGGTGATGATTTATTTATGTTAATTGCTGACAATTCCTGTGATGTTTGTGGAATACAGATAGTGGATAAATGGGAGGAGAAGTCCAAAAAATTTCTTTGCAATACTTGTAGCCGTGGGCAGATAAGATGCTGAACTATATTAATTTAGTCATTACAAAAGATTGGCAATAAAACTATGGATTTAATAGTGTTTCTGATGTTGATGCATTTCTCACTTTATCCTTCCTGCAGCATTTCCATTTAATAACTCGTTAGCCACTTGCACATTGTCATCCTCTAAGTTGTCTATATAAGTAAACGATCCAATTAGCATGGTTATGAACCTTATGTCCTCCTAGTATATGTTGGTTTGGATCTCACTGTAGGAACATGCATGCAGGATCAAAAGTGGGGCACTACTGATAAACCCTCAACTGCACCTTCTTTCCTTCTGCCAACAGGAAAATAAACTTTGCCTTTTGCAGTGCTGCCATGTATACTGTTGGTGGGGCACAATGTGTCAGACACTTCCCCTAATCATCTTCTGCTTGATTTATAATCTCTTCTCCCTGTGCAGTGCTGTGTGTTGTTTATTGACCCTTTCAGTCTTCAGGGATTGTACTCTATGAAGTCTCCTCTGTATATGTGAGAACTACCTCTCTGCTGGCTGACTGTGTTCAGAAGCATTCAGCGCAAGCTTGGTTCTCTTGAAGATGCTGTAGATTGCTTTGGCATTGGAAGTCTCAGTCATAACCAGAGTAATACTAGAAAAAGGCGCATCCTGTGGTGCTGCCTTGCTTGCAGTCAAACATGCAGTGAACATGCCAGTCTAGTTGGCCGAGTTGTTGATCAACATAACAGCAGTGGATGTGCTGGTACACACGACTGCCATCCTCCGCCTGAGCATCAGTAGACCTAGTGCGTGTTACAGGACTTTTCCTACTAGCCCCATTGGCATCACAGGCTGTAAAACTCAATGTAGGCTACTGAATCATATGCAGTTCTAGCTTCAAGGCTAAGGGTGTTCTGAGGTAAAAGACAAGAGATATTTCTCCATTGGGGATATTTATTTTACCTTTAGGTGATTAGGTAGACTTAGTTTTACGCTTTGGGCTCTAGCTTAGTGCTTGAGCTTTGACAGGTTGAGTAAGTATGTCAGGTAGAGCTGAGAGCTATTCATGTTATCCCAAGTTGTTTCTGATGTTGGAAAGGTTACTGGCTATAGCTCTGTGTTCCCTACCAATAAGGAGATGTAGTCCTGCTCTGTAGTCCTGATCAGAGATTCCTCTCACATGCCATCTGAAAATAATTCTGCCAGATATACTGGGGACCAGTTGTTCTGAGTACTGCTCTCTATCAGCACTGGAGTATCACTAGGCTGGGAACTTCTAGTTAAATCAGTATTTCTGTGTTTCCAATTATGACCAAATTAATTTTCATGGATATCATTCTCCTGTGTGTTTGAGAAACACCTTGCTTGTCTAGAAATAAGAGGTGTGCTACCTAACAGCTTCACAGGCAGCATGCACCACAAGTGATCATGGACTTACCAAATGGGAGGTAATAGAGATTCCAGTGTAATGGTTTCCTTCTCTTGCCTCTTTTCTCTTCTTCCTAGTGCCCAGGAATCTTTCATCTTTCTGAATGAGTTGGTAATGCCAGGACCATCTCCTTCACTAGAAGACTTGAAAACTTTCCAGGGGATTTTGTCCCAAAGGATGTATGCTGTGCACAGTGAGACTACAAGATAAATTTTGTGAGCGCTTGGCATTGTCATGCTTTGATATTCTAGCTAGAATTGCTCTTCCTGCTAGCAAAAGAATCCTAGAGCTGGCCGAATATATTGCAGATCTTGCCACTGTTTTTTCAGTTGTTACTATCTGTTTGAAGAAAAGATACATGGCAAGGGTCCTTGGCCATTTCTGCAGTACAGAGAAAAATCTGAGCTTGATAAAAGTGCTTCTGAGGACAAGGACCCTAAGAAGTTAAATGCATGTATGATGCACCAAAAGCATATTCATCTGCCTCATTGCAGTTAGTGGCACACTGCCAAGCACTGTTTGCCAAGTACAGTTACTTCACTTGAGAGAGTCACCCTGTTTCTCTTGAGAATTCCTGCACCAAGGACTGCATATGGATTTTACATTAAACAGTTATTGAATGAAAGACAAACAGTGCTTGGACTGGGGACCTGAGCCTCTCTTTTTCCTTTGAGACCTTTCCAGTTGCTGTACTAGAGAGACATCCTTCTACTTTTCCATTTGCTTTGGACCACAAACTTCTGACTTCTCCACAAAATTACATTCTGTTTGACGGAGGCAGTGGAAAGCAGACCCGCTCCTCCAGTTTCCTGTCCCAGCCAACACACGTGTTAGTTTAATGCACTTCTTTGAGTTTGCAAGTTGTGGACTCACATTCTTTCAGAATTACGTGGTCCAGGACCCATATCTGCAACTCTGGATCCCTGCTATTTGGGGAGAAGGGGGAATAGGGTAGTAACTGCAACCTCTGTCTCCAAAGATCATAATTTTAAATTCAGAGAGTGGTGTAAAGCCTGTCAGTGAACTTGGATGGAAGATTTATATGCATTACAGAATGGCCAAGGCCTACTAAAATTGTAGCAGTTTGGAGAATCTACCATACAGAACTTAATATGCAAAACTGCATGCTCCTAGGGAGGATAGATGAAGGTCTTGATAATTGAATTCTTAGATTTTCTTTTCAAAATTCAGTATAAATAATTCTGTAGGTAGCTTGGTACTGCTCAGATGTGGAAGGAACTTGTGTATGCTGGAGCTGAAAACTGTGAAAGTAGGCTGCATAGCCTTCTTGCTGTTCTTCAGAATCCCTGTGCTTACCTTGAGAGACAGTAGATCCATGATGAATAGCCAACATGGGCAAGGAGGCATAAACTCCTCCCCCTTTTGCTTGGAATCCATTAATCTCTGCTCTTGAGATTGTTAATCAGTCATGAAACCTGTAGATCTTCACCTCCTGGGTGTTTTAAAAGCAGCCTGTTGCACTTCCTAAGTTGTCTTGTCAGTGACCTCTTGTAAATGAAAGCAGATGATGTCTGTATCGTGTAACTGTTATTCTTGACTCAGGGAACCCCTGTAATAAACCTGCTCATGAGCATTAACTGTAATGCCGGAAGTCTTGTTCTGTTTGGAAGTGGGAGAGGAAGCAAGTGGTGGTGTCTTCCAAGGGGCTTTGAGTGTTCCCTGTCTATATTTCATTGATATTTTGTCCTCAGTTTTGCTTCCTATTTTCCTCTTATTCTAGCCTGATTTCCATCACTAAAAAGTCAGGTGATTCTTTTAGCACATACTGGCAAGGATAGCTTTGGTTGGCTTATCTACTCTATATGTCCACAAAGGACTTTACACCCTAGAAAACTCAACTCCCAATGTAAGAGGAAGATACCGGAGCAGAGCTGGTGTCCCTGCACCAGGGAGGGAACCGGTGCCTTGCTGAGTACCATGGACAGAGACTCCTCCTTGCTGGCCTGGGAATTCCGGGGCTGCAGCTGAAACCACTCATCTGGAGACTCTAGTTCTCTCATTGGCAAAGGGGTTTGATGTAGGCACCTCCAGTGCAGGGGCTACCAGGTCTAGTTCTTGGTGCAATTCTCTCTCAACTGTCCTACATTTCAGTAATCTAGCATCATGTATGGAGCTCTTAGGGCCCATCTTGCAGCAACCCATGCTTTACTGGACAAATGGAGTATGGCAGCAGAGTTTGGCCAAAGTGCTGCTGCACACACAAGGTATCTGTTCCTGTCTGGAAAATGGATCCAGTTATCCTGGGACTTGGGCATCACACATTTGAGCCGTGCTTCTGCTTAAAGCATTTCAAGTAAATAGTCTTTCACTGTAGATAAAGAGTGAATATTGAGGATAACAGTACACTGGTTTACAGGTTAAAAGACCCCATGTGCCTGTCACCCAGAGTCTGTTCTTCAGCATGTAAGAGTTTTATGTAAACAATATACCTTACTTTGGTATTTTGTTACCAGGTCATGTTCAGCAGTAGGACTTGTGGTCATAGGCCTAAGCTGTACCAGAGGAGTTGTCTATGTGGTGCTTTTTTGACATAGGACTGCGAAAGTATCAATTAGGCATATCTGACATGCCACTGTGGGTGAGTGCAATAGCATTAGGCTCTGGGAGGAGCTACGATAACATTATAAATAGTTCTTCTGGCTTTGGTATTTTGTGGTTACCGAGCTAGCTATACCTTATCATCCTTGTCTCCGAGCACTGACTTGCCCAGCTCCCTAGCTTTTTCAGACTCAGTTCAAGTGCCTCCCTGGCACTCTGTTAAAAATTTGCCCTAGCTAGATCCAGAACTTTGCTTTATTACATTGACAGTCTGTTGCTCCATTTATTTATAGTCACTGCTGGGTGTTCTAAAGGTCAAGCCGTTTCCTCACAGAGCATTTCCAAATGGGCAGTACAGGGTATCTCTCTGTGTTACCGCTTGGCTACTGTGTCTTTCCCACTGAATATTAACTTCGCTCTCCCAGTGCTCAAGTGACATCTCCTGCCTGTTTCAGAAGAGGGTCCAATTTCTGAGATCTGCCAGGTGATGACATGAGGTAATCCACTGACCTTTCTCAGGCATTGTGTGGAGGACGTAACTGCCAGAGCTCATTCCAATTTTGGGAGAGCAGTACTATAATCACTATTGAATCTATGCAGCTGAAATTTCTAATTCTCATTGTCCAAGGAAGACGGTTGCCTGCAGGGGAGAGAAGGGAGGGAGCAGGGGGAATCATCAACACTGGCACATATGTGAAGAAGAAAAAATAGTCATTACTTACCCTATGATAACTATGCTGCTTCCAATTACTGTTGTAATCAATATGGATCCTGTGGCCAAGCTTGTCTTGCTTTTCACAGTCCTCAGTAATACAGACTTTGAATTGTAAAGCTGCTGCTGATACAGGGTCATAGCTACCCTGACCTTTACCCAGTACAATGGGAATTCATGTGTATGATTCTAATAGACACACTATTAAAAATAAAATAATGATTGTCTTGCATGTATGCACATATATGCACCTACAGTCTGTATTGACTACAGTGTTTCAGAGAATCAGTTACTGTAGAGTAAATAGCTGTTGCTTATTATATGCTTCTGTTTTACTGGAATATTTAGAATATATTGTCAGTGTATTACAAAATGGGTCTTGTTGCCATGACAAATTAGTCTTTTTAAATAGTGAATTTCCTGCACCTTCTAAAATAATTTTCTTGAAATACTTGCTGGTTTTATTATTGGTGCTTGCTTTAATTACCATTTAGAAATGAACGGAATGGGAGGTACAACAGATTATCATTACTTATATGTTCAGCAGTTAAATTCATAGCTTGAAAGCCAAATGTAACAAAATGCCCCACAGCTCTTTAACACTTTGCTTAATACAGTTGTAGAAGAACCTTAATTCATGTTTATACAACCAGCTGTAGAGTGTTAAGGCTTCCGGGTGATGTGGTAGTTCACTAATGCACCACCTATATGGGCGCAGTTTATCCTCTCAAGCATCACCTGGAGGGTGTAAAAAACGTGCTTTTTATGAAAAAAAGAGAATTATTGGAGAAAAAAGGTCCTTAAAGACATTCCAGTCACTGCCTGGTCTTGGCATAATAACCTGTCTGAGATGGTTGTAAAATCATTTCCGCTTCCATACTGTGACTCGGTTTGTTAGCGGGAACAGGGTTAAGACAAAGAGAAAGCACATCTTAATTCACCCAGGGTGTTTTGAGCTATTATATCAAAAAGCACAAAAAGCTTCTTGAGAATTTGTATTTTGAGTATTTGTATTGTATTGAGTACTCTGTTGTGGAAAACCACTGTGATGTGCAGATAGAAATTTAGTCCTGGCACCTATGGAAAACACTGGAACCTGCATTCCCTTTAACTGAAGCTTCTCTGTTTTTTGTAAGGCACCAGATATGCAATTAATTCCAACTGTTCTTCCAAAATGACTGATAGTTGAGGCAAACTCCTTCTTAATGTGAACCCTTAATATTCCTAATTTTATATCCCTGTACTTGTACTGAGAGGTCATAGTCCTTAGCTGGGGATATCATTTGGGAATGCTCTAGCGTAACTGAGATCTATGACCTCTTAATAAGCATCAGGAGAAAGAGATGGGGATCATTCTACAACATGCCCTGGGGGTACTTTCCCTTCAAGAAGGCAAGCTGGAACTGTTCAACTTTTTTCTTTCTTTCAGTTTTTTACCTTCAGGGGGAAATTGATCGATTTGGAGATGATTATTCCATAATCTCTGAATTTTTGTCTTCTACACTGCAATGAGAACTCCTTGAAGTTTAAAGGGGTTGTGTCTCCTGTGTGCACTGTGGAATGAACCCAAGAAGTTTATGGGGACAGCAGTTCTTTTAGCACAGTTAGCGTAATAGTAGACAAGTTTGGAACTAAAATACCAGGAGGGTCTGTGGACAAAAAAGGTTAAATTTGTTATTAAATTTGGCTGACTAAGTACGATCACTTCTTTCAATGGATGTTTCATTTGGAGTTTATGTTTGGAGGGAAGAAAGTGGGGATTTCCCAGACATGTGGATGTATTAAAGACATGGTAGAACTGAGAGTTACCATGGTGAATTGAAGCAAACTAGAAAAGGTGAACTAGCAGTCAACTCCTAAAAACCTCAAACTTGACAAAGAGTACTTGACACAGATTTAATAATGACACGAAATGCTGGAACTTTATCTGTGAAATTTTGCTTTAAATTTACCCTTAGTAATGTTGTCAAAATCATGTTAAGTTTATACATGTACAAGTAAAGTGATTTAATATTTTTGTCTGTAGTATTTCTGAAGCACATAAAATGCAGTAAATCATTTTGCCTGTATGTAAACAAGGAAAGCACACTTTTAGGACAGAGAATGAACTGGAATGCTTCAAAATGTCTTTTGAAATAGAACTCTACATAAGATAGTGTCATGGATTGGCACTTGGGCGATATCTCTAATATATAGGAATTAATTTTAAATTTCATAAAAACACTTGTCACTGGTTTATTACCTCCCTCACCGTGACCAGAACTGGTGTCTCTCGTTTGTTTTACTGCTAGATCCCAGCAGGAAGTGCAGTCTAATGACTGAAGGAAGGTTGGGTGACTCATGCGGGGGAGGCTGGAGAAGGGTCAAGTTTTTCAAGTACTTTGCAAACCTTCTACCAGCTGTAAAAGCAAAGCATAGGGAAATGAAACGGCAGTTGCTAATTTACCTTTCTCTGACAAATGCAGGCTTTAACATGAGTGCATAACACATCAGTTTTATTGTTAACACATTAAACGACATCAATAATTTTTCAGATGCATGTGTTTATTTCTTATTGCTATTATCTGACTTCAGTAGTGATGCTTGGATTTTTGCAAAACACTGAGCATGTTTGATCTTTCCTGTAAATTCAGTTTCTAAGCAACAGATCCTTTGTCCTGAACTATTTTAATTTGTCAATAACCGTAGGTTTCTGTATGATTCTAATTATTCTTCTAAACTGCATTTGAAATACTTAAAACAGTTACAGTATTTGCTTTTTCTGTCATGTTATGATTAGAATATTTTGCATTACAGGACAATCTTTCCTTCACTAAGCATCTGTGTAGCCTGACTGGAGAATGTGTTTCAATTTATATCCATCAGTTGTTGGCTGTAATCTGTGCTTCACTGAAACCAATGGAAATGTCATTATTATGTTTGTTGAGGGCAGGATTTTTACTAGTGAGTTCAAATTCTCTTTCAATTATATTGTTACTCTCAGGATTCTTCTCTGTGGCACTCAGATCTCTGCCTTTCCAGCACTCTTCATCATTTCAAAATAGTCAGTGCTTAACAAACTTATTTCCAAATAGCACTTCCCAAACAACTGACAGGCTGTGGTATTAACCCTATAGTTGTATTAACGCTACAGTTTCTCATGGCAGGTTAGTTTGAAAGTAGAAAAGCTTCCCCTGTCTGACATGTTAGCAGGTACTCTCAAAAGCAAAGGCTGAGAAAATGGAAGAATGCAGTTTATCTTATTAAAATTAGATTCTGCCTCTTCTGTGACCCTCTTCACCTGTCATTGCCTTTGATTTTCTCTTGTTATTTGGTATGCTTATTCTTGCTACTGAGGCTCTACTTTTCTGTCCTTGTTATCTTTATATTTTCCGTTCTCTTACTGTTTCTGGAGGTGTGCTTTTATTTCTGTTGCATTTTCCACTATCAGAAGGTCATGTATCCCTGCCGTTCTCCCTTTGGCTGAGAACGGTGGAGTTGATTTTCTCTACTGCTGGAGTATCCCACTGCTTCTCTCCTCCTTGTCTCTGCTCCCTTGTTTTTCACTTTCCACTTTTCTACTGTTTGTCTCTGTTGCCTTTTTGCCCTAGGATCTCAAGACTAGTGCTACTATTCCTATTGGGTACTTCAGCAAGAATAGCACACTGAAACTCAGTATACTTAGTTTCATTCTACAGCCTGTGGAAGACTTGATGCTTTTTATAGGAGCCAAGAACATAGATGTAATCGCAGGTCTACAGCCCATCCTGTTATTTGTACAGTCATCCATTGCAACAGCCTCATTCTTGATTTGATCACTTTTTTATCACTTTTATAAATGCTCCAGCTTTTGTGTGATGTTTCTTTAGAAGTGGATACCACTAAAGTATCACAAGAAGTTCCCAAGTGATAGGAACATTTACCCCTCAAAGCATGAGGCAAAAAAGTGTTTGGTATTCCACAGAGGATATGGGGTTTTGTCATCTCAATGCAGGCATAGCTGGCCCTGATTTATTCTTGAGACTGAGTTTGTGTGTACTGAGTTGGCTTTATGAGAGGCCTTTTCTGTTGCATTTCAGTTATTGGACAATGCCTGAAGTGCTTAAAAATTACTTGTGCTTAAAAATTACTTGTGCAGTTCTGCTCTATAGGCATGGAAAGAGGCCCAATACAAATTAAAGGCTAAATTCTACCTATTGCAAAATTCATATGCTTGGATATGAAATCAAAGAGAATCTCTGTATGCTGTGAGTCCCACAGATTTTTTCATACAATGCTTTTGAAACTGCACCTCAGTTAGTGGATCTGATGCTGTGAGGGTGGTGAAAGGGGCTAGCAGATTAATAAATACATGTTCAGAGTGTCAGTATTGTTCATTGCATGTGGGGCAAACCTTATATTTGATATGCCTGTAAGAATTGCACAATGCCTTCCATTCTCTATGTATCTTTTTTACAACTATTTATCTACAATACCATAAAATGTAACCAGCTTTGCAGAAGACAGCAGCTAAGACCCATGAGACATAGTAGGGGGAGACAGGAAACTCTGGCCAAGAATAATGTGGCAAACCTCCTGCTCTTGTGAAGAATGCCACGGGATCTCTGCTGTCCACAAAAAGCAGATTGCACTGCAACTTTTAAGATGCAGATGGGTGGATTATTCCACACATGCGTTGCCAAAAAACGGCTGCTGCTTTGTTTTTCAGGTGAGTAGTACTCATGGGAGTTCTGCGTTTCAAAACGGTATGACTCTTCTTTGTCACTCCTTCGTTTTAGAGGTAACTGACAGCACAAGCTCTTTTACCATACACAGAGGGAGGCTGGCCCTGATAACCTAGCCATAGCTGTAGAAACTGTTCTGCATGCAAGGGCTGTCAGTCCCACACGATTCTGAATCATGGGGTCGGGGAAGCAGCTCAGGGTAGTGTTTAACCCTAAAGTCATATCCTGGCCCTCCCTTTTCTCCTTACCTCTCTTCTCTGGGAGCTCTAGCACAATATTTTGACTTGTGAGCCTAGAGGGTTGACTGTGTGGCAGACGCTTAAGGTAATTATGGGCTTACTTATACATTTTACTGTCAAATTACGTAATTTTCGATAGAGGGCATAATGTATGCTTTCTAGTACACACTCATTGAGGCTTAGGGTTCTGCCTCTTATTAGATAGCTTAAAAATCAAACCACGTGTTGTAACAGACCCCAGTACAATTGCTATGAAATGTGTGCAGCATTTCTCCCTTTCCCTCCATAACATTCTAGGAATTCTAGGATGTATAAGAACAGGATGATCTGTGGAAGAAAAGTTTGGATTTGAAATCTTTTACTGTAAATATGTGGAATGAGTTTACTAAACTGTGGAAGCTATTAGGGGTACAGGAAATGTTGTGTATTTAGATAGTCAGTATGCTCTTAGTGAATTGAGACATGGAATAATCATTCTTCCATCAGCCAAGTGTAGTAAATGTGGTTTGCAATCCAAGTGTTATTTGCATAGTTTATAGGCTTGCCAGCTATTCTCTTAACAATGAAGTATATAGTTTTATCAGAACTACATGCCTGCTTACGAGGAGAAGGAATGGGAAGAGCAGAGAATGACATCTTTTACAAACAAATGAACAAGAAAATTAATTATTTTGCTATTGACTAAAAATATGGTTTGATTACACATTGCAATTGCATTTGGTGACACTGGAACTGAAGAAATTTTACATTGAGTGTAAAATCTGTTCTTAACACTTCCTCTACTCCTATGGAAGTGTCTTTTTTTTGGATGGAAAAGAGACACATTTTTCAGCCATCATCTTTTTCTATAAAAAGATGTTACAACTTTTGACTGTCTCTAAGTTATTCATTATAGTATTCTCTTTCTCCTTTCTTATACATTGCTTAAAATGCTGGATAAAAGATTGTTCTTTGTTACTAATTCTCAATAAGCAGTTAAATCAGTTTGAAAGAAGAGTCCTTGTGAGTTAATTGGATTGCATGTTAGCTTTAGGGACATGGCTCCAATATAGAACTCTTTAGTTGCCTTTTGTGTAATAGTCTTTGCCTGTAAAGGTGTTGTATGTTAAAATTCCAACACAATTATATTGTATGTTTCAATTAAAAATATGCTTTGCAGTTAGGATTTTTGCTAGCATTTCATCTATGAGAAACATGGAGAGTCTTCTTTTTTTCCCTCAAGAAACTGTACATCATCTGGATCCAAGAAGTATCTATTTTTGTACGTGGATAGCTAGCCTACACTGGTGAAATGCTTCTAAAATAACATGTGTAATCTTGTATTGTGTAAATAAAGACTGAAGCATTCCCCTTTTCCAGACCTTATGAGCATAATCAGGCATACCATATTTTAAGAAACACTAAGCCTGTCTGAGCAAAATGCCTGCAGGATCTCATACTTCTCCCCCTATTTCTATTTTTTTTTTTTAACCATAGACCTGGCTCAGATTTATGTAGTTCATTTGAAGTTCAAGCAGTGAGTGGATTAATCATTCAAAGACAGATGGCTAAATAAAGTTACTTTACCTTAAAATTTGCAACTCCAAAACTGATCCTGTAAAATGAGTCCTCATATGTTTTTTGGCATGATTCTTCTGTACCCAGTCTGCACTGTTTTCTATGAGCTAGAGCAAGAAGGAGGAAAGAATAAAATTCCTGTTTCCAATCTAAGGCATGCTTGGTGACTTGCTTCCTCCCTTATATTTAAAATTAAACCCCCTCAGTAAGCCTGCTTTCTTAGCATTACCAGAAGTACCACTATTTTCACTAAGCTGAGGAAGCATAAGGAAATTATTCCCAAACTGAAAGCCAGCAAACTTCAGACTAGAATTTACCTTTACAGATAAAGTTAAGTAATTTCACAGAATATTAACCTTCTTCACATTGCCTCATTATTCAAGGCCATGTCTTTCTAACTTCTTGTCTTCCCTCCCCACTTCTCATTTATTTTTTAAATTTCTTACCTTTCTTCCTTTCTGTGTTGTATCTGCTGAGAACATGGAAGACTCTTACGCTAGTAGAAAGGGAAATGTTGTAGCTCTGTATTTGATCTGCTGTTTTTTTAAAATAATTTACGAGTAATAAAAATCCGAACATCAGTGACTAATGTTTCTCACTTTCAGGACTTCTGTGTTACGATTATTTGCCTGTCCTTTCAGAAGATTCATAAATGAAAGAACAGACATGGTTATTTAATACAGATTTGAGGAAGAAACCGGGGAAAAGATTCTACTTGATTGCTGACAAGAAAATTAATGCAAGCCATTGCTCCCTCATGAAGAAAATAGGTTTAAAGTCCACTCATTTCTTCCATTGTTAAGCCATGAGTAGATTTTAAGTTATTTAAAATTACTGATCCTGAAAAGCCAACCTACATGAAAGAGGTTGAGAGAGTGCATAGTTTAATATGGAGGGGACCAGGTGAGAGTAGATGAGTTAGACAAATTACCGTCACTTTTTGGAAGTAATTACTTACAGTTGGAATCTTCTGCTTCGTGTAGATAGTTAGTAACTTCAGTGTTTTCATCCAAAGGCAGGCATACAGTTTCTTGTGGTGTTTTTTTTTGTTTTTTTTTTTTTAAGTAATTTTGAACTTCCACATTGCAATGACTGGTGAAGAAATACTGAGTGTGCCTTAAATTCTGTCTGTCTGAGGTTTAACTCCCAATGTGACAGTACCTTTTTGCCTTAGGCCTTTGATGTATTTATCCTCACAGTTGTCTCAGAAAGGTTAGGAAGATCTAAGGGTACTTAAAAATTCAAACAAAAAATGAACTTAATCACTTAAGGTGAGATCTCTACATGCTTGCATCTGAAGTTGTGATCCTGAAACGCTCTGCTCAGCTGTTACCTCCCCTAAAAGACACCTTTCTGGCACATTTAATGGTCTCTTGTCTCAGACTGAGCCCAGAAGTACTACTGTTTTCTCTAAGTTGAGAAAGCATAAAGAAATTATTCCCAGACTGAAAATCATTAAACTTCAGACAAGAATTTAACTTTACAGGCAAAGGTAAGTAATTTCACTGAATATTAACATTCTTCTCATTGCTTTGCTCTTTTGACCATCGTACAATCTAATGCTTTCCACTGCTTCCTCCAGGCCATCAGTGAAGGAAACTTTTGCATGTGAAGTGAAATGGTATACCAGGGAATTGTTATTCAGGAATGTTCCACTTCCAGATTTGGGGCATTAAGATGCACAGGTTATTTTAAAAGAAAAAGTAACACACACAAAAGACATAATGATAACTCTACCTTGCTTATTCAGATTGTTCTTAAATAGTATCATCCGGTTAAAGTGCACGAAAATGCTGCTGGAGATCCTCTGCTAGAGCCATGAGGAATGAAAGATGTGAAAGGGGAGGTTCTTTGTTCAGTGGTGTTGCATTTCTCACTATTCTTTGCCATTTTCCCTTTGACTTAGATGGAAAATAGGAATATATGGCATTCCAGGATGAAATTACTGGTAAAAAGCAGGTCTAGTAATTTAATTAGGATTTTAAGCTAACCTTTTCCTTATACTAGTTATGCCAGTTAATACTGTTACAGAAAGTAAGTCATGGTGCTTGCATATGCTACCAATCACTCACATAGTGGATTTCCATATAGCTGTAATAGCATGGAACTAGTTTCCATGTTGTCCTTTTCCCATGACAGATTAATTCTCTTGTATTTAGGATACAAAGAGAACTTAGGCTTTGTGGAATCTGACTGGAAAGTAAGATCTGGAAGCATAAAACTTGCACGAACAGTGCTTTGCTAGAGTGCTATATATTGATTTAAACTACAGGATCCTATCTATCAAAGCTTCTATTTCAGAAAACGTTTTCTGGGAATCTTTCTTTATGAAAAGTATAGCAAGCCCTTAAACAAATTGCTACTATTTATAGAATTGTATTCAGAAGTGTGTGTTTTCTTTGAGATCTCAAATGCTTCTCTCTGCAACTCCAAAGTAAAGGATGAGGCTTTAAAGATTAGAGGGCAACATCTGTTAACTCTGGCTGTTTTGCATAACTATATACCATATAAATTTGTTCAGATGATTTGAAAATAGGTATGCATAAAAGTATGCCCAGCATTTAGTTTACTGACCATAATGTGCTGCTCGTTGAAACGAGCTTATGACTTGCAAATGGATCTCCAGTCTCAGTAATTTTGCAGACATGTAAAATGTCTTCTGTGGAAGAAATGAAAGGATGGCAAATCGTCTAAGTGAGGTGAAGTGGAGAACATGATTGCTAAAATCTTTAATTGCTGAATAAATATCTTAGTAGCTGAAAGGGTACAGAGGTGCCTTAGACCTATGTCACTTTGCACTGAAAGCTAACAAAACAGTCCTCTGTTCCTCCACCCTCATCACTCTTCCAGTTTAATTCATGAAACTTAAAAGATTTAAATATTGGCATGAATAAATGTGACCCAGCAAAAGAGTAATGACAACTGTAACTCTGTGCTTTTAAGTGATGCTGAAAGCAGAACTAGCATCCAAAATGAGGGAATAGAACTCTGGATTTCAGTGTAGTAATTTCAACATACACAAAGATTAACCTTTTCTCTAAAAGTAGTAGTTAGGTATTACTGTGGCAGCCTTCTTTGGCCTTTTATTTGCTGTTACTTATTGATGTTTGCTAGAGCAAGTGAAGAAGTAAATACCTGAGGAAAGGACCTTGTGCTCAGTGTAATAACCAGATTAATTTGGGAACCTAAGGTGAATTTGTTCAGGAACTCTTTGTTCATAATATGCATGTCTACTGAAGTACAGGAAAGCTGAGCATTAGCAGATAATGGACATTCTGGCTCCTGTATTGCTGATGTTACCCAGAATTTGTCATCTGGGTGTCAGAAGGCAAGAGGGTGACGAAGAAGAAAAGCTTATTGCATCAGATGGAGTAGAATGGATCTCAGTGCAAAGAGCCTTGCAGTAGTGAGCAGTAACTGTGTTATGTCTGTATTGTATGGGATAATGCCATGCAGAGATAGTTTAGCTCTTGAAGTAAGAGAGTTGTATTAACTTGTGAGCAAATCTTTCTCAGGATGCCGCTTCAGTTCCAGGGCTGGCAAGATCCCCAGTAACTTGGGTATTTTATGTGTGCTTTAATGCACAGTGTGGATGTGCCAAGTCTGTGTACTTGATTTGCAAAGGACAGAAATGTGCTAGTTTCCGCTTAACTTGGTTGTTGATGTTGCATGTTGTCTGCATAGTGTGACAGTCCTTTCATAGAGTCAACTCTTTGAAATACGAATTTCTGTGGAAAACAGTAGTTTCGCACCTGTGTCCTCTGAACTTGGCAGGTGATTGAATCCAGGAGACGGAGTCTTTCAATCACTGAAGGCAGAGGTGTCGTTAACTTCAAATACATTGCTCAGCCTGTTGAATTTGTTCACTGTTGGCCTGCTGTAAGTTAGGGGAGTGTACAGGTGCCTTTCTGAACAGGGGAACAGAATACAGTCTGTTAGCAGTACATCTCTGTGTCACACCCTTACTACAATGTGTTTCATTTTATATTCCATTTTTCCTTGTTAATTTGATCCTGTCAGTAGTTAAAACCAGATAATTTGATCCAGAAATGATGTGAATTATCTATGGAGAATTGAAGCATACGGAAATTTAACATGAAAGAGAGACCTGTCTTGCACCTGTTTTTCTGCACTAGTATACAGTGACCCCAGAGAAGTTAAACAAGGAATTTTCCTTTGAAAGAAAAGGCAAAAATTCTGCATGATATTAAGGAGAAAAGAGCCTCAGGGAGGATCTTTCAATCACTGTGAGCTGACAAAATGCTCCAGAGCAGCACAGTCCACTTTTAGTGTCACGTTGAAGAATGGAGACACAGTTCAAGGGTGTGCTATTAGTATCGCCAACCCAAACTTCAAGTGTACATGTGATGGAAAGGACCCTGCTGTAGACAGCTAGCTCAGCTGCTGAGTGGTAGTAACTTGAGAATACTAACAGGTCTTTTTTTGAGATCTTATTAGAGATAGGGCTCAAAAAATTCTTGAGGAGATTCAAATAATTGATTTATTTATCATTATTTTTAAGATGGAGCACACTGACTGGTTTTTAAATATAGAAAATGAAAACAAAAGAGAATAACCTGGTGAAGTACAGACACTGCTGCCATCTGTATTATTATCCTGCCTCACTCAGGTGGTGTTCACAGTTACCTGGACTACTATCAGACTTATGCCTCGAGGACATCTACAGTGCTCATGAGACAGGGCTTTATAGAGCAGACTCACACAGCACTCTGCTTCAGAAATGAAGTGATTGCTGGCCAGGAGAAATCAAAAGGGAGCATTACATTACTTCCCACTGCAAATGTGATCTGGACCAACAAGCTGTAACCTATGCTGACAAGAAAATTAGCCTTGCCACTGTATTTTAAGGCAGAAAAGCATTTTTGGGTAAGATGTAAGGCCGTTTCCCTTTGGAAGTATGGGGGATTGCCATGTTATCAGAGAAAGGGTGAAGCTGTGGAGTGGGAAACCATAGAATGGTTCTAGTTAACAACTTCGAGGCATCCATGTGTCATTCATCAAACTTGCCTTTTGTCTGTCTGAAACAGAATAAACAAAGGAGATGGTCTCCTACATAGTTCTTCTCAGTGAAGTAGATAATCTTGGTTCACTGAGCAGAATATAAAAACAAGTCATTCTCAATGGCATATGCCATAATGAATGCTTGATTTTGAATGTCTGAGGAGTACATGCACCCCCTCAAAGCTACACTGTCTGAGTATGACACCCGCAGCTTCCATGACCGAAGGGGCTGAGAAAAATGTTTTAAGGGATGAAGTCTTGATGGCATGTCAAGGTAGGCATTTATAGACTGTCATGACAAAAAGCCCTGTGTGAGAACAAATAAATACATGAGCTTGTTTTTTTCAGTTTATAAAACTGTGTTTGCCAGGAACTGTAAAAATGGGAGCAGTAATTGGGATCAGTATGCAAATGCTATTTAAACTCTCCACAATTATTCTCTAAATCAGCTGTAGCTTTCTTCCCCATTTTCTTTCCTCCTCTAGCACATTTCAGCCAAAACACAGCCCACACCGAATTGGCCCTGCAGCATCAAAGCTGACAAATCTAAACAGTGATAAAATAAGAGAAACAGAATTCATGTAATTGGAGGTTTTATAGAGGGCACCTGCCAGCTTTTTAGGGGATAACCAGAGAATTGTACTTCTGAGTAGAGCATCTCAGGTAATCTGTCCTCTGTTATATACAGGCCCCAGGTTAAGTAAGACCTGGATAAAAGCAGCACCGTAAGCTGTGGCTGAAAGGAATCTGAGGGTCAAAGTGGATGACAGAACACAAACCAATGATGTTCCTGCATAAAATTGTATTCAGTAATGGTATTTCTGCATCTTTCATCAGCTGAAGTTTTGAAGTGCTCTAGAGATGAAATTCTGTAGGAGAATATAAAGGTAATCTATACTTCAGTCTGTACATCGAACCATGAGAGCCTCTCACATCACACAAGAAGGCTGTTTGTCTGTTGGCTTTTTCTGGACAGCCCAAAACATGGAAACCCAGCAGGACCACAGCACAACACCAAAGAATGCCAGCATGTTTGCCCCTCTGGAAAGAGTCTGTGTGGTCCTTCTGTGCTTCTGGGAACTAGGTGTGACTCACTGCCAGTACACTGGACTAGGTGTTGGATGGCTTGTCTTCACCTAAATCTTGGTCCTGGCAAAACATGGATAATCATTCAGCGTCATTGACAAAAAGCAGAATAGTGTGATTCTGCTGGCCATTTCTTCATGTACACAGTCACCAGGAAGGGTGATGTCAGGAAACTGTGGCACCCCACAAGAAAGCACTCTTGAGTGAGCAAGTAGTAGTCATCTTAGGAGGAAAACAATACATGGAGTCACTGTATGACTCCATACATTATTTCCTCTGTGCCCATGGGACCACAGATGAGTCAGCAACAGTTCATGGTTTGTAGTAACAAAAGTAGCTGACAATTGTAACAAAATCAGTATGGATGCTTGGTTCTCATCCAGGGCCAGCGGGAGGTTCTCAACCAACAAAGCCAATGCAGTCTAGTCTATCAGGACATCTGTTGCTTATGAGGGGAGTGATGTAAACAAAGAACAGCCCTTTCTTCTTGTTTTATCTGCTCATTAACAATGTGATGCCTTGTGAACCATAAACATACAGTGTAAGTTACTGGCTTTGGTGCTGATTATACTATTGTCAGATAGGAAGTCTCCTCTTTTAAGATATTTGTAGCATTGCTGCAGGAATAAAAGTCAGGAGTGGACCTGCATCATTGAGGTGACCAGCTATCTTGGGGTACGATACCACTGATGACTAGTTTTCACACTCCATCAACAGCATAATTTTGGAACATCTCCCTTACACCACAAGCTGTAAAGCTTGTACTGAAAGACAAAAAGCCACAAGTATACTATGCCAGAGGGAGATCACTCAGGCTGTCGCCAAAATGTCCTTGCAGTAGCAGGTTATTTTTAAAATAAAACTTCCAAAAGATCATGGGAAGCAGATGATGCCATACTGCAGAGGAAAGGTCTCTCCCACCTGGTGGAAAAATTCTGTTTCTGAACTCCTTATTGTGTGATTGATTTAACCCTCTGGGTATGGGGGAAAACCACCACTAGGCACCCAGGGTGAGAGATCTTCCCTCCCACATTTATGCAAATTGTGGCCAATCTCCATTACTCTCTAAGAAGATGAGGGAAAAACCTCATAAGTCAAGTTGTGCATCAAAGGGAAAGATTAAATCCTGCTTGGTTCTGCTAGGTGACCAGTTAACTCCCTGAATCATGAAAAAGAATGGAGAGACAAAAATAAGTCTCTTTTCAAGCCCCATCTCAACTCTTGTGCCCGAGCACGATATAATCTTCACCATCCCTCTTTCTCCTCCAGATGGATTTCAGCTAGATGAACAGAGTAAGCATAGACTTAGAGACAGATTTTATTGTTAGGCATTTATAGGAGATAGGACCAAATCGCCCTAGAGTTTCATTATGATATGGGTCTTACCTCTTCACCAAATTCCTTTGAAAAATCCTCTTTGTGTTGCATTGTTCCACTTTACTTGCTGTTTGATACCTGTGTTTTGCTGTGATTTACATAGTAACTTGAAAGCAAACAGCATCACAATCTTTAGAGGGTTAAATGTTACCTTCAGTGTTTGTGTGTGAGTCCCTTTGACCCCAGTAAGACTTCTGCTCATGCAAGAGTAGGGAGTACAGCCTTGTCTCTGGCAGCCCTCAGGCAGTAGTTAGGATTTGTTCTAATTAATGGAGTCTCTAGTAGGAATTACTCTGCATTTCCCAGATACGTAACCAATGAGTTCTTCTGTTAGTTCGTTGTTCTTTTTTAATAGGGCTTTCAAACATTTCCTCTAGGCTTTCAGAGGAGAAGTTGTATCAAGTGCATTATTCAGTATTTTAGGCTGTGCTCATCATTTCATTCTTTCTAATCAAAGCACCTTTTTGATTATTGTTTATACTCATAAACTACAGACAGCATGCAGTACATAGATTTGGCTGCTTTTCCATAGCCACTCTGAAAATTGTAAGCAAAATTGCTTTTCATTTTGCCTGACAGCCAGTTTTAATTTTATTCATCATTTTATCAGATTATATAACATTTCTGTTGTCTGCATCTGTCTTCTGACTGCTTTCTTCTCTCTTTTTCCCCCTATTATGTTTATGCTGAAAATATGAAAACAGCAATAAAGAAGAGACCAATAATAGCTTCTTGCAGTAAAAAGGGCTTATTAAAAGGATATTTTCTGCCTGGGTGAAAAAAATCCTTGAAAATATCATAAATACTTTATAACACACAGAGCTACACTTTTATTGTCTTCAGAAGTTGATTGTCTAGATAAGCCATTAAAAAAAAAAAGCCAAACCAAAAATGTCACATTTAAAAAAATAATTAGGTGAGTTTTCTTCACAGTCCAATTAGGCAGATTCCAGATGAAACATCAAAAAAGGATTAAGTAACCATACAACGGGTGAGAGCTTTTCAAATCAGTCTGATGACAAAGCAGATACACTTTCATTTTGTAGAAAAATTGCTAATACTGTAACATCCAATGGGCTTGGTTTTATTACATGTTTACAGGGCTCTTCATTGTGGTCTCAGCAATATGAAGAGCTCTGCAAGCATGCAATAAAAACGGAGCAGACTTGATGTTAGCACGATTCATTGGTGTCCCTCGTATCAGGGAACTTCTGTTTAAATAACCACGGAAGGTTCATGGCATGATCCCTAACCTTGGATTCTAACGATAAGGAGCAGAATGAGGATCTTTCTAGTAAAGTTTTTAGATCATGTTTTGTTTTCTTTTCTATAAGTACATAAAGTCTTTTATTTAAGATATCCGAGATTTGCTGGTAAGGATGATTCATAACTGAAGTCCAGTTTTCCTTTGGGATTAGGCACCAGTGTTTGTTTTTTGTTTTTCTAGCATAGCAACTGAATTTCATCATTCATTTTGTCATTTAGCAATAGAAGACAACTTCACCAAAGAAGCTCACAGTACAAGTAAAATTGGAAATAAATGGAAGCCATATGTTACTATAATTTCCAAGGTTAAGAAAAAACTATAGCTTGGGCTATATGATTTTTAATGGAGAGAGAAGTATACTTTGTTATCAATAGCCTTGAGTTTTTAGGGGTTTTTTTAATAGTTATTTATTTTGTTAATGGTAGTTTGAAGAACACATTATGCCCAAAGTGTTCAGAGCAAGGTTGTTGCCTGGCAGTAATCCATTTCTTAACTTATGTACAACTGTGGAGTTATTAATGCTAGTCAGGTTATGTGCAAGGATTCAGGAAAATTCTTTATTCCTCATTGACTCCTGACAGTTATTGTACCTAGGAACTGGGTAACGTGTTCTGAAGTGAGCAATTATGGAAATGTTTACTTCACTGGCTGCATGTAAATGTGTGCAGAGAATGTACCAGAATTTTTCCTTGGGGGTATTTAATTCTCTCCAGGGCAATGAAAATCAAATGATTTCTTTTTTTTTTTCTTTTTTTTTTTTCCAAAGCTGGGATGTTTTTTTTAAGTGCTATAATGCAGCTGAATAATGATGAATGCAGTAGACAGAAAAGAAATATAGAGAGGACTACCAACAGATCTGGAAAACAAATTTTAAGGTGGAAGCTAAAACCGAAAAGGAAAAAAGGGGGTAGGGAGCAAGGGAATGCTTGTGACAGATTCAAGTTTGCTGGAAAAAGGATATAAAATGGATACTCTAGTATTCAGGAGTAGTACAGTGCATGTAATACATCTGTTTTTTAAGAACATAAGCGATTGGCTCAGTATTGTTCACATCGGAGGGCATCACATTTGCTTGTTAATTAAATGCAGTACCAGTACCTACTGTCCCTGAACAGTTGGGCAAAAAAATCCCAATATGTATACATATCTGTGAAATTTCTATAGATGCGTGTGGATCTCATGCAAATTACAACTGGATTGTTACTGCTGCTTTTTAATGCCTCTCTCCCCTAGTATTTCACCACCACCACTATGTAGCCATTGAGAAAACGAAACTGGTTTACAAAAAAGGAATTTGGGCAAATATATAGCTTTTAGAAGAAACTGAATGGGATGTTTTCATCGCTGAGATTTTTTTAAAGCCAACTCATTCTGTAAATGTATATTAAGGTCATATATAAGCAGTCTGAACTGAAATCGTGGAATATCTTACGTATTATGTAACCTGTGCATGAATCCAAACTTATAGCGTACTCAGCACTGAATGCTCACCAAAGGGAAACTGAATTTAGTTTTTTGGGCTTTCTGAATAAGATTTTTAATTATATCAAAGTGATTTTAGAAATCAGGAGTTTTCACATACTGTTTTACAGTAGTGAGAGTAAATATTACTTTAAATTGGCCTCAGCGGTCATATGCCTGTCATTAGACTAGAATTGGATTACATTAATTAAAAAAAATAGTTGCTGACCTTTCTGCTCTAATTTTTTGTGTGTATTTTTCCTGAATTTCTTAAGGAAGGGTTTCATAAAAAGGGTTTTATGTCTTGCAGAAAATTGAGTTTTGTAGACATTACCTAACTCTTGATTTGTCACACTGGGATCAATAACATTTCGCTGCTCTTAAACACACAGAATCACAGGGGACACATAATGTTTTTTATAAGTGCAGTAAAGTTAACGTGTTGTTGAAACAAAAACTCCTCTGACAGTCCTGTAATAAGTACACTCTGAAACTAGCAAATTATCTGTAATACTAGGAAAGGCAGGAAGAGCGCTTAAGAGTACAATGTGTACGTTGTTGGCACTAGGTACAGCATGAAGATAGAAAGAGGGATTTTCTAAGTTATCCCTTCCCTTACATGTCAGAGACACGGTATTTCCCTGGGATCCGTGTTGTGGGATTGATGCAGTGGCCATGAGCAGTTTTTAGGTTGCTTTTTTACCCCTCGTTAAAGCTAGTGCTTCAGCACCTCTTCAGCAGAAGTGGCTTCTGCTGTGGCTTTGTGAGCGATTCATATGGCTGTAAATTTATGCAAGGGGATAGCCCAATAAGCTGTGCAAGGAGGCGTTAGAGAACATCCGATGAATGGATACCCATTCCCCTCCCCTAATAGAGACCACAAAAGTTTGTTCCACAGACTCTTGCCCCTAGAACCCCCCCACAAATGACTCTGGTATTTTCAAGTAGCTTTGAATTTTAGTTGAATGAAAGAAAGACCCTCTCTCCACTGTCTATTGTCTAGAAAATAAATGGAGTTCAAATAACACATATATCCATCTTTGTTTCCTGATTTAGAGAATCAAAGGAACTGATGTTAGATTAATTTGTATAGTTGCGCTGAAATGGCTGTATTCTGTTGCCAAGTTTCTTTCTGACTACAGCGATGCATAAAATATCAAAATATACATTTCTTTCTGGTATGAAGTCAGAAAGAAAAGAAATGTGTATTTTTGATATTTTATGCTTCGCTGTAGTGATTATAGAAAGAGAGGGGGGGAAATAACGTGAAGGAGATTTCCATTTATGCAGGAAATGCAGCTACAAGACTCAGAAAGGTGTGGCTGATGTGTGACCTTTCGTTGGATTTTCTTTCTTGAGAGATTTAAGGGCAGGAAAGGTTGAGAAGCTGTTTAATGTTAAAGGAATTTTGGATATTGATGGTAGCAGGCAGTGGCCCTTTTATGCACAGTGGAAATGCTGGAAGATAGATGTAGCCTGATGTGAAAATCTTGTCACTTTGTGTAAGCTGGTGCTATCCATCCTTCAGCACTTTGCAGAGAATGTAGTTTTATGTTCATTTAATAATTATCCATTTTGGTTGTACTTGTCGGGGAGAGCTTCTTGAGCCCCATCAGTTTTTCAGAGAAGCACCACTCAAGCTCTTCTGCTGAAAATGTTTTTCCTTTCCTCCCTTCACTTCATTCCACTCTTCCCCTTATCGACACACTCATCAGTGCCAGAGCTCTTCAGTATTCAACTCCTGTCCTTTGTGAAGTGATTTTGCCCAGACACGTCTGGCTCAGGGTGAAGTGCCCTCCCCTGAGAGCACGCACTGCAGCCCCAGGTCGCCAGCACCATGAATACATTATTATCCCAATTTCCATCCTGTTGCCACGGCAGCACTTTTGGAGCTGCTGGGTTATTAAGTCGTACATCACTAATACCCTGATATGAGCAGAAGTTGGATTTAATATCGGCCTTTGATCAGATTACCTCCCAACAGTCAGCTGTCATTAGAAAATTCCTTTGCTCATTATACCCTCAGAGCTCTGGCCTGTGTAGAAAAAGGGTGGCAGACCTGATACATGGAGGCAATTTCCAGCCTAGGCCTTGTATTGTACACTTAATAATCATTTTCTGACCTTTTTGATATTTGGGAGATTCTGTACAACTCTCTCTCTCTTTCTCTCTCCCTCTCCTTGTATGCATGTGTGTATGTATATATGTAATATCTTCAGTTTTGTGGGGGGCTTTTTTTTTTTTTTTTTGTCTCTTGCCAAGTGATACTGTACTTTGTAGGAGAGTGTCTGTTTTCTGCCTGTCCTCGGGTAATGTATAAAACATGGTGCTTCAGGTAGAGATGAAGGGTAAACTGATGTCCCCCTAAATGGCCAGCCTGTGTATGCACCTAACACTTCACTGAGCAATCTGTCAACATGTCAGCAACACATGTTTTATAAAAAGCCTCCAGTGGGAGCAAAGGCTCCTGCCAGGGCTTAGGAAATGCTTTGAATTCAGCAGATTTCTATTGCTGGAGTCCCCCGAGGTTCCTTTTACAATGCCTACATTTCAGAAATTTGAACTTGGGACCCTTAGGGGGTTCTCTCCGAATGCCTGAAAATGTAGAGTTATATTGTTGCGTGTCCCCAAGCGGTCTTTACTAATACCTGAATTCGGAGAAGCTGGAAATTACAGAGCTCCCCAGGGGGAGCTTTATCCACACCAGGAAGAAGAGAATAACTCTGCAGGGAGATTGCTTAATGCATTGCTGAAATAAAAGAATTTGAGAGAGATGGGTTGAAGTGTTTTTTTTTTTTTTTTTTTTTTTTTTTTTCACTCCTTCGGCTTAGCTAAGTCCTTAAAGACAAAGTCAGGGTAAAGAAGCAGCTGGGCTTTTTTAAATGAAATTTTAGATGTGGCTTTTGAAACAGTCAGTTGACGCATACGCGTGTGTGTGTGTGTATGTGCAGCCATACACGCATCCTGAGAATGTTTCTGTTACACGTAAAAGTTTATTTTGCTTCTGTGGCGTATCCTCAATTTTCCCTGTGTTCCTCTCACTCAGATGCCTGAGTGTGCGTACCCTCTCTTTGTCTTTTAGCCTTCAGAAATACTCCTGCTTGCATTTTTCACACTCTTCCAAACTTGACTTACGTTGCAGTTTGCCTGCCCTCTTGCACGGTGCTTTTTCCACAGGGCAGGCTTGCCTCCTCCCAGCCCAGCAGGACATGGCTGAGCCTCATCCCACTCGGGAGCATGCGGCGCTGGTGCTCGCTGCCTCATCGTCCGGCTGTCCCTCAGCTTGGGGAGAGTCCAACTGCGCCTGCCAAAGCCAGACCAACCCTGCACACATCCTCAATATGCTCTGCAAGACAAGGGAGAAATTATTTTTTAAAGGACCCTATTGTTACACTAGGAGACTTCACATTATACTGGTCATGTTCTTACAAAGCTTCCAAGATAGTAGGAAAATCTGAAACCCAACCGTGTGCTTTTTGTCATCCCCATTAAGGCAAAAGCCTCTCCTGGTAGGCTGCTTTTCCAGATCTTTCTGTGGCCGGCTTTTGACACTGCATCACCTGACCCTATCAGGAGGGAGCCGGGGCCGGCTCGTGTTTACCCGCTGTCCTCGGGGGACGCAGCCCTACCTTGGAGGCCAGCGCCTTTCAGTTTTACAGACAAAGAGGAGGCCAGCGCTCGCACACAGCTCGGCCGGCCGGTGTAAAACAGTTCCAGCTGTGGCCGCTCATGGATTTGGGGGAGGGGGAGGGAAGGCATTGGCTTGTATTTTAGGTGTGGCTACATGCATACAGCTTGCTCTAAACATTGCTTTTAACTTCCTTAGAGGAGGGGAAAGGGATATAAACAGCAAGCGATTCTCAGCTCAGGAAATTGTAAGCTTTTTGAAACCTAAAGTACAGTTTCAGGTGGAATTGGAATTTCGCTCTGTTTTGGGGGGGAGTCTAGAAATCATTTTCCCCTCGTTCTACAGATCTTTTCCTCTGGCACTTCTCAGTAAATGAGGCAAACTCTGCACCGTGTTTAGTTTGGTGGCCCTAAATGTTGTGGACTTACAAAAGGCACAGCTCTCATTTTAGGAAAGGCTAGCTTTCTTGGCTTGTTGGGTGATTTTCATTTTTCGTCAGAAACGTATGAGGTGACAAAATTAATTAGACCAAATGCAGGCGTGAAAAGTTTGATGGCACATATGGTTTTAACTAATGCTTTTGCTGATGCGGCTACTGTCCTCTGAAGGCTTTATATTTACTGTGGCACAATAACTGAAGATCAGGGGAGGCTTTTGATCACCCACAGAACAGTGCATGTTTGGGAAAGGCTAGGAAGGAGGGGTTTGTACCGTTCAGAGATGAGAGAGCAGGAGCTGAGGTCGGCATGCGCCTTCTGCAGAGAGACCTATTTAAAAAGAAAACCTAAACTGTTCTTGCCTTCCTGGAGTATGAGAGTCAGCCGGTGTTTTTTATCCTGAAGAAAAGTAATGAGAGGAACCTGCTTTTGATATTTGTGAGTGCAAGTCAAGCTGAGCCTCCTGCTATATTTTGGTAACACTTTCACTGGACAGAATGTTTGCCCTGTTCATTACAAAAGTGGTGCCAGCTGCCTGTTCGACAAAGCAAGTGTATTTAAAGTGCCTCGCTGTGTGCTTAATGCATCTGAAGAAGGTGTTTTGTATTTTAAGTACTTATAGGCGTCCAGTGAAACATTTGCATCTGGCACCCTTTTTAAAAATAAAAGAGGAGAAATTTTCTCTTCCATGTGGTGCCTTTCATGAAAATGCATCTGTCCTCTTCACTACCCATTATCAAATAGAGAAAGGTTTTGTACTTAGGGATTTAAAAAAATTTTTTTTGTTGTATTTATTTTAGTTGTATTGGTAAGAAATGTGTCTCTCATGAATAATGTCAGCAGGAGTTTCCCATTAAATGGTGTTGAGCATGTCATGGACAACTCGATTTAACTTTTAAATTTTCTATTGCCTCCTTAGGAAGGATTCAGATAGTGCATCAATGTAATCTTAAATTTATATCCTGGGGAGGCCACATTTCTTGTTTTCCCAGCCCCCAGCCCTGAACACAAAGTCCTCATTTTCTGTGTAACTTCAGAGCAGAGTCAGCCTGCCAGATGGAGTGCTGCTGCACTGGCTTTCCCCTCTCAGACACTGAAACAAAATATTTTTGAACTGCACCCTGTCTCCCCTAAGGCTCAAAACTAAAAGACTAGTCTGAACTCTGATCTCTGGCAAGATGGCATGATGCACTGTGTCACTCCTAGCAGGCCAATGTTGCATTTTGCTCCTTTCCCAACAAGTGTAGTGCAATTTCTTACCCTTTCTAAGATTTTCACCCTGGAGGAATGTGGTTGGGATTATTCAGAGGAGTTGAATGCAACTCAGCATTTGCAGTTTGACTCAGTCGCACTAGGAATATGCAGTCATGCGACCCTGTATTCTTACCCAGAGTGCCTGTTTAGAAGCCAGCAAAGAAAGACAAGCAAGGTTTCCACTGGAGAGAGATTGCTTACATGGTGATGCATCTCTTCTGTGGTATCAGGCAATGTCGTTTTCCTTGTCTTCTAGCAGAAAAAAAAGAAAAAAAAGTCCAGTTGCAGCAAAGCAGAAAACAAATGCAAAGGATACGTAAACTATTTTTTTCAGTTGCTAGTATCCAAAACAAATAAGCACCAATTTTTATTTCATATTGTTACTTGTTTCTTTTTCTGTTTTTCGTCTTGGCACATTTGCTATATCATAACCCCATGTGCTTGATTTGATGTTTACCCTTGACTCAAATCAGATACTTTGAGGAGCAAAATTAAATCATTACTTCTGTTTAGCTTGTTAGATATGCTATTAGGAAGACTTAGCCATGTGTTCCACCTGACGGTGGTTGCGAAATGTGTAAACTGCTTGCTTTGTCAGTGGAGTAAATTTTGACTGAAAAGAGAAAAAGATAAATTCTGTTTGAACAAAGGCAGTGTTTTGTTTGTATAGTGTGCTGCCAGGCCATAATGGTATTTCTTTTCTCAATGAAGGCTGTGTATTGTATGAACGGCTAAGCATTCAGCAGCCTCATCGTATAACAGTGTCGTAAGTGGTTGTCTCACCCATGTGCTAGAGCCCTCTGTCTCATCGACCAGCAGCATCTCTGAATATTGACAGTTTCCACAATAAAAGGAATCAATGCGTAGAACAATACAGAAACTTTTAAACCATAAAATTAAATAAAAAGAGCTGGCAACCCAACATACACTTCACATGAAGTACACGATACAGTCCATTTGTTTGTAGGACACTTGCTAGTCTGCTAAAGTCTTGAACTTTCTAGTGATAGAAAAGTGACAACTAATGGGCAAATTTCTCTCATTCCCCCAGGTTCTTTATGAGTCAGCCGTCCATTTCACTGGGAGGTGCTTGATTGGTTAGGGTCCCTGGGTTGGACTGTTTTCAGGGAAGGTTGGGGTTTATTGCTGAGTCTTCCAAGTGGGAGTTACTTCAGCTCCATTTACCAATTACAGTAGTTAGGGAGAAAGAGCCAAGGGGGTGTTGCCTGACAAGGTAAGCAGTATGCACCTGAGCCTGTTCCTGTTTTAACCAGACTCCCAGATATCCGTGGTGAGTGAGTTGAAGAAAAAACCCTCTTGTTTTGCCCTCTGCAGTGTGGCAGCACCTCAGAAAGCTTCTAGGGCAAGCACTTGTCTTCAAATATATAAATAGCCTTCTTGACTTCATTGGTTGTGTCATGTCTCTGTGCCATGTGCTAGGTGCTCATGTGGGTGTATCTCAGATGCAGGTTTATCGTATGATGTCATCCTGTTTTAATCTAGACATTAATATAAGCAGCATTCTGGTCAGGACCGTATGCTGTATTATTTTCAGAAGAAATGCCTCTGTCTTAACATCCCCCTTTTCCCATCTTCACTCAGTACTGTCACCTTTAACTAGCTTAGTTATGAGGAGCGTCTTTTACAAACATTAGCAGTCTCTCATTTGCTGCCCACCTCAGGCAGCAAGTGTGTACACACAGCTGACAACTCACCTGGTGATAAAAGTGCAGTGGGTGTGCCTTTTTCGCTTGTATACTTCTCTGATGTTCTTGTTTATCAACAACGAAGGGGTCTGTGTTTGTTGTTTCCCATGTCCTTGTTCCTTACAGTGGAATCCTCTGGTGTTTAATATGGTAGGAACATGGAGTAAATGTCCTGCTCTTAGGCTACTCTACTGAGAGACTGTTTACTTCATCCTGTCCTTCCCTTCCCCCTTGCTCCACCTCCTTATGGTGTGGAGTTCTGTAGGATCTAGTGACGTGCATTGAGGAGGGCTGTGGTTGTATCCTTAAAGAAGGCACTGAGAGAATAGTTTTTTTCTACATGACTCACTATTTTATCAGAATTTTTAGGAACTTGATAGCATGGAGTCCCTTTTTTCCTGTACTACATTTAGTTGCAGTTAATCAGTGTATTCAAAGCTTATCAGATAAGGTATACATAGGCAGATAGATGCTGTCTGGTACCATACGCTTCATTTCTTTGGGAAATCAGACTGAAAACACTCTATTTCAGCTTCTTAGTTACTTAATTTCTTGCCTCAGAAGTGGTCCCAATCCAGAGCTCCAGGAATGGAATATTCCCTCAGCTCTAACCCTCACTTCACCATTATCGTTTAGACCCTCAAAATGCAACATTGTCCATCAGACTGAAGAGCTCTGGATAGGAATCCCAGCGAAGCCCATTAGTGCCGCTTCTTAATCAGCTGGAGAAGTCACTGCTCAATGATGTGAAGCACCCCTTGCCCTATCCCTCGAGTGCAGAATCCAGCTTGGGATCTCTCATGTGGCAGTGCCTAGTGTTAGGCCAACATTAGTATTTGTTATCCACAGTACAGATGAACAACAGAGCTGGTCATCGTCAGGCATGTACCTTCTTCCTTGAGGCCCATATTTTGATCTCTGTGTCTCCTTTTAAAATGGCAAATCTGTACATTTCCAGAGTAATTTTACTTTACCATAATAAGGGCTGCTGCTTTTTCTCTTTTTTTTTCTTAAATGTGATATCATGTCTTGAAGTGGAGTATTGTGTCACTGTGGTATGTGACATTACACTGTAAAATATAAAGCTATAAAAGTCTGTAATTTATAAGACTATATTAGGTGCTTACTGTATGTATTATGGCCTTGTAATTCACCATTGCCTATCATTTATTCTATATATAATTCCACTGAGAGTTCTGGTGACATTATAAAGGAAAAAAGTGTAGCTCAAGTGGCTTGTCATCAGAACCCCAAGATAGAATTTCCTTGTATTGCGCTACCTAATGTTTTCAGTATTATCCATAATGCAAGAATGGGAAATTTCTGCTTCAAAAAATTCTCATTTATGATCCAGGAATGTTATTTGTATCCATCAAAATTTTCTGAGTGGGAGATGACATCATGTGCACTCACCATCTCGTGGAAGACCTTATATCAAGTTGTAGTATCACGTGCTCTTGTAACAAGGTCAAGACATCTAGAAAAAAAGTTTTCCAAGCTTTGCTTTGTGTGAGGCTTTGCTAACTTCAGTTGAAGAAGCAGCTAATTCATTTGTTCATGAACAAATTCCAAATCTTTCTAATTGGGAATTGTCAAATATACTTAAGGTCTTCCTTACGTTTGAAAACTGAATAACAGTATTTTACACTCACTGTTCAAAATGCTCTGGAACTGCTGTTACATTCATGATGTTTTAGAAAACACATTTTTTGAAAAGTTCTTCATGTTGGTGAATGAAAACAATAACAGATTTTATATCTAAAATAATGAGCTCTAGTACTAAGGAAACAAAGAAACAAAGCTCTTCACTTGCAGCTGAAGAATTATTTGTAGTGTGGTTTGGATGAGCTCACTGTCTGGCTTACCAGGTTTGTCTGATGTCTGTGCAACAGTTTTGTTACCTTCTTCATCAAGTGTGTTGAAAGCCGAGCATTATCCCAGTTTCAAGAGAAGCTTCTATGCAGCTGAGCCTCTCTCCTTGGCTTTGTGGATGTGCAGTGAAATCTCTTATTTGGGGAACTCCCAGTTTGATATTCAGCTTCTATGAGCAGATGAGGTACTATGCCTTCTCCCACTGAATCACTAAAAGGGAAAAGGGGCGTGTAAGGGAGGACCAGAGGCATCAGATCCTGGAACCTGGTCAGTGGCAGGTCATTTGGGGGGAGTCTCTTTCGAATTTGACCCATTGCATCTGGACAACTTAAAGCACAAGCTATTTAATGGTGGGAAGTACTTGCAGAGAAGTGGGTCTGAGGATCTGAGATTTAGCACTCAGTGCTTGCTATATTTTAAAATCTTAAACCATCACAAATTTTTAATAAAACATAACACAGAAAGTAGATGTTTTTAAAGATGGAAAAAATGTTTGTGAAGTTTTGTTGGGATTTTTGAGAGGGAACTTAAAAGAAAGGATATAGTTCAACCTAAACCAAAATTTTTTACAAATGTTTTTCTTACAGCACAGTGGGACAGCTGTTTGCAGGGATGAACAGATCAGACTTATGGTACAGTTGCAATCATTTTAATAAAACAAGAGGGAGAGGAAGGAGGCAGGCAAGGAGTGGGCCTGTAAGCTGACTGATTTCCCTTTAAATCACTTTGTAATTTCTTTTTTTGGCTAGTAAGTGACTTGAAAGTATTGGAAGATAAACAGCCTGAGCTAGGGCCTGGACTTCTGCCATGTTCTGGGCTCCCAATTAAGGGTTGAAATTGCAAGATACTTTTCAATTTCACTGCAACTGTGGCTGAGTTTTGTGGGTCAGTAAAAGAAATGCAAGGGTTTTTTCCTCTCTGGTTTGTGCCCTTTAGATGTGCTGTGCACAGTTACCCATGTTAGCAGTGATGAGACTTAGCCACACACTCCCTACAAAATGATGGCAGGTGTAGGCCCCAGGTTGAAAAGAAAATGGTTGTGGCTGTTTAAGTTTTTGTGGAACTTCTCAGTTGAATAACCTGCCTTATCTTTTTTTTTTTTTTTTTTTTTTTTTTTTTTTTTTTTTCTTCTCTATACGGATTTTGGTTAAGGGCTTCAATTTTTAAGTGCCCTGCAGAAAGCTTCACAATAGAAAAAAACTCAAATGACGTTCTTTGTGTGTTTTTAAGGGTGCCTCTTGTATCCATTTTAGCACAAATTTCCATTGCTTATGGTGTTTTATTTTTGCCATGATGTTGTTGTATTTGTAGCTGTACATTACTTCCTGACTTAAACACTATCATTTTCTAAACTGCAGAGGTAAGGAAGTATATTTCCTTTTTGTACAATTTTCAGAGTAAATGAAAAGGGAGGTAGTGTCAACTCAGGAATGATTTTCATAGCTCTATCCCATCTTGTAACAATATTTTAGAAGGTAGAGAAAACCTCTGTCCCATTAGTTTTAATGATACTTATCTTAGTGCAATGAAACACTATGAAAATGAAATAATGCATATATTTCTATGAAACTTAAGCTCTTATCTACTGTGCTTGCTTAATACTCAGTTTGGTCTTTTTTTTTTTTCCTTTTTTTTTTACATTGTCTGCCACTGTGGCAATCTCTTGTGATGTCATATAGAGTAGTAACTCAAGCTCACAAGCAGTACCAGTGAACTGTGAATGTCATGGAGTTTCACAAGTATAAATGATAAGATGTGGTCTTATGTAGCCCAGAATTTTTTGGGATGACACTGAATCTGTCAGTTAAATAGGTTTGCCAGAGACTGTTCATGGAATAATGATTTTATTACCTATCCAGTAAAAAACATGTAAAGAGCTGTGAAATCACGATTGCCTTTAAGTGGAAAAATTTCCGAAAATGTGGGAAATTTAACTAGCTTTTGACAGAGTTCCCTCCCTTCACCCAACATAGTAACTTTTTTAGGTATTTTGTAAACATCATTGAGGAAGCTTCATACTGGGTAGTGAATTCAAACCCTATAACCAGAAAGACAACTTGATAATCACATCTACTTGATGACAAATGTGAAATGGAACATTACTTTATAAAAACCTTTAACTAACCATTAGAAGAGGCACCGTATGTTAAAACATAGGAAGTGGAATAAAAACAGTTTTGTGCCAACAATTCTTCACCCTGTTTGTTCAATTCATAAACATAACTTTTATGGCAATTATGCAGGTAGAATGGACCCTTAAGTGCTCACCTCTGAAAACAACTGATTCTTCCCTTCCCGTCTCTTGTCTCTCTCTCTCAGTTGTATATGAATGGCTTTAAAGTGATATTTTACATTACTTAAAAATTATGTGAGTGTTTGTTGCTGTTGTGTAGGAAGGAAATAAATCATGGGCTTTTGTGGGATTTTAAATTCATCCCAGGAGTGAAGAGCTAATATCAAGACCTTCACAACTGGGATTAATTTCATGTATCTCTCAGGAGTCCATTGGGTATTATCTTTATACATTATAAAAATGTGTTTTGATATGCTTTAAATTAGTATTTTTTTTCTTGTCTGTGGAGCAGAGGAAGAGATAGTGTGTGAGAGTGTGTGTGCGTGCGCGTGTGTTGGATGAAGTGATTGACATGGGTGGGGAGCTGCTGATTCCAGTGTAATTAAGTGTATTGCTGTACAGCGTTGTTCCTGAGCATTAGAAAGATTAAAGTGCAGGCTACACATGCAGACGTGATACTGAAGAGGAAATTCACTCTACTCCAAACATGTTCTTACTCTTACTTTATCACCTCAAAAGGACTTTCATCTTTCACTGGAAGCCTATGGCTGAATGCCAGCCTTTGCACATCTTCACCATTCAGCGGCAGTTTCTCTGGACGTCCTTTAGCAGATGCTGTCAGTTCTTCACCTTTCTTTCATTCTACTCCCTCTGCCTTCATGGATCACTGCATGTTTGCGGTGCGTGGCGAAGAGAGGGCAGAGTGGCAGAAGGAGGGCTCATAGAGACTTAGCTTCCCAGCTCCACGACATGGGTGATCTTCAGTTGTCCAACCCTGTGATCCTCACACATTGCTGTGACCCTTCACCCTTGTAGGCAGCAGCACAGTCTGACTAGGATCAAATATGCCTTTTTAAAATTTTTTTTTTCTTTGTTTTAATTTTATAGTAGTTTCTTTTTAAAACAGTTATGGTTAAGGTCAGAATTGGTAATGGGGATGTGTGAGGCTTGGAAATATGTACAATAGTTCAAAGAAAGCACAGCTACATTTGTGTATGTGTTTCTGTACACATGTGCAATGGCATGTGTGCAGTAGCAGTGAAGAAACAGTTGCTAAAATGGTTGATCGGGCAAATAGCTTAAATATTTGCTGAGGTGGTCATGTCTCCTTCTGCCTGGTCATAAGTTTTAATCTGCCTGTGCTGGTTGTCTCATTAATTTAAGAGGATAGAATTTAGTGCAGTACTTTTGTGGTTGTTCTGATTGCAGAATACCTCTTAGGCCAGAAGAAAAAAAAAAAAAAAGGTAAATAATACCTTTATAAGTGTGTATTCCTGTAATCTTTTAAATTATGTATGTATGTAAGGAAGAGTGTGCTCTCCAAAAATTTCACTTAAAGGTCAGAAGGCATCATTCTAATGTCCATCCTGTTTGTACTAATTTTATCACTGTAGGGCATGGCAATTTTGCAAAACATATGCTTTACTGTATAAGTCACTGAATTTTTCAGTTCTTCAGTGATTTCAGTATTGCAGGGCTTTTTCTTGGATAGTTCAGTTTCAGGTAGAATCCATTGCATGGTTCTCTCTCTCTCTCACTCTGGCTGTGTACCCTTCTGTAATCCCTTTTCTTCATCTTACTATACTGAGGCTTGGTTAACAGCAGTGATACTAACAGATTACACACTTATGGTCTGTGCCAGACTTAAATATTTAAATATGCAGTGCAAAAGAAGGAGTCTTGAGGGTGAACCATAAGTTCCACAGTAGATTTTAAAATGCTGCAAATATATCAAGCAGATAGTCCTCCCATCTGTCCATTGTGCCACATCCTACTTCATATTGAAATTATGTCGGTGGGAAGCCTGAAGAATTTTATGTGTAGTCTCAAGAAATATAAACAGCCATGTATTTGCTAAGGCTAGTCCAAACACTCCTGACATTGCAAATGTACAGTGTATTACAACAATTTCATCTTGTATTTATGTAATTAAAAGGCTAACTCAAAAGAGCATGTGTGTTACTTAGCTTTAATGTGCATATATGTGTTGTGGTACACCTCTCAGTTATTTGGCTGTGTCTTTGTGTTTTCATGTGTTGAGTTTTTTCTCTCCCTGCAGGACTTCTTATACTTCCATTGGACAGGATGAAAAGTGCCACAAAATAAGCAGCTTATATTTTATTTTCCTTGTTCAGTTTGTGGCCCTATGCCATACTTATTCCTTGCAGTTGAAGCCTGGCAGTTAATTCAGATTAATTCATTTCTTCGTGGGTTTTTCTGTTGTACTCATCATGACAGTAGTTGAGTGATCTGCAAATATTCTTTATCCTATGAAGTGAGGTGCCACTATAATTCCCATTTTACCCATGGGGAACTGAGTCACCTTTGTTAAAGTCATGCCGCTCAGAGTAAGGGTCTGGGTTTTTAAAAAAATGTATCTTTTGTTAGCACTTTGTATGTCCATGACATCTCAGACCTTCCATTTTTGCTTTATGGTGAAGCAGTTTCCTTCCTTCTTGTCCTCTGTCCTCCCTGTGTGCTAGCAGTGGGAACTGTAAGACAAATAGGAGATTTTCTGCCCAGGTTCAGCTATCTGTCTAGCATCACAGTGGTCCCTGAAAGGAAGAGTGGTAAGGAAAGTCTTGTCCAGATCTGTGACATGTTTATGGAGAAATCCATGGCAGTTTAGCTAAAAAATCTGTACTGAGTGTGCAGACAGTGCACTTGCTTTTTTGTTTTGTTTTGGGGTGTGGGTGTGTGTGTGTGTGTGTGTGTGTGTGTGTATTAACTTAGTCAAACCAGCACTGGTTTTCTTAAGAACAGTAAAAGGCATGTGGCTGATATCACCCTGACTGTACTGCCAGATTTTAAGTCCTGTCTGTAAGGATGGAGTTTCCACAACTTCCCTGTTAAATGTCTTCAGATCTTTTTTTTTTCATGAAAAAAATGACATGTTTTTCCAGACTTGTCTTAGTGTGTGTCTTAGAGACACTTGAGCTGGCTTAAACTGTACTTTCCAAAAAACCCAAGGTACCCTGAGACAGATACCTAGTATTAAAAATTCCAGTCCGAATAGTTAAAATCTGGCAAAGTAGTACAGAGATGGAAAAAAAGATGTTTAGTCAGAGGTATTTGCAAGTCCTAGTTAAATATGTCACTGCCTGCATATCTTATTGTATCTTTGGTTGTTACCACCAGTTATTTTTATTTTAGTGCAAATCCCTTTTTTCCAGTTTGCATTATCAGAAATTATTGTGCTAAGGGTTAGGGTGAATTTTTTTAACCTCCTTTTTTTTTTTTTTTTTTTTTTTTTTTTTTTTTTTTTTTTTGGTACCTGTACTGAGAGACTGATTTAGCTACGTAATCGCAAATGAAATTAATTTACTAAACTTATCTCATCTTGCTCACTTCAATTACCAGAGACACCAGAATGGTTGTTACGCATATGAGTCCTGTCCTGCTAATCAAATAGTAGAATAGATTTGATTTTTCCCTGTTAGCCAAGTGAAGTTTTCATGTAGTTGAATCTGATATTTGGTAATGATCTTCCTAACTAGGAAATTTTCTGGATCCTTTATTTGCTAACTAGTCAGACTTATCCTTTGAAGTGTTTCACTTTATATATAATGTATATTCACAATATGCACAAATGAAATCAAACACAGTTCTTACAGTCCAAAAGAGTAAAGGAAACCCTGAATATAGTGAAACCACGATTTCCTGTTGAGGCCATAAAAAAGAAGAGCTATCTGTGATTGCTTTCTCATTGACAGCATTGAAGACATAGGGCTATGCCAAATGTGTTGATGTTTATGGATACACTGGTCCATACAAACTCAACATTTCTGCAAGAGGTAGTTGGACAAAGCTGCTTTTAAATCCTAATGACTATTGTAACAACTGTGAGCTAGAGGTCTGAGTAGTGATAATGTCTGCCTTTACCTCAGTGCTTATTTCATCTATTCAAGGACCTTTTGGGGCTTGTATGGATAGATCAATAGATTTTTCCAAGTATAAGGCTATGAATGGCCTCGTATCTTCAGTGACTTTGGAAATGGTCACAAAGCAGTGTTAGTAAAATACTTCAGATAGTAATTAGTCATCACTTATTATTTGTTCCTCAAGTGTTGTTTTTTTGTGCAGGAGGAAAGGGAGAGAGTAATGCTACTCTTCCAACTTTGCTAACAAAAGGTATAACTACATGAGAACCAAAATGATGTACTGTTGCTCCTTGATTCTTAGGATGGTCTCGGTATCTGATGACTTTGCTGGACCTCCTGTGGCTTTCAAACACATCTTCAGGTGCTCACAGGCACTTCAGGCCTAGCTTTGTGTCTCTCAACTGAATCTGTCTGGACACCTTGATTAGGGGTTTAAAAGCAAACTGTAATACTGTTGTGTATGATGTCCATGTTACTTTTTCTCCATTCCTTTCTTACGTACTTACTGGACCAGGCTGAACCCTCCTAGGGTCTGTTGGTGTGGCTGACATCCTCAGCTGTAAATGGGAATCAGACCAGACAGTGTGTATTTCAGATGTGTTCTCTGATTATGCAGCTTGATGCAACATTTTATGAGCTTTGTTCAGATGTCTTCCTGGGGCTCTCGCAGGGCATGCCTTGCTTGTATAAGGAAGAGCATGTAATGGCAGCCTTGGCTGCCTCTAGAACCCAAAGCAATCTAGTCATATCAGTGTGGCACAGGGCCAAGCTAATGATAGGCAAGATTTTTATTAGGTTTGGGCAGGTCCTACCAACAGAGATACACAGCTGCTGGAAATTTAGCTAACAGAACTGCACAGTGTGGCCATACTGTCTTGGGCCACGGCTGGATTGAGGGCCATCTCTATCCCTCTGCAGTGGGTATTGTAGATGCACTGCCATCATCTACCTTTGGCAAGGTCCTTCACTAGCCCATCTTCTGGCAGTATTGAGGTCTCCAGGCATGGTTGGGGTTCCCATGCACCATAGAAGTGACCCAGCTCTGTGGCTGAGGGACTCAGGGTTTATTCTGAGGGCTGCCTTTCTTTACCTGACTCTCAGACAGCACATGCAAGAGGAGAAGTGTCTGTGATGAGGCCTCTTGTGGCTAAAGTGATGGAATGTGGCATTTGGCAATGTACTTCTTGGGTAAATCACAGCTCTGTGCATCAGCTTCCTTTTTTTGTAAAATGGGGTTAATGATATTGTCCTCCTTGTTAAAAAGCTCTTGGTATATGCAGCTGAAAATACACACTAAATGTTATTAAGCTATGTATGATACATAGAAGCTAGGTTTTATTATTGCTATTACTTACCCAGACATGGGTTTGCATTGAAATTTCCATCTCATGTTTAGTGCAGATAAATACTGAAATACATTTATGCAGTAAGAACAGTAAGAGAAAAAAGAGCTATACTTCTTACATGCTAAAAAGCGACTAAATCAAGGTTTAGTTCCTTGTGAATTAAGCACCTGAATTATAAGCACCTTAATATGAGGTTCATAATATAAATTCTTGGAGATCATTCTGTACAAAAGAACATTCTGGGAGTTTCTGTCTCTGCTATGTAATCTAGGAGATAGTAAAGTGTATTGAGCAACAGAGCATATTCAAAGAGTTGGGATAAGCTCAGGACGCACATGAGGCTGGTGAAAGAGATAAGATTGTTCTCAGAAGTCCAAATTGAGCTTCGTAGTCAAGTTTGTAGACATACGATGTAGGATGCAGTGTCTTCAGCTGCTTCTTTGTGCCACAGCTACCCCCTCCCCACGCCCTGCAAGCTGCCAGCTGAGCATAAGCACGAGCAATGTCTTGAAGTGTTTGCTAAAGAGCATCTTAAGGAATGTCCTCTTTGGTCTCATGTCTGAGGACTGAAATGAGGACCAGGTTTCTCATATGAAATCTTGGCCTGGGTTGTCAAGGGAGAGAGGGCGGGCTCTGAATGAAGCAGTTCTGTGCTGCATGGCACTGCATAACCTGACAGACAACACTGTTACATTTTCAGTCTTTCAATCATATTTTTTATTGAAAGTTTAAAAGAAAATATTACAAAGGCATGAAATGCCCACATTACTACTGTAGTGTTGTACAGAGCACTGCAGATGGGTGCACTCCCTATAATATTCTATGTGTGGTGAAGGTGGCATTCAGGGAAGGTAAGGTCAGTCAAGTTTCTTTTTCCCCATATCCAAAGTGATATTTTTTCCTCCATCTTGCTGAGAGCTACTGTCAGTTTTAACTTTCTGGGGCCATTAAGAAAAAAAATTAGCCAGCATACTCAAATTAATAACACCTAAAAGTTTGCTACTCTTAAACCTGCTAGAAGAGTTCTTTTGTGGTTGACTGGGTGGTTCGGGAGGTTACTAAGGGGAGATACTTTTTCTTCTCATAGTCACCTGTTTGAGTCTTTTCCTACCTAAATAATAATATTCATTATGCAAGTGCATATGTTTGTGTCTCTGTTAAATGAGTTGTGCTCTCTTCAGGTCTTAAGGGACAAGAGCATATCAAACAGACATTTTCAAAGTGACCTTTATCTCCTTGTCCTCAGTGACCTGCCACCCTATAACTGCTTGCATTTCTCAGTTCAAACACCTTTCCTTGTAGAAAGTAAGGCTCACAAGTTTGCATTTCCCAGGCTTATTGATGAGGCAGTATGTTTTTATTGTTGAAATTGTGTATATTCTCAAGGTAGCTGAACTACTCTGTACCTAAGTTCTTTCAGAACTCTTAGTTATATACCATGTTCACAATGCACTCCTTTTATTTTTCTGGGGGTTTGTGCTTAATTTTTCCCCCCTACTAAAACATCATTTTTGATGTGTGTTTGCCTGGTAGTTTCACAGGTAGACTAGCTGAAAGAAGTAGGTCAGGACTGAAATCAAAGAACAAGAGGTCTGGAAGATCCAGAAGAAATTATCTGGTCCAGGTCCTGCCATGAGGCTTGATCATGCATAGGTAGACAATCCCTGCTTGTTATTTTTTGACTTCCCTTTGGAAACTTCCAAGGATATGGTCCCAGAACTTGATAAGAAAGTTAGCTCCTGTGTTTAGTTATCCTGAAATTTAGACCTTATCTGACCTGAGACTCCTCTGCTGAAAAAAAAAATAAATAATTTCTTCATTCTTTTTCCACCTGGAAAATACATTGTTTTGTCTTTGATGCAAGCATGTATGTATTTGAACTGCCCCATCCCCACTTGTGGTCTTCCTTTTTCAGCCTACATGAATTAGATTTTTTTTTAGCTTTCCTGCACTTCTCCTGCTTGGTACATCTCAGTTTTGTTGATTTTTTCAATTAGATATCTATCCAATCTGCTTTGTGATGAATACTGATGGGAACAAATCTGTTAGTGTCTTACAACACTACTCTCTTTAGTTAGTCCTGTGACAACATGATAGTTCATGGATCCCGATGGTTTTCTTGCGGGTCTTTGCATCTTACCTCTTACTGTACAGTTTAAGCTCCTGCATTTTGCATCTACTTGGGATGGTCATGTGGCCAAAATAACTCCCAACCTGTGGCATTTAACCATGATACCTTCTCACTCCCCTTCCTCTTTTGCTATAAACTATGCGTATGTTCTGTGACAGTGTTATCAGAAATTATATATTGTAATAGCCCCGTAGGTGATAACAGTTATCACCATGTGAAAATACTACTGTAGTGTTTTGCGCTTAAAAGGTGAGAAACAGTGGGATTCAGTAGTTATATGCGTTTTGAGAAGATTATTTCAGAAGAGCTTATGCAACTAAAATTTTTTAATATGATAAAAAGAATTTCAGCGTATTTTTAATGAAGAAAGAACAGAGCTTATTTCTCAGATTTGGCCAGTTCGGCATTTGTCAAGGACAGTATGAGTTGTAAGGAAGTATAATTTCTTCATCATTGTCTCATTTGAGAAAGTAAATGCACGGTGAGCTGTAAGAAGTAGAATGCACTGGTATGTTATTTTTAGGGATGGACAAGCAAAATAATTGCAATGGAACTAACCTTGCCCACTTTAAAATCACCAAATGCAGGAACTGAGCCGAAAGTAGAATTTAAGTAGTAGGTATATAATTAATACATTTATGTTTGTGTTGCTGTTGCATGTAATTTTATATACAACTAAGCAAAAATATTAGAGCCCGTTTTCCCTTTTTCCTTTTTGTGTGCACATACAAAACATTAAATTTAAAGAGCCGTACACCATTAACTGCTAAGATTCACAATTGTTTCTAGAACACTGAAAGTAGTTCTTGCAATGATAATTGTAAAATGTAAAGTAATAGCAAACAGGTTCACATTTAGTATAATGATTAGATAACTAGCGAAAAAACAGCTATTATGTGTTCCTGGACCACAGTGGAGGTAGAAAGCAAGAAAAGTATGTGGTTTGACTGCATATTATTAAAAATGTAACACTTTATATTTACTTTGCACTTAAGAATTTGAATGATCTGACTAACAAAAACAGACAATCTAATACAAATGGTTTGGAATACATTAAAAATGTATACAAGACAAATCGCTATTTTATAATCGTTCAGCAATGTAGTAAATTTGCACTGCAGGTTTGATTCATAACAAATTTGCATAACATTTATGTGGGGTGCTAATACAGTTCTTTCAGTTACTTCTTATGTGTTCTACCATTCTATTATATACCTTTGGGGGTACTTGAAAAAAAAGGGAGAGTGGGGGATGGGAGTTAGCAGGAAGAATATGCCAGAGTTGTAAGATCAAAGAGTTGTAATCACAGAAATGAAAAGCTAGGAAAAAAGGGACTGAGACGGGTATATAACTTAAAATTGAGGGAGGAGAAGAAAAAGCATGTATTCTGGGCTCCCATGTGAATTATATAGTATTCACTTCATCATTTATGAGGACAAGAGGACTCCTCATACAGATGGGTATCAAGAGTGTATGGACCAAAGGGGCTTCCATGAACAACTATGTTAAATGAAGGTGCTTGTCAATATGCCTTGATTTGCATATGCTTTATAGCCTTTCCTAAATATTCTCGGGGCAAATTAATGTTTACGGTGTATATTTTGCCTTTTAATATTGTTGCTTTTAATTCCCTTAATTCCTTTCCATTCAAAAGACCAGTTTGGAAGAAGAAGTGTGGATTTGCTTTGAGGAGGAAATAGGAAATAAAGAAATATGAGGAGAGAATAGGCATTAAAGAGAGGTGGAATGGATCCATTTGATAGAGGTCTGGTTTGACTTTTCTACCATACCACCATCTTATTGCTGATGTGCAAAGACAGTAGTTCAGTGAAAAAGAATGCCTCTCAATCCCAGCTGTGAAATCTGTCTGTGGGGAAGAGACAGACTTGTTTACCAGTATGCTTATACCTGCTTTTCAGTGACTTCTAGAATTCCACGTATCACCATTCCACCTCCCCAGTCTTCATTTCTTTTTTTTATTCATCTTTTCTGACTGTAGCATCCACACAAATCAGAGAAAGAAGAAATGTGTTGACCTGTACACAGAAGATCATAAACACAGATTTCATGCTGTTTTATTATCAAGATCATTACGTAAAATCAGCTTTGTATCTTCAGATAGCTTGTATGAATATTTATTACTTGCTATATTTTCATCTTGAATTTTAATAACCTAATGCAAAGTTAAAAAGTTAAGGAGTAAGCTAACCGGTTTGGCCAATACACTAGTGGATGTATTTATGTACTGGTTTTGAGGAGAAGACTGTTAAGAGAGTTGCCTATCTGTGTACCTCATATAATTTTTTCTAGATACTCTGTAATGCCTAAATTGTCTCTTCCTGGCAGCTCCATTTCCTGTAGTTTATTCTCCATTTGCTCAGATGTCCTGGTGATTATGCTGAATACAAGTTCTGATGGCTAGATGGATAGTCTGGAGTCCTTCTGCCAAAGCGAGTCATAAAGTCATGAGTTAAATACAAGATTTTTCAGCATCCTAAGTGACGAGGGATGGCTTTTGATTTAGCCTGCTCTTCAGTGGTTTTAATTCCATCTCTATGGCAGCTGGGAAAGAGGAAATGCATTCCTCAAAACTGTGAGGTCAACACCCATGAAGTTCAGGTTCTGAATATTACAAGGGTTAAAAATAAAATGAGAGGCATGCAGAAGATTTAACATTTGTTTATCCTTGCTGAACAGGAAAGTTGCAATCTTTGTTTAAGTCAAAGTTTGGTGAAAAGAACCTAGTAGAAGACATATTTTTTGATTGGATTCTGCAGTTTTATTTTTGGGATAATAGATGTAGATGTAGTGCATTGATGATGACGTGAATGTGAAAACTGAGAATGTAGGAAAGTAAATGCATTTATTCATTTGTGTAGGGAAAAGATCTCTGGTGAGCATCATGATGGTGAAATTAACAAAGCCATAGTAGCCTTCACTGCTGTTGCCTTGATCTTGATGTTTTATAGAACAACATATAGACAGCAAAACTGAGCAAATGTGTGGAGTGACTTGCTTGGTCAGATTCAAATAAGGGTAAAGAAGATCAGTACATTTTGTGTCTGAGAGAAACTGAAAAGCCCTCCTTAATGAGCAGGGCAACCTGCTGTAGCCTGTTGTATATTGTCACGCTGATGGTTCCTGTTCCAGCTGGATAGTCGGCTGTCTGTGCTGCAGTTAGAGAGTTAGTGACCAGGGTGCCTCTTCCTTGCTTTTGGCAGTCTTTAACTGAAGAAGTAGGTGTTCTGAAGAGAGTGAAGGATGTGAGATAAAAATCTAAGGGATGCCATTTCAAGTGGAACTGAGCTCTCCTACCTTTGGAGCCAGACACTTCCAGAGAACAACAGTTTGGCCCATCCTTCATGAGTAGAGATATAGGTCCCAGTGAAGAGCCTCTATCTGTCTCCATTGACTAGAGCGGGATCTGAGTCAGCCTGCTGAGGTTTGGAATGGAACTGTTCTATGGATATTACCAGTGGCATTAAATTTCACCCTACAAATCAAGCTATTTCAGGGACCTTCTGTGGAATTGTTTCTCAGGCACATTTTATTCTCTTCTCCCAGTATTTTAGTGAAGAGAGGAAGTGATTTCCCTGGCTGTGCCTCACCTAGAGGATCACAGTTTAGTAACTATATATAAAATGATTTTATAGACAAAACAAGAAAACTAGATGACGCAGTTCATGAGTTACATCAGGAATTATAATTTAAATTTAAAATGCCCCTTTAATATTTCCTTCTCCTATTTTGGTTCTTCATATGGTGAGGTGCCTTTCTGAACTATGACTGCTGACTTTCTTATACGAGAAGCAAAATCAGAAGGAGAATGTGTCTGTTTCTCTCTGGACATGTAAAATACTCTTCATTGCTTCCTTCCTACAACTCATAAAATCTCTTGGTTTTTCTAAAACTATTTTAATAGTATGACTTATTAGAGAAGGTTGACTTGTCCAATAAAACTGCTCACATTCAAAACTGCTCTGTAATTATAAATAAAGTAGGTAATGGTGATGAGGCTGAAGTAAATTAGCATTTTTGGTTGATATAAAAGTTGTAAATGTATTTTCTTGACTGCTACATGACTGTAATAATCAGTTTACTCTTCGTATTACCATTACTAACCATTGCAAAACTCTCCCTAAGTGAAAGATGCTGGAGGTTTGGTGATCCATGCTGTACGTGATGCTGAACGGTTGAGAACAAGATGAGCAAAACCGATGCTGTGTGTGATAAGACTTGTCAGGCTGCTAACCTGTAAGAAATGGCTCAAGAAAACATTTGTGCAACTCCGTAGTAGCAATAGGGCATTTTAATGACACTTTTATCGTATTCTTTATTCTAAGATTTTGCAACTGTCTTTTAAAATAGATTTTTGTGCAGTTCCCACTGTAGTACGAATGTTCCCATTTTGAACATTCAACCCTGATCTAGGTTCTGATTTTCTGGAGTTGCAGGCTGTGTGCTTTTTTCATTCAGAGGAAAAAATAGAGTGAAGAATGGAAGATATATAATTTAGCAATTTTTCAATAAATACAGGAAACTGTATGCAGTGAATGCATAATTTTTATGAATTGGAACCTTAAATCATAAATAAAATGTTAATTTTTAGACATGTGTAGTTGTGAAGCAGATGGAAAAATAGAAATGTGCCGGAAAAGTAGGTATTTGCAGAAGCTAATGAAGTTAATTGGTCTCATTTGGCTACACTATTTTCCCAAACCCCCCAAAGACTGGGCTTTTTAATTCTTTAATTAAAAATGAGTAAGGTATGCTAATAATATAACCTTTACTTTTTTCCAGCTTTCTATATACATACATCTTATTAATAGAACCACCCTTAGTCCAATATTAGCAAGCACATTAGTAATCTGTAAGTTCTAAGGAGGGTGCCAATATTTTGAAACAATAATTTAAAAATTAGCAATCCATGAGTTAATATATGCTTTAAAACCCTAATCATTATTTCCTTTTCCTGTTTCTACATGATTACAAAGAAGGGATACGTTTTTCTCCAATTTAAGGAATGTAAATTAAAGTACACAGAACAGTTTAGGCTGTGGAAAATTTTAATTTTAAATAGAAATATTTAATTTTGATTAGCTGGGTTACAGACTAAATCTTCAGTGAAGTACTGGAAACACATATCAGTGAATTGATACACAGCTACATGAGTTCCCTTAAACTGTTTTTTTGGTGGGAGGAAAATACTGGGAGCTACATATTCTCCTCCTTACTAATGGGCATTTGAAAAAAGACATTCAGTCTCTATGCTCTAAGTTGGCACTTCGGACTATTGTGAACATCGCTGAATGTGTTACAGCGTTTTGCAGGTGACTCGGGGATACCCACCACTGTAGCCCAGTCATCACTAATGTATTGCCTTGCTCTCGATTCCCTATGAAGTTTTCTGTAGTTGGATGATTGAGTTTGAGCAACTACTTAGGGTTTCAAAGGATTTGGATAATGTTACACTGTAGGGTTGGAAATCTCTTTGAATACTGTGTTGCAAAGGGACAAAGACATAGTTTCAACGCATTTATTAGGCCCCTGCTGTAGAAGCGAGGAACAATAAACCATCTTTTTTAAGTTAAGAGATCTTGGAACAGGCCGCTCCAATAAATCCTGGGTTTAAGAAGTGAGGTACGTGCTGCAGTGCTGAAGTTGTTTATTCATCTGGAGTGTATTAGGCTCTTGATTAATAAGAAGACATCTGCAATTTTACATAAGTAACAGAGCGGGCAGTTTGGCAGTTGTAAATGGAAATTGGGGGAGAAGAGCCAAACTTATACAAAGTCGTTGTCTACTCCTCATTGCCACTGATGTTGATAATAATAATTATTATAGTGGTTAAAAATGCACATATTGATAAAATGTTTCAATCTGAAGGGTTCAGCAGCCATTTTTGCAAGAACCACACATCTTTAAGAACTGGTAGCTTTTCAGACAGCTCTATAAAATGAAAAGACACCTTTGTGTGCCTGATCTGATCTCACAGGTCTCACACTGATGTCTGACAGAAGTAACACATTTGAAGTCGATGAATTTACACTGATATAAGACTGATGTAAGGTAACACCAAGAATTAGTCCACATCTCTAAAAAACATGAGAGCAAAATCTTCAGTAGAGAAGTAGATAGAATGCCTGTCAGAAACACATCTTCCATAGGAATAATCTTGCATCTTAAATTTAAGAAGGCTTAAAACATCCAACAAGTAAATAAATTGAGTAAAAACTGTGTAAGGCCCTAAAAATGAAACTGCTACATAACACATGAAGTGAGTGTGATGACTTGAGAGCCTCACTGAAAGCCGGTAAGGTTTTGGGGGGGGTTGTTTATTTTTTTAAATGGAACACTTAACTATGCAAGTACATAATTTGGTGGAGAAAATAGAACTGTTGTCAGCAGAGTTTCAGACAAATTGGTTCCCAGTTTGAAATTGATTGGGAAGGCCAGCAAACAAAACATCAGTGGATTAATTTCAGGAAGTCACATGCATTGTTAATAATCCATAAAAGGTCAAATTCTGAACAATTGGATCTCTCACTCCACAAAAAAATGTTGATAATATGACTCAAATAGTAGATCAGCACTTCTTTCAGTAGGAAAGGGCAAGTTAATTTTTGCCAAAATGATTTGGAGTAAAGGAAATTTTCAATATTTAGTGTTGAAAACTTGACCAAAGCAATTTGATCCTCTTGGCACTGCAAGTTCAGTCAAAGTGTAGGGCAATCATGAAAAGATGAGAGGAACTGTAGAGATACATCTGAAAGTTTTCCAGAGTTAGCTATAAAGCAGGACTTTGCTAAGTTCATAAAGCGGAGAGTGCACAGGAATCATTTGGATCATTTTGCAAGCCATCTATCTCCCTTTCATGACTCCATAAATATTTGTGGCAACTCTTAATAAGGAAGTGTAGGATTAGCAAAACAATGCACGTTGGTTAGCCTTCAAGGCAGTTAGTTACATCTGGAAGTGGGGAGCCATGCCATATGATCAAGCAGCTCTTTATGGACCATCTGCAAAGTACTTCTTGGGCCTGCGACAGGGCCGTTAAGTGCACTTTAAGAAGTTGCTCTAACTACACCTGAACACACTGAGACTTGACATCCAGCTGTATAGTGAACCACTGTGGAGCTCATTTTAGCTGACCTGTGGGAGAGGTATAGTTTGGCCATTAGTGTCATCAAAAATGTTTTAACATCTATATTTCCTTTATCATACTGCTGGGCCAGCTGAGAGACCACCTCCTTCAGTGCAGTAGTGCTGCCATTGTACCCTGCGAGATGCCTCCAGCCAGCCAGCTAACAGGGAGGGAACCAGGAGTGGTGCAGTCCCCAGGAGGAGTTCTCACTTTTGGAATGGATCTGAAAGCTCTGGCTCAGTTAACCTTGCAGGCTTTTCTGGAAGAGTGACTTGAGAAGTATGCATTTGCTTATTTTTTATCTGGAATTAGTTAAAGATGTAATTTGCATCTCAGGGTCTTTGAGGAAATCCATGGAAACAAGGAAGGCTTTCTTTTTGGATGTGCCTTTATTTATTTTTATGTATATATAATATACACAGACACATTATTTTTCATATATATGTCAACTTTCCAAATAGTCACTTCAGAATGCATTTTGTATATGAAAGTTAGTGGTTAGGTATTCATACTTGGTTAAAAAAAAGTTTCATAATTAATTAATATTAAATAAAATCACAGTATGCTTTTGCTGAAAATACTTATCTGTGGGAGGTGAAAAAAATTCCTACGACACAAAGACTTTTTTAACATAACTTATTGAAGATCAGGAACCGTCATGGTAGCATATAAATAGGGCAGATGGAGATAGCCCCTTGAGGCTATAGGACTTGAGTTAATAAACCTTGAAAAGTTACCATAATTTTCATTTTGTATTTTCCTCATGAACCCAAGTAATATAGCACATTCATTTTGAATATTACCACTGGACGCCCCGGCAGTAAGTTTGATTTTCTTAAACCCTACATCTAACCAGATCCAGACCAAAGCTGCAATACTGGTCCCGTTAAAGTTAATAGCAAAATTCCATTGGCTTCAGCGGGGCCAGGATTTTATTCTGAGACTGTAGATTTTAGTATATTACAGTATGTTGGTAACATAAGTCAAATGAAACAGCCTAGTGTTCAAAAGGTTGGCCAGTTCTTTTTCTGCTAGTCCCTCTCTGTATCTGTTGTATGTGTCTGCTAATATTTCATTGACATAAATGACTTGCTAGAAGTTTCCTCAGTGTGTTTGGTACATCACCAGTATATCATGCTGGCCACAAACAAGAATATTAGCTTTTTCACAATTAAATATATGCGGCAAGGGAGGAACATACTTGAGCTTATGAAAGTGATCGCTTAGAGTTAAATTCTTCACGGAATATGAGTAGGAGCTTGTGATAAATCTAAGTCAGGGTTGCAGATTCTTTTTACCTTGCATAAGATAATCTGAGGTGATGTAAACTGCCCCTTCAGTGGAACACAGTTTTTAGCTTGTGAAGAAAATCGACAAACTATAATATTTCAGATGCAGTGATTTTGTATCAAATAGCAACAGAGATCTGGGAGTTTTCTGTGGAAATAAAATGGTCCAATGTGGTGATGGTAAGCCTGGGCTAAAGGAGCAGACACTGGAGCCAAGGAAGAAAAGCCAAGTATTTATGTAGAAAATTCAGGGAGAATACAGCCTTACTTCAGCCATCCCACTCTCTGAGTAGCAGACACAGTATTGTACCACTGCATTCTAAAATCCCAGCTCACGACTGAATAAAACCAAGAAAACAGATCCTGTTGTAATAAAAACACATGTAAAATTCCTGGAAATGTTTCCTGTTACAGGCTGCCTGGTTAGTATAGGCTGCCTGCACACTGGTACAAAGTCAGCAATTGTCTGCTCTGATGTTGTTCATGTGCCTTTTTCGCCAGGAAGATGAAGATCAGACCGGAAGATTATTGGTCTCCTTTGCAGCCATGTTAGGATCACAAGGAATAAAAAAACCTAATTGTCTTGATTGCATTTCAGATTGTTTTGATTGCATTTATGCCCATGAGATAAAAAGCTACAAAACAGACTTTCTTCTGCCATGGTAAAAGCCAGAGAAGAGTGTTTGCTTTGGAGTTGGTAAAGAGTGGTCCAAAAAATGTCGTGCAAGCCAGATCCGGTCCACAGCGTGATTCTGCCTGGATTATCAATTTTTTGAAGTGACCCTGTGTTGGGACTGTAGCTCAGCAGGAACAGCTGTTACTAGCTCCTCCTGATGGTCAGGATGCTCCTAGTGCACCCTTCACTCCCCAGCTCTTTGCTCCTCATGCTGCCACTGTGTCCATATTGGAGGTGAGGGCTCCTGTCCCATGACTGGAGCCTGGCCCAAGGAGGTGACCCAAAACTGGCATCTGGCCTACAGCAATTAAATAGTTGGACCAGATAGGTAATACCTTATTCCAAGATGAGTGTTTTATTTTTTCCACGAGGCAGGCTTCCATTATATCTCCTTTTTTTCTTTATGTGGGATATGAGATACCAGGGGAGTTAGAGGCTGCAGTTCCATTAACTGGCTGGAGACATTACAGTATATGGTATTTTCATTTGGTCTGCATGAACTGTGCTTCCTTACAGGAGGTCTGCAGTATATTTGCAGGCATGTAACATGTGACTCCAGTAGACATGTTTTAGAGGAGTGTAACTGGTTGTAGCACAGTGCCTACAAGACTGCGGAAAATGGGGGGAAACATTTAGACGATATGCATTGAGACTGCCTTCTTAATGGGCATGAAATAAAGAAGCAGGAAGTGTTCTGGGATGTGGAGTTCAGGCTAGTACAGGATACAGGTTGGGAGTATTATTGACCAACATCATAACGTTCCTTCCCCAGCAAGAAGGTCCCTAGTTCTACATTCTCATGATAAATTTCCAGCTTATTTGAACAGTTTGCTTATTTATCTTGGCCAAAGACCATACTGCAGTCATCTGGGCTAGACTACTGTAATGTACTCCTAATTGTTTCCCTTGAAATTGATCTGGAGCCTCTTTGGGTGGAAAGCTGATATATTAAAAAATACAGCCCCATCCATGTAGCTGTTCAAATTTTAATCCCCCAGTTCTTGGGCAGCAGCCTTGCACTCCATGTCCCTGTCTGGCAGTTGCTCGCAGTTGGACATAGTCGGCTTTCTCTCCCTGGGCTGAGTCAGGCACGGGCCGAAGGCAAGTCTTTCTTGTCCTCGGTTGTGGAACTCCCTGCCAGAGCCCCTTGCTGGCTGCCTTTAAGGCAAGCTGCAAGCCCTGTTTATTTCAGTTGGCCTATCCATGACTGTTTTATGGGCTCCCTACCTTTGTTTTTGCATCTGCTACCCTTTTGTTTTTCTCTTTCCTCTAACTAGTCAGGAATTGAATCTTTTGGGGCTGGCAGGTCCCTTTTGAATTCTGTGTGTATAGCATATTGTAACATGCTATTAGATTTTGCTTTCTACTTTTACTGTTTTGCATTTGGCTCTTTATGCTACTTGGCTTGCAATTGGTGCTTTAGAAAAGATCAAATAAATATATAATTGTGTCAAGTCTTATTTAGTCTAAGAAGGTTAAATCCTGTATCCAAATATAGAAGAGTGTGTTTATGGGGAAACTTAGTACTGAGAGAATTAGAAAGAAAGCTTCAATTAGAAGGAAAGCTGATTCCATGCCGTTTGCAATGCCATGTTTTCTTTAAGAGAAAACTTCCACTGTAATTAGCAAGAAAGTGCAGCCTACCGGCCAATGCATTACCTAACACAGAGCTCACTATTCAGTCTTAGAAATAGATCGTGCTTTTATATGCTCCTCTGGAGACTGACGATACTGTGAAGTCCAGTATCAGCAAAACAGAAGTCTAAACACAAGCAGAGTCAGGAAATCTTGTACAATAGATGATAAATAGTCATTTGGTTGTATGGCCACTTCAGGAGGAAGCGTGTAAATGTAATCGTGGAATACAATGGTCTGTGCTTCAAATGCTAGAAATAAAGTCTTTTTTCCATCCCGAATCAAATGATTTGTTACATATGTACCCAAACCCATGTAGATGATGTTGTTATTTTTGTTATGTTGGCTGCCAAGGGATTAACAGAAGTTCAGGTCTTTGTTCTAGAAACTGCAGAGGAATCAGCAAAAAGACGTGCTTCACCTCACCTTGAGATAAGTCTGATAACATCAACCAGGGGAATGAAACAACTAGAAGGAAGAGGAAGTATCAGCCAAGTGCTGTACAAAAAGCAAGGGTCTTAGTTCAAATATTGTCATCTGAAAATGGTTTATGGGCACTAAAACAGAGGAGTGGACCCAAGGGTAAGGTCATGCCACTTCGCTGAGCATTGGGAATCCAGGAAGTTACATATCATTCATCTAAGGAAGTTCCAATTGTAAAATACTATCAAAACCCAAGACGTTTAGGGCATCTTGGTCCTGCAAAACAGTAAAATTATTAATCACTTGACTAATCCACATTAATCAGTACAGCCTAGTAGCAGAATTATTAATCAGCTTGATGAACTGAGCAATCTTGCAAAGAAATGAGCCTATTTGGAATTTTAAAAGGGATGAAAGATAAAATGTAAAACACAATGACTGGAAAAGATGCAAAATCTCAAAACCAACATTATCTCTCATCTCACTGTTTGTAGTTCATCCATCTCCAACAAGACCAAAAACTTGCATGCAGGCAGGTATTTAGAAAGCAAAGTATTCATTCTCTCTGTGTGAGAAAAATTAATCTCTCCTTCCCACACAAAAAAACAGAGAGAAAAATAAAGCTAAAAAGGTAGATGTGAGAGGGGAAAGGAGAGTGAGTATTTGTTTCTTAATTGTGAGGAGGATTGTTGTAAACAAGTACAGAAACAGCATACAGCATTCCATCCAGAAATTTAAATGCAATCAAAACATGTAAGATACATTGGAAGATGAGGTAAGTGTCTTTGAGGCCTCAAGAAGCCTCAGGTGATTAAAGGGAATAACCTGGTGTGTATGGCACTGCCATCCCACTGAAGTGAGGAAGAGTAAGGCAGAGGGTAGTAAGGGTAGCTCAACCAGTGTATTTTAGTACTGGAAGTAATAAATAATAATTGTCAGTGGGAGCTGAGTGCTTCACTGACAAGAACAAGATGACAATAACTAACTTGTCCCAGATGAAGAACGAAATCTATTTTTTTTGTAGATACATGGATGGTTAATTGAAAACGTGTGAACATCAGCAATTACAGAAAACAGAGAAGGGTCTTTCTGTTAGCTGTTAATGCTATTTCCACTCCCTCAAAACGTGTACTGTATTTATGTTTCCTTCAAGGAGTGGCACAGTGCTCTGCTGTCTTCAGACACTTGTGTCTTTTGTGGCTCTCCAGGATGGAAATGTTCAGAACCTGAAGAAAAAGTGGCAGTGGTTCTGCTGAGGAAGGACCACCACTTTCTAGAGCAGGTTGATGACACAGGCTATTGAGTCCTTACAGAGAATTGTTTGTCTTCTGGTTTTAGATGGCTTTAATTCCTCCAAATTGCTCCTTGAATAATAGGAAAAAGGCAATTTGAATTTCAGTGACAGATTGGACATAACAGGTTGCAACTATTAGGTCTAATTTTACCATACTGAGAAATAAAATTGCCTAAACATAAACATCGATCACTGATGCAGTAAATTAATTTGTACAGAAAAAGTAGTTTAACTGCAGTGCACATTAAACATAGAAAATTTTCAAAATTACAGCTCTCTGAATTAATTTGTACACTTGTTTACTTGTTAAAAGCAAAGCGTAACTTCTCTTTCTTTTTTTTTTCTCCTCTGTGACTTCAAATTGTGAAAAGCAAGGACAGTCACTGATTGTCCAAAAACGACAGATAGAGCTCTGCAGCTATGTATGTAACAAGTTTGGGGTGGGTTTTTTTTTGTTTCTGAAGAGGTTAATAGAATTACTAAAGACCTCTGAAATATTGTTTCATTCTAGCAAGCAAATTCAGCATTTTAATAGGCTTGAATTATGTTTTGTTAAGAATTGGTGGTGTGAAGTAATTAAAAAATTTTACGATTTGGTTCAGCAATGAGTTTACATTCAAGTGTGTCCTCAGGCTTATTTAAACTGTTGAAATCTTCCAAACCGTTCCATAAAATATGTCATATGTATCTTCTTCCTTCTATTACTGTCTCTTTTAAAAAATTTGCTCATGCTACTATCCCACATTTCATATGGTATCTAGAGACTTAACATAGATGCTGGCCAACTTTTCTTCAAAAGCAATTGCTATTTATAATATGCTTAATATTTGATAAAATAAAAAGATCGTGCCTTTCTTATTTTAATGTAATGTTACTGATCACATGCAATCAAAATTGGGTATATAAGCTGTATAAAGGTTGCCTGAGTCACGGTGGAACAGGATCTGCCAATGTGGCTTATTTTGATGGTATCTGGTGTCTACTGTTTTTCAAGGACAGTAGTTCGATTCAAACACAATTCTGATAAGTGGCAGGTTTTCATGTCTTTAATGCCCTGACAAGGGCATCACTCTCAAGAGAGGGAGGTGAAACCATTTGGATGAGAATTTCTTCCCCTCTCCTTTGTGCTGACACACCAAGATAATGGACAATTAATAGCGAACCTTCTCTGCAGGGAAAGTCTAGGGTTATCACTAATAAAAGTGCTCATGAAGTGTTTGGACACAAAAGGGAGAGAAAAAATAAACAAAAAGTAGAAAGCAGGACCAGCACAAGGCGTAATGTTCCATTACATGTTTTTTCACCTAAAATTATGGAAAATTATTTTTCAGTAGCAGCATCTGTAACTTTTTAGACCTGGTTCACTGCTCATGACATCAGGCAAAGGATGAGAGAAATCTTGCCATTTGTATCTTTGTGGTAAGTGAGAAAGCTGGCTTGTGTATCTCCTGTTAGCAGGGCTGACTGCTCTTAGTTACTAATTGTGTCAAATTGTGCTGTAAAGTTTACCCTGGTAGGATATGGAGGACATGGCTAAATAAACTGCTTCTTCACCTTATCTTCTGATCCAAAAACAGGCTTTCAGAATGCTCTTTAGGATCACCTTCAGTCTCCTTGCTTCCATTTAGACCATAAGTGGAATTACTTTCCTTTTCTGGCCCTCCATGTGCATACTTCCCCTTGCTCTGGGGAAAGGCTGATTTACAGATTGTGAGTGTGTACGGCCCTCGGTTTTTGCTTCGCTGGGTGATTCCAGGAACTCTCAGAGGCCCCCAGAACAGTCCACCAGCCCTGTGGTCACCTAGAGAAGGAGTTACTGGAGGTCAGCAGAGCACTGCTCACACAAGTCAACAGGCAGACTGCCTTTGGGATTATTACAGGGGCTGTACCTGGGCACCAGATTTAGCAACTGATGGTGTGATTGTGTGCCTCTGTTGTCCAAGTAAACAAAGAAAAGACATACAATGTTTCCTGAAGTTAGACAAACCAAAGATTAGTCTAAACTGAGAGTGGAACAGGTTAACTGATCTTTCTCTAGCCTAAGCTTTCATTTGTCCCTAGCAGCACTGAGCTGTCAATACAGTGTACAGCTACTGATAAGTATGGGTTCTCCTCAGCCTGAAGAGATCTGTCTGATAAGATAAGATGGCCTTAAAAAAGAGAGAGAGAGAAAGTACGTTAACTGCTTTGACTGCAAAATACCCCCTGGTAGCCAGAGATAAGATACCTTGAGCTGCTCAGAAGACCTTAGACAGGATGTAAATGAAGCCAATAAAAAAAAAAAATCATTTCAAATCCAGCCGCTGTTCTGCTCTACTCTTATTTCCAGCTCTGACAGCAGAAGGCTTAATTTACTGTATTTCACACCAGGCTTCCATTCTACACTGAGGAAGCTACAAAGGGTTGTTTTAGATATAGGCTTTAACAAAGCAGAGATCTCTTTATTTCTGGAGAGGCCTCTATTTCAGACAGTTAATCATGAGTTTCAGCAGGCTTTGGTGAATGGAAATTATACAGAAGAGAAGGAAAATGCTGCCTTTTGCAAAGAATTTCCCCTTCTTTTTTATAATTAAATCACCCAAATAAACCTGTATTAATGTGACAAGACTGAATGAAGCATATGTATTTTAAATGCGACTCTTACCTTGCAGAATTCCACATGGAGGGACTGTTGTTCTGCAAGATAGGAAGACATGAGGTGTGACAGTTTACATGTGACAGCTTCATAGTAGGATTTGGTCTTCTGACCATTCTGAACTGGGAAATTCATTAGATTTCCCTTACAGGCTAGACCACCTGTAAATTAGTGGAAGCCACACACACCTACCAACCTGTGCCTATCCCATGGCACAGACATCCACATGTGTCCCCATTTAAGAAACCTGGGGAAAATGAGGGTCAGGGAGAAAGAGCTGTATTGTCGTGCTTGGTGTTCTGACTACAGTGAAAAAGTTCCTGAGACATGCTGCCCCCAGTGTGACTGTGCTGCACTAGTGTGAGTGTAAGCATTTGTCTGCCATTCTGGGCACTGACTTAGTTTAAAAAACAAGGCTACCTTTGCTTGGGGACATCACTTTCAACAGCTGCGCAGCATATCTGCACTAACAGCCAGATCTAAAAAAAGGGAGCCAAAAATGGGACGTAGTTGGACTGTAAGAGTATAACAGAATTGATTATCCAAAACCTACCTCTCTGGGTTCATCCTAATTTAGTAGGCACCTCTTCTTTTCATGAAAGGTTTCTCATATATCTGTGGTTTGGCAGTCTATGCAAACCACTCCAGTGTGAGTGTCTGGGTACCCATCATCTTTGAGCAGCCTGCTACAAAGAGAGCATCGTGCTAAGACCAGGACATGGTGGGCACTTTCAGCAGAAAGTGCTGTGTTCCTGTCTTCCCTATATAGGGGCCAGGTAGGTAGAATATTAAATGTCATGAAGCCTTGATTCAGTTCCCTCAGCATCCTGAGGGGATTCAAAGCCACGTTTCCTGCCTCTGAGCAGAGGGTCTTCAGTTGTGCAGAGGTCTCTTCCCATGGAAGCTGGGCTTGCTGAACCAAAGACGGTCCTATTCATAGGGCTGGTAGGAGCATATTTGAGGAGGAACTGTTAACCTGCTGAGAAGGGCACTCATTTAGTCCAGGGGTTCTTGCAGTCTGGAACTTGTGCTTAGGTTTATTTTTGTTTTCATCCAGTGCCTCTTTAATGTATTGAAGAGCCCAGTACTCCCCTCTCCCGGCTGAGTGCCCAAGCTGCGAGGTTGCAGACCTTTTCCTGGTCCCCCCCCAGGGCCCCATGAATCCTGCTTTCTTTGCTTCTTAGGCTCCTGGAGACACCTAAGTCCCTTTGCAGATCTAGGTCCAGGAGGTTTCACCTGTGTAAATAAGACTGCCACCACATCCCTGTCATTCTAAGAAATAAGCAGTTCTGTGTTTATTTACTGTATTTAATTCTAGCACACTGTAAAATAACACTGATATGATTTTGAAAGCATTAACTGCCTGCATTGCTTTCGCTTGATCTTCATTCCTTTTACTTTCCATTTCCTATAAAAGATCTTGTGATATCTTTGCCTGGGTTTCTTTCAGATGCAATTATTTACTCTCTTCTTTCTCCCTATCCTATATTCCTTTCTTTTGCTTCTCTAGACATTGCCTTCCTTCTTTTCTTTGTCCTATTTTAGCCCCCTGCAAAGTGTGTCTTGCTGTTCTGATCTAGAGGCAATGAAGCAATGAATTGGGGTGGTTGAAATGTAGGCACAGGTGGGAGGGACAGGCAGACATGATAAAAAGGGAAAGCGCCCGAGTGTGAGGTACACCTGCAGCAATCCCTGCAGACCTTCATGATTACACTCTAGATAAACTGAAAGAAGGGTGATACTCAAATAAGGACCTAGGGTGGTGCTTGGCATCTCAGGGGTTTCTGCCTGAAAATCCTGCCCAGGGGCTCCATCTTTTGTCTGAGCCTCCAGCTAGAGAGGTTTTGACAGCCTGCCCTTCTTCCCATGGAGTCTCGGGGATGTGTGGGAATGGGGATTTGGAAGGCAGCTGTGAAGCAGGGTCTTCAGCTCTCAGGGTCCAAACCTTGGGACCATTTGATTTTGGGAAGGAAAGAGAAAGAATGATACTTCTCTGACTTCGCACTCCTTATAATGTGACCTCCGAAAGAAAGAAGCAGTCAACTCCTTTTAACACCTGTACGCTACTGGAAAGTTACTTTGATGACTGGGACTGTGTTACAGGGGCTGCTGTCTCTGAGGCTTCTGTACACTTCAGCAGCTTTCAAAAGGAGCTGTGGCATGGGGGGAGGTTTGAGGGAGAGGGTTTCTGGTCCTATTCATGGTGATGCCTGGGGAGAGCATGACCCAGTGAAAGCAGAATGCAGAGAGAAGTATTGGAGTCCAGTGAAGAACCTGAACTGTTATCCCCTAGTCATTTGCTGTTCTTAATAAGCAGTACAAATACTGTTACCAACACAACAAATTATAATGATTATTTTCTAGCAAAGACCTGATTGACTGAATCACTACTTTTAGTACATGAGGTTGTTAATATACAGATTCTTAGGAGATCATTATTATGTGCAAGTTTGCTAGAGTATTTGAATGTTTTTTTTTTCTCTCCCATTATCCTGATTCTAAATGTAATTATTCTCAGGGTGATTTTTTTCTGACCCTAGCTTCAGATGGAACGAGCCTGGTGGTCTCTGACTCATACTGTACAAACAAACAAAAACAACTACTAAAAGAAACAGCAACATAACAGCAGAAGAAATACGGTGTAGATGTGTTTGTCACATTTAAGCAGTGGACAAATGAGCTAATTTGAATCGCTTAGTACTTGTATAGTCACAACTAAACAACCCCTGTAAATTAATTGTATGACATGTGATTCCCAATTATGTAAAGCAGTATAATAAGCTTTGAGAATGGTGGCTGTCATTAGTTATATGTACAGGACTGTGGAAAATTACTTATTCTTTCTCTTTGCCTAGAGAGGCAAAAAACACCAGCTTCCTCAAACAAGTAGAGAGTAGCTCTGTTTTCTTCTAGTTGCAAACTGGGTTTTTTGTATGATTTGAAAGGTGGAGCAGAATGCGAACTGCTTACATTTTCTTTAATTTGGCTATAGAAGATGGAATTCATTGGGCTCCGTCTGTTCAAGTGAACTTTAAGCAACAATCAAGGAAAACATTTATGCTCTTCTCTACATATGTAATAGTAATATGTCTTCTGAAGAAGACATAATGGAACTGGAGGCTTAGGTTACCTTAGGAGAGCAATACAGGAATGTTAACTACTTATGTAGGCATTAAAGGCATTTTATAAAAGCAAGCAGGTTTTTTCTGCAAGGTATTAAAGTGACTTATTTGTTGTTTCTAGGAGCTGCCTTTCTTCTGGTTATGAAATTTAAAATGGGGAAACCTCCCTCCCAGCTGTCTCAGTTCCATTCTGGTCAGGAACCCCTGTATGTTTCTCCCCCAGTAATCTAACTGTTAATGCATTTAATTGGTGGTCCCAAAGCAGTTCTGAAATATTGATAGATTTTAAAAAACATCTGTAAATTATAAATAATTTTTAAAGTTCACATTTCTCTTTTGAATGCCCATTACAGAGTATTAGTTTTCAAGACATTTAATAAGTTATGAGACAAATGAGTGAGTTTAATGTGGGGTCACTGATGTGAAAAAAATGTGATGGTTATATTAAAGTTGCAGCTTTTCCAAAACTCTGTACATTTCTATTGAAAGTAAACAGAAAATATTATGTAATAATGTATATTTTATTTAAAGTGACTTTAAAGGCACTAGCTGCTAATTCTGTTAAAAACTTCAAAACTGTAGTTTTTTTCAGTGACACATATGCTAGGCCATCACTGAAGTCATGTTAATCCTTAAACACTATCCTTTGATCTTCTAGTTATTTAGATCTATTCAGCACACAGCACAATATTGTTTTATTTCAGCAATATCTAACCTCTTCGTTTACTATTTATTCACACCTGCATATTCCCCTAAGATTCCTTATCTCATTTTCAAGGTAGCCCTGCAGACAATTAGTGGTGGTAGTAATATAAAATGTGTCCAGCACTAAAACCTGAAACGGCCATTACAAGTAAACTATATGATATATAATAACCACTTCACTCAATTACCTGCACAAAAATGCAAGGATTTAAAACTGTGGAGCTCTATCATACATCCAGTTAACTGACCTACCTACCTGCTATTTAGTCCTTCCTTTCTCATAATTCACATTCCATCTTGTATATGCCATCTGGTAAATTAACGAAGCTGTACATTTGTATGTGCTGTCCATCCCTTTTAATATGTTTGTACAAGCACATATATGTGTACATGGTGGTATATGAACAGGTCTTTGGCTGGTGGTGGGACAACAAATAATAACTACACAACAATTCAGGGCATATATGTGCATTCATAATCCATTTGCATGTGGCAGTATGTAGTAGATCTGTTTTATGTGCTGCTGCCTGGTATACTTGATTTGTCTTTTTTAGTATCTATTCCTGTCCTATGTAACCCATTGTTGTAAATTTTGTACCTGTTAAAAGAAACCTTGCTATTTAGTACTTCAGATGGGGTCCTGGGGGATAGTTTGTGACCAGTCTTCCATTACCATTAAGGGGGGCAAAGTAACAAGAAATCATCAGCAGGACCTAGAGCTGGGAGGTGTCTGTCCAGCTAAACTGCTGGGCTTTCTCTTTGGTCGGGTCCAGCAGCTTAAGCATTTTGTCAGCTCTGTGTTTCAGGGGGAGAAAGAATTTTTCTTGCGGGGATGGTTCAGACCTGGGAGATATGGGTTCTGTTTCCTCCTTTGCACAGATTACATTTGTAACCTGAGGCAAACTGCTCCAGCTTGTCTGTGCCCCAGTTACTTGAGCAGCAAAATAGGGAAAATAGAAAGCTGCTGCTTACAGGATATTGAAAATATTAATTTGTTCATATTTGTAAACTCTGTTCTATCAGAGGAACCTTGTGTATTATGGCACATAAAGGTTTGCTGACATTTGCTTTAGGAATGTGGCCATTTATCTAGTGGCAGCAAAACCATGTTTAAATCATACAGAAAAATAAGGCATGATAAAGCAAGTGCCCCAAAGCATATTCCAGCCAAAGCATGCATATGTCATAAACCTTCATGGTGACTAAATGACGTTCTTCTGAAGCGGTACTGTTAATTCAGTTCAGCAGCTCTAGGGATAAGATCACTTTTAAGACCTCACGACTACTGGGGTTGGCACATGAGTGGCTGGCTGCTAACTCCACAGAGGTGCTTTTGTGCTCTGATGCTTCCCCCTTCCTCCCTCCCCTTTCGTGGGATAACTCCTTCTGGTATTACTTCACTTTTCTGTTACTGAGCACTTTCCCCCATAAATATGACTGAACAGGTGTTACTCTGCTACTAACTGAGTTTCCAGCTGTCCTCCTCCAACACAGACCAGGCAAAATCTGTTGTTTCGTCCTATTAGGCAGACTAGAGAACTATCAAGTTTGAGATGGAGGTCTTCCTCGCAGGATACGGTAGTTTTGTTGCCAGAAGATGGTCAGGAAGGCCTGGCTGCCTAACAAAGACAGTCCTTCAGCTGCTGGGTGTAGTTCCAGTTTTGCATCCCCTTTGGCAGCAGCACAGAGACTGTTGCAGTGTGGCCAGCCAGCAAAATTAGGAAATAAGGACCTCTTTTATTTACTCAGGCTGCTGAATCATGGGCATTCCTGTCTGCTTGGAGTAAAGTCAGGCAGCTCTACTTTCCACTGGAAGTCTCAGGAGTGCTTGGTACTTTCATCTCAGAGTGTTCACACACTTGTTTTAATGTGCTTTATGGAAATGGTGAAACTCAGCAAGTACAGTTGGTGTAGAAAAACATCTGCACTAACTATTCACACACATTTGCATCTTTAAATAGACTTTTAGGCCTTGTTGCCGATTTTCAGCAAAGGTTTTTGGTTGTGTGTGCTAGAGCTTTCTTAGAGTCAGTGAGTGTGAAGTGACTGGTTCCAAAAATTAAAAATTTACATGGACATGTTAAGTGCATCACATTGAAACTCAGAATACTTGCCATAACACAAAAAAGACATTTACAGTAAGTAGCACTTAGTGAATGCCGAAGGAAAAAAAAAGTTGATACAGAAAATATACTTTAAAACTCCATAAACACTCTGTCGAATACCTGGAGCCCTATTCTGCCCTCAGACAGACTTGTACCACTCCTGGAGACTTGTATTTGTGCATCTGAATTTGGTCCAGAGTATTTTAAAACAGCTTGTTATAAACGTTAAAAATCAGTATTTGTAATGTTGTCATAGCTTGGTGGGTAGGTGTCTACAGATTTATATACATGTGGCAGTATGCAGAGTAGCAGCAAACTGTTGGTATTTTCTATGTGAGTGATTGGCAAAAGGGGGTGGGTTTGAAGTCCCTTACCCCAGCAGCAGGTCAAGCTTTACCCCCAGCACAGAGCCGACTCTGTGGTAAGTGCCCCTGGGAAAGTAGGAGTGGAGTCCACATCCTGAGCCTGCTAGTTAGCTGCAGGGACCTTCGTTGAGCTCCTCCGTCATGGCTTTGAGTGCCCAGGTCTGCATGCCTAATGCCTGCGCCCATGGAGTAGCCTCAGTGCAGGGTAGCAAGCTGTGGATCACTGCCATTTTGAAGGAGATGCTCTTAATGGTTGCACGTTAATTTTACGGGGCAGCATCTTTGGGTGGGGAGATGACAGAGCAGGCAGTGCCATCGCTCACGTCCTGCTGTAGCAGTAGTTACCCTTAGTCCAGGTTTCCTTCTTGATTGCTGTCCCCAGATCCATTCCTAGACAGCCCCTAAGCTCACCAGGTGTGTTAGTCTATTGCGCATCGTGTTCCCAGTGTTCAGGATGGAGTCTGCACCACAGAAGTCACTGCAGCAAAACATTTCCCTTGTCACAGAGGAAGGGTTTCGTAAGCCCTTCTTCGGGTTGCTGGTGGCTGACAGGCCCGGCTTTGGGAGCCCTTTGTGTGAGCGCAGCCCAGGGGCCCTCCTTCCGGAGCGCGGTGCCTGCCCACCGGTGCCCCTTCCATGAAAACTCTCTCCCACCCCGCCGTGCCGGGGGGAAGCTGGGGAAACGTGTTGGACGCATTGTTAGGCTCGTACTCAGGAAAATCCTGTTGTCCTCTGCCCTGTGCTGTGCGGAATTCCCCCTTCCTTGCTGGTTCTTCTGTAGTTTTGAGAGACTGAGAGGTTTTCACATTTCAAGTTAAAAGGACACAAGTTGGACTTGGAAGTGGTTTGCTCTTCTCCTTTTTGCACAAAGAGGATTACTCTGCAGAATTATTATGGGCTTGGATTAAAAAAACACAACAGCAAAGTGACATACAGAAACATTTATATTTGCCAGTTGGAAAGCAAGAACCATCTCTGTGCTATAGTTACACTATTTCCCCTCTGCTTTCCTTCCCTTCTATAAAAGCTGAGGAGAGACCCCCAAGCAAACAAGAAGAATTGGATGGGGGAAAGGGGCTGCCATTGCTTATGTGGTGGTCACACTCAGCACTTGATCCTGACCCTGCTGCCAGCCCGACCGCCCGGTGAGATCCACAAGCCAGGGGGAATTGTTGTATAATAGGTAAAACCGGGCAGGCAGTGGCCACAAAAAGGAGGTGATTTACTACTGTGTCAGTGATGGTACACTATTTATAACAGTTACTATATATTCCTCTAAACATTTATACAATAATATATCATTTCTGCATAGGATATACATTTTAATACTAAATTTGGTTACAAAATATGTTGCCTAGGCAGTCACAGACTATTTTTCTTTCAGTTGCTTGACATAAATTCCTGTTTATCAGCTGGCACTGGTTGTATGTCAGAAATATTTTGATTTTTAAAGGAAAAAAAGTTTTTCCACTTAAAAGGTCTGGCTGAAAATGATAATTTAAAATAAAATTTTTAAATGTAGAAAAAATGAACGCCTTTTTTCTGTAAATAGTTGTTCCACTGTTTTGATCATTTCCAGTTTTAGAGTAAAACCAAGCAATTTGAAAGGGCAATACACAGATTTACATTAAAAGTCTCCTGTGAATATTGCAGTCATTAACATACCAACTTAAAAACTCACCTGGCTGGTATTATTTAGTGTATATGGCAATGAGTAACTTTGCTTCAGTATATTGGGAAGGGTTTTAGCAGATGATAGTACTTTTGCTGGAAGGGAGAATTTTTATTTTCCAATTTTTATTTAAAAAAAAACCAAACACCTTTGTGTTCAGTTCACAGCCATGGCACTTGGGCTGGGGTTTGGTTTTGTTATTTAAATATGTATCATTAGTGCAGATTCATATGTAGATAAATATATGTATATATAATGTGTGTGTGCAAAAGGTGTTTGTAATTTGTGAAACCCTCCTCTGCAAGATGTAAACAAGAGGATAAAAACCCATGCAGTTTCCAACTTATCCTGAAAAGCATTGTGTCAATGGGCAGGCATCCAGCAATGGTGTTTGGTTGTTTTCTCAGAGTTAGATGGTTGCCATCTGGCACTGATAGTGAGATGGTGTTGTCATCAGTTTCTAGATGCAGGAAAGGAATGAATCCTCATCTGTTTCCTGTGGATAAGCAAGAGGTTGATAATCTAGTAAAATCTTGTTACTTTAAAGAACGCAGGCTTGGAATTTGTTTACACAAATACAGGCCGGCTCTAACTTTTATGTTGGTGTAGTAAATTTCTTGAGAGAAAGCTGAAGATGTTAAGAATCTTACTGCTTGGCAAGAATACCTTAAGAAAGATATTTTTCAAGAGGTTTATCCTGTCTTTTTCTGTACTGTAGTCAGTTTTACTTTTAAAAGGAAAAAAAACCCAAGCATTGCCCCTGGAAAGGAATAGAAGAATTATTTGATGTAGAGTGGTTTTTCAAGCATTCTTTTAATATTTTTAAAGAAGTTTTAGGTTAAGATAAGTATGATCATCATAGTGTTGTAATCTACATTTTTTAAAAAGGGTAGAAAAACTGTACACCACTGAAAAAAACCAGCTACTTGCCTTGTCTATAGATGAGGTAGTATCATGGATAACTAGTTGAATTAGTTATCTGGCTAGCATTTCTGTTTTGTCTTTTCCTTGTTACTCATGAATCATTCAGCTTTTACCTTAATTGTTTATCATTTTTCCTGTTTCCAGTTTTTTACAAGTTGCTTTGTCTGTGATCACCTCACAGTACAGGTTTTGCTGGACTGAGGAAGTTCAGCTGGCTGAGGCCTTTGCGAAAAGGAAGAAATGGTGGGCAACCTCTTGAACTTAAAAAGGAAAAAAAAATGCTGTTCACAACTGACCCTTTTGAAACTTTCTCATTTTCCTTGATCCTGACTGTTGGTTTGTTAGTTTATTCTGAACATTTAATGATCCAGCTGCCAGCTTTCAGTAACTGAATTGTATTGTTATTGGAGAAATCTGGTTGCACTTTATTAGTGAAAACATCACTGTTTATACTGTTGTCCTGTTCCTCCCCTGTAATTTTTCCTCTTACTGTTTAGAATAACACCCAAGTCTCTCTCAGTAATAGCCTATAAAAGATTTCTGTGTTCAACATCAACTTGAGGGGAAAAAAAAAACCAACCCTGTGGCAAAGCAGGGGGAATTTTTTCATTAAATGTTAGGCATGTGGGTTACTGTATTAATTTTAAATCATTCCTGTAATATTTTCTCCTTTCCTTTGACTCTTTGGATGCTCACAAAATATGCAAATCATTTTACAATTGATACAAAAGAAACATTAAATATATTAAAATCTGCATTTTAATAAAGTTGTCAATGTATAATGCATATCCTGCAACTGAGAAAGAATGATAAGAAAGCAATAAAAAGTTAATACAAGCACAGAACTATTTAATAACTTTTAATGTTTTACAGTCTGATAAAAATAAACGTGGTCTTGAAGCTGTGGATACAGGTGTAAGAAATACCCTAGTCTAATACATTTTAGCTATTTAGGAGTGGCAGATCTGTGTTGTTCATATGCATTTGCTATCTCCTTTGAACTGTAGGGATTAAGCTTGTGGGCATGTTTCTTTCTCATTTCAGATGGAGTGGATGTTGAGGATGACCCCACTTGCTCATGGCCAGCATCATCACCTTCTAGCAAGGACCAGACTTCCCCGAGCCATGGAGAAGGTTGTGATTTTGGTGAAGAGGAAGGAGGCCCAGGGTTGCCCTATCCATGCCAGTTTTGTGACAAATCGTTCAGCCGCCTCAGCTACTTAAAGCACCACGAGCAAAGTCACAGTGACAAGCTCCCTTTCAAATGCACATATTGCAGTCGTCTCTTTAAACACAAACGGAGCAGGGACCGCCACATAAAGCTTCATACGGGAGACAAGAAGTATCACTGCAGCGAGTGTGATGCAGCATTCTCAAGGAGTGATCATCTTAAAATACACTTAAAGACTCATACGTCCAACAAGCCATATAAGTGTGCCATTTGTAGGCGTGGATTCCTGTCGTCTAGTTCACTGCATGGTCACATGCAGGTTCACGAGAGGAACAAAGATGGCTCTCAGTCCGCTTCCCGGATGGAGGACTGGAAAATGAAAGACACTCAGAAATGCAGCCAGTGCGAAGAAGGCTTTGATTTTCCTGAAGATCTTCAGAAGCACATTGCAGAATGTCACCCCGAGTGTTCCCCTAATGAAGACCGATCTGCTCTTCAGTGTGTTTACTGTCATGAACTCTTTGTAGAGGAAACGTCTCTGGTGAATCACATGGAGCAGGCTCATAATGGTGAGAAGAAGAATTCATGCAGCATTTGCTCTGAGAACTTTCATACTGTGGAGGAGCTGTACAGCCACATGGACAGTCACCAGCAGCCAGAGTCGTGCAACCACAGCAACAGCCCGTCGTTGGTAACTGTGGGCTACACCTCAGTCTCTAGCACCACTCCAGATTCGAATCTCTCGGTGGATAGTTCAACAATGGTGGAAACAGCTCCTCCCATACCAAAAGGTCGTGGAAGGAAGCGGGCAGCTCAGCAAGTGCCAGATATCACTGGTCCTTCAAGTAAACAGGCAAAAGTTACCTATAGCTGCATTTATTGCAACAAGCAGTTATTTTCCAGCCTTGCAGTTTTGCAGATACACCTGAAAACTATGCATTTAGATAAACCCGAACAAGCCCATATCTGTCAGTATTGTTTGGAGGTATTGCCATCTCTCTACAATCTGAATGAACATCTTAAGCAAGTCCATGAAGCTCCGGACCCAGCACTGATTGTTTCTACCATGCCCGCCATGGTGTACCAGTGCAACTTCTGCTCTGAAGTGTTCAATGACCTCAACACCCTTCAGGAACACATCCGATGTTCTCATGGATTTGCCAATCCTGCTGCTAAGGACAGTAATGCATTCTTTTGTCCCCATTGCTACATGGGATTTCTTACAGATTCTTCTCTGGAAGAGCATATTAGACAAGTCCATTGTGATCTTAGCAGTTCCCGTTTTGGTTCCCCTGTGCTTGGAACCCCAAAAGATCCAGTGGTGGAAGTGTATTCTTGTTCTTACTGTACTAATTCTCCAATATTTAATAGTGTTCTTAAACTGAACAAGCATATCAAGGAGAACCATAAGAACATTCCTTTGGCACTGAATTACATCCACAATGGAAAAAAATCCAGAGCCATGAGCCCCTTATCTCCTGTAACCATTGAGCAGACCTCTTTAAAGATGATGCAGGCGGTTGGAGGTGCTCCTCCTCGTCCTGCAGGTGAATATATTTGTAATCAGTGTGGTGCTAAGTATACTTCCTTGGACGGTTTTCAGACTCATTTAAAAACACATCTGGACACTGTCCTGCCAAAACTGACCTGCCCTCAGTGCAACAAGGAATTTCCAAATCAGGAGTCTCTGCTGAAGCATGTTACCATTCATTTCATGATCACCTCAACCTACTACATCTGTGAAAGCTGTGACAAGCAGTTCACTTCAGTGGATGACTTGCAGAAACACCTACTGGACATGCATACATTTGTGTTCTTCCGCTGCACCTTGTGCCAAGAGGTTTTTGACTCGAAAGTCTCTATTCAGCTACACTTGGCTGTGAAGCACAGCAATGAAAAGAAGGTATACAGATGTACGTCTTGCAACTGGGATTTCCGCAATGAGACTGACCTACAGCTTCATGTTAAACACAACCACCTGGAGAACCAAGGCAAAGTACACAAGTGCATCTTCTGTGGCGAGTCCTTTGGTACAGAGGTGGAGCTGCAGTGTCACATTACTACACACAGCAAGAAGTACAACTGCAAGTTCTGCAGCAAAGCTTTCCATGCTATCATCTTGCTGGAAAAGCATTTAAGGGAAAAACATTGTGTTTTTGAAACGAAGACTCCAAACTGTGGAACTAATGGGGCATCTGAGCAGGTTCAGAAAGAGGAAGTGGAACTCCAGACCTTGTTGACAAATAGCCAGGAGTCCCATAACAGCCACGATGGCAGCGAAGAAGATGTGGACACATCTGAGCCTATGTATGGCTGTGACATTTGTGGAGCAGCTTATACCATGGAGACTCTCCTGCAGAATCACCAGCTTCGAGACCACAACATTCGACCTGGAGAAAGTGCCATAGTGAAGAAAAAGGCTGAACTCATTAAAGGGAATTACAAGTGTAATGTGTGTTCTCGAACATTCTTCTCTGAAAATGGGCTCCGAGAACACATGCAGACACACTTGGGACCAGTGAAACATTATATGTGCCCAATCTGTGGTGAGCGGTTTCCATCTCTTCTGACTCTTACTGAACATAAGGTCACACATAGTAAGAGCCTGGACACTGGAAACTGCAGGATTTGCAAGATGCCCCTCCAGAGTGAGGAGGAATTTTTAGAGCATTGCCAAATGCACCCTGACTTGAGGAACTCCTTGACGGGGTTTCGCTGTGTGGTGTGCATGCAGACAGTGACCTCCACGCTGGAACTGAAAATCCATGGCACGTTCCACATGCAGAAAACTGGAAACGGTTCTGCCGTGCAGTCCACGGGACGCACACAGCATCTCCAGAAACTGTACAAGTGTGCTTCTTGCCTGAAGGAATTCCGCTCAAAACAGGATTTAGTGAAACTTGACATCAATGGTCTGCCATACGGTCTGTGTGCTAGCTGTGTTAATCTCAGTAAAAGTGGTAGTCCAAGTGTCAACATCCCTTCAAGCAGTAACAGACAAGGCATGGGCCAAAATGAGAACTTGAGTTCCATTGAGAACAAAAGCAAGGCAGGGGGACTGAAGACTCGATGTTCTAGTTGCAATGTTAAATTTGAATCAGAAAGTGAACTCCAAAACCATATTCAGTCAATCCACAGAGAACTTGTTCCAGACAGCAACAGTACACAGCTGAAAACACCACAAGTATCTCCAATGCCCAGAATCAGCCCCTCCCAAACTGAAGAGGTAACCCTTTTTTCTTTGCTCTTGACAACTTCCATCCTTTTGGAAAAAATCCCCCTTTTTTTCAAGCTGTCTTGTCACTTCTCATCAAACGCTTAGACTGAACCATGTTACATTTCCATCCGTAGCCATTAGCTAGTAATTACTTGCTTCTTGATATGCCTTACATCTTGGATTGAATTGTGCGGAATAGGACTAATTCCAGTCTCCCTAGGATATTGTCTTCTGTATCACTGAGGAGACCTATCTTCATGCCAGCACAACTGAGATCTGGAATCTTACCCTAGCTCCCTTACGTGCTGGAATCCCCAGCTAGAAGTTGTGCTTACGGCAGAGAGCATTAATAACAGAGGAATAGAATACAGGGAGCCAGAATGCTGGCATAAGGGGTGGATTTTTAAAAAATATTTGTGAGCAACAAATTGAGGGTTTTTTTTGTAAATTGTGTTGTAGACATTCATTTTCTCCTCTTATAGCATATTTTGATTAAGTAGAAGTACAACGCTAGCCTAAGGTAAATTGGGAAATCAGTCCTTTGGATGCAATTGCTTGTGTTTTTCTTTCCATTCCTGATGAACAACATTTTGATGTCGCTGAAACACCTAGTGCGTGATGATTGAAATCCCATTCATGCAGCATAACTTAGAAAGTAAATATCAAACTCTTGAAATATTTCATCTGCTTCCTTAGTCACCAGTGACCAAGTAATAACACCTGTATATGGGAAGGTAGGGGGGGGTCATGTGCTGAGGGAATCTGTTTTATCTTCAGAAATATCATCAGTAGAATGACTTAGAGTTAATATTTTAGGCATGGTGTCTTGCATAATGACCCCTTACAGTTCAAGAAACCTAAAGACACAGCACAGACAAATGATAAGAAATAATAGCTTTTGTTTCAAGAAAGCTTTTAGCCTGTAATGGTACAATCAGGGTGCAACCGATTGCTGTGAATGTGTATGGATACCGTGTGTCTGGGGAGCTGCAGCTCTTCCATCACCTTTCTCACTCCCTGTTTGTGAGCCCATCTGTTGGGTAGGAAATCTCGCAGCTTGTCATCCAACAGTGTTGTGCAAACTGGAGGGCAGGAGGGAGGCAGAGAGGGAGGAGGGAAGACAGAAAAGGATATGTGAACCAAGAGGTAGGTATTTGTGGAGCTGCTGAGAACATAGATGAAGATAGGCTGGGAGAAGGCCGCTGGGGTAGCACAGGGCCTGGAGTGCCAGGAAATGGGAAGTGGAGGTGGGAGACGAGGGTGAAGTACCAGGCAGGATGCATCTGCCAGGGAAGGTCCCTATGTTTTCATGACTTCTGCATCTCTAGTTTGCACATTGGGTGGTGGTGGGGGACACATGGGGAATAGGATGTGGTGTGGGGTTTATGGAAGGAGCAGGTTGTTAGACTGAGAACTGCAGGTCTAAGAAATACCTTCTTTTCAAAGAAGAGGGAAAAGGAATGGCTCCCATTTGCTGCAGATCGTCCTGTAGTACTGCTACTGGGTGGGAACCACAGGATTAGCAGCTGCATGGTTTTGGTAGTTCAGTCATCCCGGTTTCTGTTTCTGTCATCTTTCCCCAAATGACTACATGAAATCTCTCTTCCCAGCCCTGTTGGAAGCCAATTCCTGCTACCTCAAGCCAATTCCAAGCTACCTCAGAGTCATGTGTGTTAAGACAGTTGCCGTGATGTTACCAACTTGTCTTTCTCTTGCTTGTAAACTAGACAAAAAGAGGTTTGCGGGTCTATTGTGGTGATAAGGTCAGTTACCTTCAGTGTCATCAGTGAATCTTCTTGTACTTGGATTAGGTATAATCAGGGTTCCTATGTCTTCTTCTGATTGGCATCATGTTCCCTCTTCTTACTCATGTCGATTTTTCTCTTAGAAATGTATTTAAGATGAAAAAGCCTTTTAAACTACAGCAAGATTTGTGAATAGCATTTACCTGCTTTCAAATCACCATTTGTCCCTTGCCCCCATTCAGTGCTTGCAAATGATTTTTTTCAGTGTCTGTGGTTCTAGTCTCCACACAAGTAACGTAGACTTTCAGATTCTTTTCTCATGGGAAGAACAAAGCTATCAAGTTCCTGATAGAGCATTAATACTTCTGGAAACCATAAATGCATGTTTGTAAAATCCTGAAAGATAATTTATTTTTCTAACAGATATTATTGGTTTCAAATTGTAGTGACGCAAGCATTATAGCAATGAAAATCAAAATTGAAAGTGGTAATACACAAATGTTTAACAGTATAGAGTGGATGTCCAGGCTGAGGGAAATGAAAACATAAGCATATAACACAAACAGTAAAAACAAATTGGATTTCTAAAGTTTTTTTATTAGTCAGTGACTTTGCTACTGCACTGGAAGGATATTTCTTGAATTGAATGGGATGTTGAAGATGGCTACTTAAACATGCTATTTTGGGGAAATTTTCAACAACAACAACAACAACAAAATCATAATATTAAGGAGTGAAGGTTTCATTTGCATTATTGAGAGTCATGTGGTTTGAGATTTCAACCTTTATATAAAGGAAATTTCTTTCCTAAGTCAAGAAAAATATGGAGACCATTAGTAGTGCTGAATACCCTTTGTTACTCAGTAATAGATACTATGGTAAGAATACTATAAAATACCTTTTTAAGATAAAAGATAACACTAAAAAATGTCACTTCTGGCTTCTTTGCCAAGTATTCTTATGGTTGAACTTGAAAACTTCCCTTTTAGCCTGTACTCAGTGACATGATAGGGTGCAATTATCTTAACATGGTATAATGTCGTCAGCCAAGCCCATCACCTGCTGAGCTCACCCTGTTTGCTAAGTGAAAGATGTTGACCTGAATCATCATCACTGAAAGTTACCTTTCAGTTGGAGTGGGAAATGACGGGCAATGCTCATCATTGGTTACAACTTAAGGAACGGGTCAGAACTCTTTCAGCCCTGTAAGCTGTCAGACAAGTCGAACAGGCAGATTGTGGATAGCTAGCTATTGCAAAAGCTCTAAAATTGGTAAATCTGTGATTTATTCTTTGAGCTTAATGAGATGCTGAATGCAGGTTGTACATTTCTTGTAAAGATCTTGAATCATTGCAAGCACACTGTTGGGCTAGGATAATAACCTTCTTGGTGATAGTTAATATTTAAAAGTGGAGAACAAGGTCTGATACGATAGTGAATCAGGAACTAGACATCAGTCCTTTTTCTGTCACTCGTTTGCTTTGTTGATTCTGACAAATCTACATGGAACATCTCTACTTCATTTTCCTTACTCAGAAAATAAGACTGATAGTTCTTGCAAAGTGTGCTGCCACACTTAATTGTGATACATTGCTTTGTAAAGCACTTGAAAGATGAAAAGCAGTATTCAGGAAAAACTGTGTGGCCTTGCTTCTCTTGTTCCTCCTTAATACACTGTTGTGCACCTAATGAGAGAACTCCTGACTCAGCAGAAGGTGTGCCCTCACTTCTTAAGCTTTGCGACTTCTGTACATGCAGAATCATACCGACGTAAATGTATGATAATAGTTCTATTGTTAATTGCCTAGCCGGCAGGGGAGGAGGGAATGGACTCCAGCTTGCACCAACAGTTTACTGGTAAAACCTATTATGCTAGTGTATCCATATGTGCAACTGTACTCAGTTTGGAGTCCTGTTGGTAACTTCCAGAGTAGCTGCTCAGCAATCATAATTGCTTCTGTAAGTAGCTTAAGTTTGTGTCACTTTGTTCCATGAATATGAAGCTCATGTGAATACTGTATTACCTGTGGCAATGCAGACAGTCCTTCATTAATAATACAAGAACACTTTGGGTTTTCTGGTCCTGAGAAGAGAAGGAGCAGTGCAAGTACACTGCCAAATTACTAAAGGAATAAAGATGCTTATTTAGGTGTTGCAAAAGACTTGCAGAAACTCACTGTAGTAGAGAGTATCAAAAGTGCTGCACAAAGGAGAGACCTAGCAACTGTCACACCAGCTGAAGAAACAGAATAAGTCTGAATCTGGGGCCGCTCTTCTGTCCTGTTGTGGTTGTGCAGAGCTGTATGCCAGGATGGGCATGTCACAGCAGGGGACACTGGGCACATCACAGCACCATTCTGGAAGGAGCCGTGAAAGTGCAGGCTGACAATGAGCTTGTAGAGACGGGGTCACAAAATTCAGATGCTGCGGAGAGCAGGTGGCTCCTTGAAACTCAACTTATTCGACCTCAGATGAATCCAGAAATGGTATCACCCTGGGAGAAAGAATGAAGCTCAGGTAGGTGTACTGTTTCATCATTACACTGTTTTCTCTTTATTCATGGGCCTTGAATCTACCTTTATTCTCTTACTATTTTTCCCCCTTCTCAAAACACTGCCAGACTCACAAAGACAGAAAACAGGAACTGCCTTTTGAAGTAGCTGGTTTGTTTCAACAGCATGCACTGGCAGTCAGAGGCGGAAAGAAGAGAGAAAAGACTGTGAGCAACCCAGAAATGTTCCCAGATGCATGCTTTTGGCAGGGCAGGCAATAGCATTTTAGCAATATAAATCACTGTGCTTTTAACTGAAAAAATGCACTGAAATCAATACTCATGCATTTAATTGAAATACATAAAGAAATTAAAATAATCCTCCTCATCAGCAATCCAAGTCGATCATTCTGGCTACAGGATTTTTTATGAATAAGCACATAAACTTGCAATGTAAACGTAAGAAGTAGTGCTTTGGATTTCCTGTCAGTGAATCCAGGCCCAGAACAAGTGATTTTCATGCTGGATTCTGGATCCAGGGACAGAAAAAGGTAAAGAAGGTTTGTTGCTGGCACAAAGATTTGGCTTTGAATTAGTTTGTGGAACTAATATGTGGCAAATGTATTTTCTGCATCTGGAGTTTCAGAATGAGCTCACTATAAATACCTTTTTTGTCTTTCATTGTTTTGACATTGCTCTCAGGAAAATGTTATTTAAGATGTGACCATATGTATTTTTAGGAAAGGCTACCCCGTTTCTCTTGCCACAGTAGGCTTCCTTCACACTACACTATGCTCCAATTTCTGGTAGTAACACTGCCATGAAGTGGTTAACAGGATAGAGGCTTAAGCATTTCTCTTCTCTTTGTCTTTACATTTTCAGTAGTGAACTGAGATAGCGCCTCTCAGAATTTAACAAGGATAGTGTTAGTTATTATCCTCTTGCTGTAAATCCTTCCAAAGGTAAACAGCAAACTTCCCACCTCCTCACACACACCATGAATTCAGTCTGTGAAAGGAAGGCCATATGTTGTCTGGGAGCTGCTGAACAGAGGGGTAATTGTAGTGTTTGCTTAGTTTCCTGTCCACTGATCATTAAAATCTAATAGTTTGTCTGTCTTGTTATTTGTCAGAGGCTTCAGATGAGGAATTTGGAGAGGCACCTTTTTCACACCTGTGGAAAACTTTGCATGAGGAGAAGAAAGGATAACATATTCTCCAAAGTTTTCAAGAACACCAAACCAAGATTTCTGTGATACAGTGTGGTGGTGGTGGGGAATGCCTGCTTGAAGAAAGGCAGAAGAACTAGAGAGGGACACAGGAATGTGGATGAAGAACTTAAGCATCTCTAGAGAGGGCAAATGTAGATTCAACAAAGCTTTATGAGACAAAACATCCTGAGATGTATACTCCCAGCAGGTCAGCTGTGCAACCCACTGTCCTCATGAGGGTTTCACGGTGCGTGTATCTGTTGGCCAAGTGACCAAAGTAACATGCCACAGTTTCCCTTCTGCACAGCCCCAGAAGAAAATCAGAATAGTTATGAGTATTTGTATTCTGACATCAGAACTGGGTAGAAACAACAAGAAATTTCCCCTGTTTTTCTAGCCTGAGTATCTTTAGGAACAAGATACGGGAGATCATGGCATGTCTCTTTTTGTCTGCTGGTTTTCATACCTCTAGAGAGTTCTCTCTCTTCCCCTTCTTACTTTTGGACAACTCTGGGTGACTTTCAAGAAAAACTTAGTAGATGAATAGGAATCTCAAAACCTATAAAGTTTTTACAGCGTTTGGGAAGAGAGGTGACCCAGCAGTTTATAGAATCCAGACAGGAAAGAGGCCTTTTAGAGATCCAAACCAGGAAGATGGCTTTAACTGAAGTTTATATTTGTTTTTTATACAAAATTCAATCAGTCACAGCAGATGAATCCATAAGAACTCGTGATCTGTTCTTTGTGGTGCTCACAGACCACCTTCTCAAGTGACTGTAAACATTTTGAGAAGTTTTTTACCACTGCTTAATAAAGTTGTTTTACATAATGTGTGTATTACTTGTCTCATACAACAAGCATAACACAGGAATTTGTTGCTCTGTCATCAAAGAAATAAAATGAGCTAACCATTAATTTAAAATTTATATTTAGCCCCAGTACTGATTGTTTCACAAAGTTCTACAAAATGAACATGAATGAACCACCTGATATGTAGCATCTTGTTTCTTTGACCTCCCATAGTTCTGTGATGACTAGTAATTGATCTTATACCTGATTGTTCAAAACCCTTAGGTACTTTTTTTTCCTCCCAAACCCAGCTTTCATTCATTCCGTTTCCTGCATTGCACTACAGATTATTGTATAAAACATTACATGTAGTATTTTATACAGTGTGTTCTGCTGTATGTGACAGCAGAAATGTGTCTCCTGCTGACATTTGTCTTGCCATGGGACATTTCAGGACAAGAGGCAGTGTGCTGACGCGGAAGTCCCAGACATAACTTATATGACCAATGTGATCGAGTTAATGCCACTTTATTAAAGGATACACAGCAATTTATAGTCTCCCATAAAGTACACGCGCAGCTACTTGATTGCTAATAGGCTAAAGCTACTTGTCCACGCTCCCTTTTGCCCTCTATGATTGGTCCTGTTGTAGTGTCCACACGCCGCTCTCCTACTAGGCAAACATCTTTGTTTTTCAGCAGTCCAGCTTCCTTATCACTTTGCTATGCATGCAGTTTCTCAGTCCCTTGCACGTGTTCTTCACAACAGCAGTGAGCACAATTTGACACACAGGAGGTTCCCTCTGAACATCAGGAAACACGTTTACTGTGAGGGTGACTGAGCACTGGCACAGGTTACCTAGAGAGGCTGTCTATCCTTTGAGATACTCACAAGCTATCTGGACATGGTCTGGCTCTAGATGGCCCTGCTTGAGCAGGAGGGCTGGACCAGAGGACCCCCAGAGGTCAGTCTCAACCATTATGTGATTCTGTGGTTTCCACCATTCTTTGGGCCTATCTACCAGATGTATGTTGATGTTACTGTGTTCATCACGGTGGCTAAATCTTTATTGCTAAGTAGATGGCTTTGTAAGTCAGGGAATAAAAGGGGCCTCTCCTGATACTGGGCATCTCAGTACAGTCCTATCAGTAATAATGTGTAAAAACTCCTGCCTGCAGATTTTATTGGAGGCCTGAATTCATCAAGATGAAAGCCTCACATGCATTCATTGATCATTGGTAATACCTGTGAAATGCCTCTGAAGAGCAACTTAAAAATACAGCCATTTACAAATATGGCATTTAAAAATTGCTTGCTGCTTGTGTACTCAAAAACAAGGTGGGAGGTAGGAAAGAAGGAGGTATTTGTCCCCTTCAATCATACTTCCACAATTTTAGTATCCTGTGTGGGATGGACTTACTCTGTTTTTTATCTATTATCCAGATTCAGCATTCTGAGCAAAAAGGCACACTTAATGGCTTTTCATATCTGGAAGGCCACCTCTTCCTCTACATTTTCCAGTAGGAAATGGGATGGTTCACCAACAAAAAATGATCTGAGACTCCAAGCTTCCAGATTTCCTTTTGTATTTGTTTTCCCAGTGCTACAGCAGTCCTCTTTTTGTTTTCTGCTCTGATGACTGGAATAAGTTCAGTGCCAAATTCTAGGAACATGGCTTTCTACGTATGAAAACCTTGCAACCATCACTGACAGAGGCCAACTTGCAACTGATTCTGTTCTGCTGCTTGGTGCTTCTTTTGTAGGCCTAGTCAGGGCATCACCTGATGATTTTCCTGAACCATCTTAACTATAGCTCCTCAGTTATGTTCTCTGCTTCACAGCTGGTAGTTTATGTGATGGTGGTGGAGTGGCTGAAGTCCTGCAGATCTAGAATTACGACATTCTGCTACTGAAACAAATTCTTCAATCTTTTTTTTTTTTTTTTTAGTAAATTGAAGCCCCATGCAAAAAGAAATGAGCTTATTACAGGATGTACCTAAGAGGAACTGATGGAATTTTAAGAAGCAATGGGAAAGTAAAAGATTATGAAATAGGACAGAGGGAATTCTGGGAAGTTCCCTTAATTCCCTTAGAGGAAAGCAAGTATGTCTTCACAGGAGAAAACAGCTAGACACAAATCATTGTGGATAGCGTTGAAGACTGGCTCAGCAGAGTACTTGTTTTGCTGGTACACCACTTCCTCGGGCAGCTGTGCTGCCCCAGCAGAGGTTTTTCAACCGGGCACGCAGTCAAGCAGCATTGCAGTGTCAGCAGCTGTGTGCCAGCTCAATTGCTACCAGTATATTTGTTAACATTGATGTGGCCTAAGAGTATCCATATAGTGTAGTACCATAATTACAGCAGTGTGATCATAGAACTCTGTTCATGGCATATTTCGTAGTGTAGGCAAGCCTTTGTGAAACCCCAGTCTTGCCAGTGTTATCATGTGAAGCCTTCATTTGTGAAGTCCCATTGACTTCCCCAAGTGCAGAGCTAATTGCATGAGAAGGATCTAAGGGGTTTAATCCTTCTCCTGATACTTCAATGAAAATTAATTTCTTATATATTATGTATGAGTAATATATTTCTGTTTGTACATTAATATTAATGTTGCATATTTTTGAGCACAAGTTCTATTCTGTAGGATTAAATTATCTTAGTAAATTATAGCCCAGAATTCTGCAGGAATAAATGTTGAGTTGAAAGTGGACAGTTAAGGGCAGAGGGAGGGTCCCGAGTCGTACTTCGGAAAGTGAAATTAATCAGCATTAATTTTCCATAGTGTGGGAGAAAAGCAGATTTAATGTTTAAGTCAAACCAAACAAGGTATATAAAAAGCCCATGATTTTGCCTTTCTGTTAAAATCCAGAAAGCTTTTACAAAATTTGTGATGGAGAAAAGAGACAAAAGAGCATTCTCCTGTGCGTACTTGCAAACTATTAATTTTATTGGGCTACATCTGTTGCTGATTGTTGGTGAAGAAAGTAGTGGCTTTATTGAATGACAGTCTGTCTCAGTATGCCTTTTTTAAAGGGGAAAAAAGCAACTTTAAAAGGAAAAAAGTCTATCAGCTTGCTCAGAATATTAGTTTTTTGCATCTCAGACCTGCCAAGTCATGCTCTACTGCCTGTGCTTTGATGCCATGTCATCTGCAAAATCATCAGTGCAGTCTTGATCATAGTTTCTCCTTAATGTCCATAGCCACACAGCTGCTCTGACACTGAGATGCTGAATGTTGGGCTGCCTCTTGATGGGTTAGCAGCTCTCTGGTTTCAGAGGGTCTCAGGTTGGCAGCAGCATTTAAGTGCACTGTAAGGAGACAGAGGTGGGGATGCTGACAGGAAGTTCAGTTGCTGAGACAGTCAACCTGGATTCCTGAGCACTGCTCATCACATACACTTGCAGTGCTCAAAGGCTTGGCCTCAACCAGTATCAGGCCGTAGGACAGAGAGACAGAAAGAAGCATATTTGTTTTTCAGATCCCAAATCAAATTCAGAGTACTTAAAGCTGTTTGTACTCATAAACTATGTAAACCTGCTATGAAGTAATTGAGAGAAAAAAATACACAGCCATGTGCTGCTAGGTTTTAGAGTTACTTTTCTGACAGGTACGTTACTTCAGTACTGAGTTTCAAAGACCTAGAGAGAGTTAAAGGATTAGAGAGCTCAAAGAGAAGAGGTGTTATTTTTGAATGTTGCAAGATGTGGTTCTTTCTGTGGGATGAGAGACATTGAAAGTTAAGGCACTTCATCAGTCAGGGGAAGGAAAGGTTTGTAACTAAGAGACACTGAAGACAAATGTGATTAGTTGCAGACTCCAGAATGTAAAGGTGAAAGACAGAACAGCAGACCATGACTTCAAGCAGAGTAGAGAGGAAAGTACTGCTAGAAGGAACATTTGTATTTCTGACTCGGTGAATTTTGTGTACTAAAGCAATAAGTAACCATAATGAAAGAAATTAGAAAAAAATAATGTTTGTCTTCCATTTTTCATTCTGCTTACCTTACAGCATGGATTGTATTTTTTCTCTAGGCATGTACACTGAGACCCCGTTATATTTAAGACCCTGCTAAACAAAAGCAGAAGAACAGGAAAATCCTCATAAAATCACTATGAACAGGTTTTTAAAAGCAATCAGGAAATGCTAATTAAAGGGTGTTGTGTGAGCAATGAGAAGAGTTAGCAATTAGTCAGTTCAAAAAAATGCAAGATGACAGTGCCCCATAAGCAAGATAGATAGCTAACTATGCAGTGAAACTGGCTAACATATGCTTAGTTTTATAAGAGCTTAAGGTTGACAAAATAAGCATCCAGGAAGATAGAAAAGAAATCCTCAATTAAGGTACTGTCAAAGATAATCTGAGCTATGATGAAAAATGGCTAAATAGACAAAAAAACTGGGACCATGGTTGCTCTTGTGCCTTATGCAAGGCCAAGCACACTGCTAACGCTTAATAAAACGATGATGTAAAAAATCATCTGGCAGCATTAGGAGTTAGCACTGGCAAGTTGCTGTAGTTAATGTGCAAGTTTTAACATGGTTTTGTGTATGATTTGTTGGAAGCTATTCACTTTCTCTTGTCAGGTTACCTTTCTGTTGGTTTAACAGGTTGCATTAGCTCCACCCTGGATTTAATGCCAGGGAAAGTGTGAGTGAATGATTGGTCTGGGAGAGGGGAATTGGAGATAGGGAGGTGTGGCATCGCTCTCTTGGCAGCAGCAGAGTGTCTCAGCTGTGTCCTTGATCCATACCCTCAGTCTGTGCTGAAACTGAGGGGAGAAAACCTTCAAAGTCCCCTTAACTGGTGTGACAAGGGTAAATAATGTACCTAGGCGTAAACAGGAGGTCATTGGTAGGTTAACAGGTACATGTCAAAGCCATTTTTGGTAGTGCATGCAAGAGAGGTGTGAAAGGAGTATAGAATAAAGTAGAGATGCCTGCAAGCCTGAGAGACTGTAGGCATTGTGCACTAGAAGCTATAAAACTTAATTTTGGTTATTTCATATAGGGAACAAGTATTCAGTTAAAAGGGGGATACAGAAGATCTGGAAATAGCATATGTAATCAAGGAAACCAATACTGTTTAAAAAATGCTTTGTCGTGGAGCTTGTGGCATATCCTCCCTATGGAGAAGAGTGAAGTATGGATTACATGTAATATAATGGAATATAGTATACAAAAAGTGACTTACAAACACAGAAAAATATCCATCCCCAAATTCTCAGAGAAAAGAGCTGAAGATAAAAGGAAACATTAAGCAGATAAATCTACAGTCTTTTAAGAAGAGATATCAGCAGCCTGGGAAAAGGCTACTAAACAGACATTTAACAGGGGTTGTAAGGATTATGCATGAAATTACTGGTTTGTGAGCTTGATTTAAACAGTGAGGAACATGAGAGAAAGGCTAATCAAAGACATGATAGAAGAACACATAGAAAGTTTGGATTTAATGAAGGATAGAGGGCAAAGATTCACAAAGGGAGGATCATGCTTAAAATTTTCAATAAAGATTATTTTGAGAGAGTAGCCACAAGTGCTGACAGAGGAGCCTATAAACATGATTTACCAGGATCTTAGCAAAGCTTTTGAAATGGTATAGCACAAAAGACTAATCTGTTGGGTGAATAAGTATGGCATTAGGGAGAGATACTTTGTTTGATTAAAAAAGAAAAGAAACACTAACTTGGTTATGGAAAGCATAGGAGTCTTGTGAATTGAAGCAGGTTATGTTGGAGGGGTGTGAATAATGGAAAACCTTAAGAATCATTATTTGCACCAATTTTGTTGAATTTATGCGGCATATCAGTAGTCTGGAAGAAAGAGTAAGTAGTAAGGTGATGAAATTCCCTGATAGTACAAAACTGGGGAAATGTCAGAACAAAATAGGCAGGTGATAAAATTGTGAATGACTTTGACAAGGAGGTGGAGCATGGGCAGATAAGTAGCATATGCAGTTCATTTTCAAGTAATATAATGAGTCTGGGGAATAGAAGCAGAATGTGTGGATACCTCAGACAGTCATAGGGCACAGAAGGCTGCACAGAAGGATCTTCTGCATACTTCTGAAGGACTTCTGAATAGAACTGTAAATCCTCTAGTAGAGTGGTTATTAGGATTTTTTGTTTTGTTTATAAAAGCAAATAAAATTCTTGACACAGAATTGAAGTACCAATTGAAAGACCGTATTCTTGGGCCATTTGTAAAAGCAGCAAAGCCTCATTTGACACGACATGGACACTCTGGGCACCTTTATAGAAAGGAATTTCTGAAAATTGAAGTGACAAGTGAGGATCAGGACAATAATTAAAGGTCTAGGTGACATAAATTATTCAGAAGGTTAGAGAGACACATGCATATGCTCTGCATGGATTGAAGATCCAATCCAAAGCTCATTAAATGTCGTCACAAATAAGCTTTGCATGCCAGAGGGCTTTAAATTGGTTCTGAAAACAGGAATGCAAGTGAACATGAATGCAAGAGTCAACCAGATTGTCCAGTGTTCTTGTGTGACACTTAGTCCAAGTAGTTACTCTTCTACAACAATTTTGAATGGCCCCAGGAATGATTTGGGCCTCAGATTTACATTCAGCAGTAGGAGACAAATTGGCACTTCAGTTCTTGACAGGAGGGGGCTTAGTGAGGGTTTGTGGGCTTGTTTATTAAAGAGCTTTTAGTAAAAGATGACATCACAATAATATATAAAATATTTAACCACTTTCTTAATCCCTTCTGATAATGTATGTGTCGCTCTCCTCTGAAACAAGTCTTTGGAGGTTTTGCAACAAGGCATAGTTTAGAGCGCAGTACAGCTTCTCCAGATACTAAACTGGTCCTGTCTGAGTCCATATGGAAATGCACTGGTAAGGGTCTTCTGTGGCCCACCTTTGCTGATATTTCTCTGTAACAGGAAATGTGCATTGGCTTGTTTTTGTGCTTGGAGGGGAGAATGGGAATGTTGTCAGCAGGAGGCTGACAGGTGTCCTCTGGCAAATGCAGTGGAGGCAGGTTAGGTTGTAAGTGCCCTCAGCTGTCCAGCCTTCATCATTGTGTGGAGCTGATATGCCCTGGGCTGTGAGCTGGAGCAGCAAGGCCTGGGTGCCTGCTCTGTTCTGCTGAGTCCTCCATAGTCACAGGTGACTTGGGCAGAGAGGCATGGAGTCCAGACAGGGTTCCTTGCTGCAAACAGCTGTGTCAAGGCAAGGATGGTTTGTCACAGCCCTGTGCTCCTTTCTCTGTGGAGCCATCTTGTATCACAAAGGTCTGGAGACGCTCAAGAGAAATTCAAATGCCTCCTTGAGTCACAACCAAATTTTTCTTCTGTACTACATACGTGCTGCAAGGCTTCTTCCCCAGCTATCCAGGCAAGGGACATGGAGCTGCAATACCCATGGGCTCATTTCTGTCTTATTCCCCCAAGTTTCCCCTTTGTGGCAGCACGGAATAAGGAGGGGTTGGGTCTCCCCCTGGTTTTCACACCAGTAAGGAATTGGGACCAGCCATGAAGCACATCAGGACCCAGGAGCTCCTGTAAGCAGTTATGAGTCCCATGGTTCTGACAAAGCTTGTGAGACAAGGATGTAACTTGCAGTGAAAAAGGACTTCCTTAGAATGCGAAACATATGGAAATGAGTACGTGGGTTTTGTTCAGCATGTTGTGAAAATGACTGGGTTTTGATCATTTGAAAATCTAAGAGTAAATGGAATTTACTGAGTTTGCTTTTAAAATAAAAACTTAACCATGCACAAGACACTTTGAGATGGGTGTGTGTTGAGCTAATAAAAGTTGATGTCGACATTTTAGAATATGTTTGGAAACAAAAAAGAACTAGTGTTTGATCAAGCAGCAGTCACAAAAGCATTCTACCCTTCATGATAAAAAGAAAAACTCTCTGTGTGATTCTGCAAATATGTCAGATCATTTTGAAGAGGCTAGTAAGTACTAGTAAATTATTTTGTTGTTGTTGTTGTCAAATGACTTTGTTTTCTGGTGTTCGACTTCAAAATAACCCCCAACCTTTGTATGTGTTGTCATTATGTACATCAGTCATAATTTTGCCGACAATTCATGACATGCACTCTGCATCACTGTGCTAACAAGAGAAAAGACCAGCCATTAAGTTTATGTTTCTTTGTTTTTGAACAAAGTCACATATCAGGAATAATGCTAGGGGTATGCTAATAAACAATATATAGTGCCAGTCATCAGGGAGTAAGAAATATTTTCTAACTAGTTCTAAAGGGAAACAATGTTTTAAAAAAAGGGAGAGTGATTGTTATTTATGCAATATTGTTGTTCTATATGTCAGCATCAAAAAGCATCTTGTAAAGAGCTTAGCATAATAAATCGTTGATCGTGACTGTCATTATTTAGAGGTCTTTGATAGATCTAGATGTAGTGCAGTAAGGTTAAATTTACCAATATATAATAGGAAATACTTAGACTGAATCTGAATTTCTACCGATGTTACCAGCATTATCACAACAACAAAAAAGAGAAAAAGCCTATCTTTTAAAGCATCAGGCTTTACAAATCATAACTGTAAAGCTAAATCAAAGCAGATTTGTTTTCTGGGTGCCCATTGATTTTGTCTACATAAGGATTTAACTTGGTTACGTTTCAGAGGACTAAAGTTGATATAAATTAAAAACGGCAAAAAAGGCTTATGATTGTTTCCACTGAGAAGTGACACTACACATTTTGTTATTGTCATCAAGAAAATTAAAATAGCCTCCGTGTATGAGAAGCAATGGGAGATTTGTAAAGAGGAGCCCACAGGAACACTTAATTTCAGAGTTGACTTTGATTAGTCACTAATTTTTCAGTTAACTTGGTAAGACAAAATGACACAGGTTTAAAAACTCTTTATTCCTGCCTATGGGCTTGACGTAGAAACATACTTAATGGATGGGCACTTTATCTGTCTGGGACAAGGCATCTAAATTTACATGCCAATAACAAATTCCACAAGTCTTTAATAATGTTTAGAGTCAGGAAAAAAACCCTTTAAAAAAAAAATATAATCGATGATACCAGCTGCATAACACTCTTCAGAAGTTAAATATAAAGGCTGTGGTTTTGATGCACATTTTCCAGTGAACCTTACTTCTTCCCCAACTAATATATATGAAATTTGCAATTTACTACATCTGTGCCAGTTTTCTGTGACTTTACATTCTTTAAAAATATGTGGTTTTCTTTTTTTTTTTTTTTTTCTTTTTGCTGATGTAGGCAAGGTGCCTGTGGCTGTACAGAAAGATACATGTCTCTTGAGTTACTGCCTTGATGTGGCAGTTCAGGGCTTACCTTGCCTTCATTGCATCTTCAAAATAACAATTGAGCTCTCCAGGACTGTTACTTTAGGATTGAGTCCTTGATACTACAATTATGCAGTTGAATAATTTTATGAATCTGAGTTGTCTCATTAGATGCCTGGATAACTGCAGATTTTAAGTCTTACGGTGAAAACCCAAAATTTTACTTTTGAATATACTCTTTAGTTTTGCCTTTTAAAGCAGTGCTTTCCAGTATCAAATCTCTGGCCAATTCAGGTCAAGAAAAACAATAAGAGAAAACACAATCATATTCTTAGGATGTTGAAATGTCTTAGACAGGTGATATACCTTGTAGAAAAGTGAAATAGCAGATCTTTTTGAAAGACACCAAGACATAAATGAAAAACTTTTCCTCTGCACCAAAGAGAGCAGAGTAATGCATTTCCTGGTTTATAATGAAATTTGATCTGTATACACCATGATTTTTAAGTCAGTCAGTCCCAATGTAATGTGGCCAGAAGGATTGCTCTCTGGCTAGTTTCCAGCCAGCCTTCCCAGTTTTAGTACAGGCATGCCAATAGATATTGAGGCAACTGCCTGGATACAGTAACCATTTGTCCAGACTAGCAGGGATTTTTCCTTCCTTGAAAGATGGCAACCTGATGGACCATTTAAAATGTATGGTGCACAGGAGATTCTGCAGCCCAGTTGAGAACGAGGGAGAAGCATATTTCTGATTTCTGTATTCTGTTCCTGGCTTCTCCCCAGTTCTGTAGTGGGCCTAATCCGCTGGTATAAAATGAAGGATTCACGTTGATTTCAGTGTTGTTTGGATCACATCCCACATATCCTCATTGCATTTTGCCTTCCATGAATATAAAGCTGGTGTTTTAGCAAAGCAGATATGTCCATGGAGTTAGGAAGCTGAAAAAAACCAACCTCTACGGAGTTTGAGCAAACTCAGATAAAAGGTACTACAGAACTGCAGAGTGTTATTTTTAAATATTAATAATTAAGGCTTAATGAAAACACTGCTGGAGAGCTTTACGTGACCTCTTTGAACTCTATTTTGAGTTATAGTGAAATGGTTCCAACTGCATGTTTCAGTAAATTTTATCTACCCTTGTTTCTTTAGAAGAAGACCTACCAGTGCATCAAATGTCAGATGGTTTTCTACAATGAATGGGATATCCAAGTTCATGTTGCAAACCACATGATTGGTAAGTGAAGCACTAAAACTTCTCAAAGACAGATAGCCATTTCTCTTACTCATGATCATCATTGCCTCTAAAATTAAACAGTTAAGGAGAAATTAATTGCATCCATCAATGATTAACCTAGGCATGATTGATTTTTTTATTCATATTATTAGACTTGATAAAGCATTAGCATATTTTATTTTCTGCAAGGGCTAGTTTAGACTTCTGCAGAGAATTACATATCCACTGCCAGTCAAAACACAGGTGATTAGCAAATTAAACTTCTAATCATTTTTGCATTATTGAAAACAAACTAACAGGAATGGTTAATGAACTGGATGTTAGCTTTCCGTAGAGTTTTAGACAGGTTTTAATTTCAGAAGTTATTACAGTAATGACACTACTGTGTACTTCTCAAGCACCTTGGTATCAAAATCAAAACTGGCGAGTTTTTGTCATTAGGAAACATAGATAATTCAAATGGCCATAAAATAGTATTGTTTGTTGTGTTTGAGCAGTCTGGAAAAAAATCCTGAGTGTCTGTATACAATTAAATACTATCATTTATTTGAAAAAATAAGGAACTGTGGTATTCAGTAATGGAATCTGCTCTTTAAGGTACAAGCATTTTAAAAAGTCTTTTAGGATTCCTGAATGTAAGCCTGGCTTGATGTTTACAAGGCTGTTACAGTTGTAAATTGGAATAAAATAAAATCTGCTTTTTCTTTGATATTCATATTTTCCTATTATTTGCTTATTCCCCTAGGATTACCCATAATGTTTTCAATTTGGTAACCACTCAGTAATAGCACTAAGAGTTCTATCAGCCAATTAAATTTATCAAGCACATCATTTGCCCGCTAATAAGATAACATTGCCAGGGTTGTCTCATTTTGTTTTTAACCTCTTTTCCAAATTTTACTTTTCAAGACAGAGATGGATACCACTGATTTTATACTCCTGCTTCCTTTACGCTGTTTTTCTTGCTGTAATAATAGTAAAGCATGCAAAGCACAGACCAAACGATATGGTATAGAAGCCAATAATTACATATCCAACAGAAGAGAATTTGCTGGGGTTTTTTTCATTTTATAACTTAAAAATACTTAGCTTGATGCCTGGTTTGTTTTTTTTTTTCTTTCAAGGTAACATGCAAATTTCTTCCATAAGCACTAGTAATTTCGCTGCACTGTAGAAGAAAGTTGCCTGCCAAAATTGAATAGTCTGTTTTCTGGGTACTTTATTAATGAGTTTTAAGACATTTAGCACATGAACTTTTTATATACTTTACATAAAAATGAATAAACAGAAATGACAAGCTGGTTTTGTAAAGGAACAAAGCAATTTGCCTCTTGGATTAAGCCTTAGTTTTGATATTTTGTGTCTTTGGGGAGGAGATAATTTGAACTGCTTCACAGTATTCAATCTGGGTCAGTAACGTGAAATTTAAAAGTAGGTTATTACCAACAGCAGAACTCATCATTTCTGCTGTTTTCTTTGAATCCAGTGTTTGACATGTTGTTCTTAATTGTAGTCACACTGAAACATGACAGGGAATATGGACACTGTGGGTAAGGAGTGATGCTGGAATGGCAGAGTGGTGTATTTGCTTGTCACCCACTTCCCAAGTGCCTCACATTTTCAGGACAGGAGCCCACTTTTATCAAATACTCAGATTTTCTTTTGTTTTTCTCTGTTTTCTGGATGAGTTTTAGTAAAGGGTCAGAATGAGAGGAGAGAAAGGAGAGACTTAGTAAAGTAGGACAAATCCAGTTAGCTGGCTTCAGTCTGCAGATGTGCAAAGGCTGATTTTCTTAAACTGAGCTGTTAACTGCCTATGCTTTATATCGAAAAGCTGGATGAGGTTGAATGAGAAAGAGAATCTTTTAAAAAATATTTAATTGTTTTGTCTGTGTTGTATCTAATCATGCATGATATTACTTCATGACATAACCATAGTGACACAGATTTAAACGTGCTTAATAATAAAATCTTCCCAGTGAAATAAAGAAGGAGCTTGCAAAACATGCAGGGAGATTTGCCGGTCATGCTTATGGTAATCTGTGTTCAGTGAAAGATTCTTATCTGCGCTGCCAGACTTACAGTGCAGCTCCTAATGATGTAGCCTCGATTAAGCAAATGCAAGGGGATTTTGTGTTGGGATGGAGTGAAAGGAATATCAACGTTCCGGAGAGTTTTGAATGTGACCTCGGAATCGAAGCACAGGGAAAAATAATTTCTGATCTCCAATTCTGTTAGCCTTCTCACCACTAATTGGATTTTTCCTTAGCTATCTTTCTAATTTCACTCTCCCCTCTCCCCTTTAATTTATATCATTGTTCACAGGCCTTTTTCCAAGATCATATTCTGTCTAGAGAGAAAGGTTCAAGCAGTAACATCAAGCTATTTAAACTGTCCTTAGTTTATGTGCGTCTGTGGGTAGGCTTATGGTATTCATATATAATACAGAAAATATGCATGTAAACACATTAGTGTGAATATATATAATACATAACCCATATATGCAACACCAGACACCTGCGTCTATATCAATACATAGATTGAAAAATATATTAGATGAAACACTGAAGTGAATATTGACTTACGGACACAGCACATTTACCAAAGAAAAAAACCTGGTTTTCTAAACACATTGATCCTTCCCTTTTTTACATGTATCTGATAAAATATGTCTTCTTGTCCTGCTTTCCTAGTAGGAGATTGGCAGAACAAGGTGTAGTGTCTTTTCTTCTCTGGGGAAGGGAAAGTGAGAAAGCTTCAGGAAGAGAGAGAGAAAAAAAGAAGGACTTTAAATGCAAGGGAGAGGGAAGGTAATCTGGGAAGGCAGGCGTTAAAAGTCAAACAGTGTGATAATCCCTAGATCACATGTAGGGGCAATAAATGCCTTTACAGACATCATCACACAGTGTCGGGAACTGTTATTTCTTATAGTAAAATGTTAGCATTGTCTGTGTTACGGTTATTCATGGATGTAGTGTCATCTTACCTCAAGGACTCCATAATCACAGTACAGGGGAAGGAGAAAAGGGGATGCACCTGGGATGTGGGACAAACAAGAAGGTGGAAAATCTGCCAAACTCTGCTGAGAAATGGGTGAGAACCACGGATAGACATACATGCTCAGCCACCTAAGGGAAACAGTTGCTACCCACCATCTTGTTCACAGTTTGGGAACCTAGAAAAGTTGGTGTCCCATCTAATTGAACTCAATCCTGGAATGTAAACAGAGTTGCTAATATCCACAGAGAGAAGTTGCATTATGGAAGGTCACTGAGGCAAAGATATGTTTATAAAACCCCAGTGTGAAACTTAGACTTTTAAATAAGGCAACCAGAATTACTTTGTTGGCTAAAATAGCTCCACTGAGGGTAGGTATTTTTAGGTTGTGTGTATGTGTGTGTTTTTGTCTAATCAAATATAATCTCAACTAGACATTTAGCAGGGGAAGAGGGATTAGAGTCTATTTGAAAAGCCTCTTACTCTTCTTTGTTAGGAGGGTATATAGTGTTTTTACAGATTTTATTATACGTTTCAATCAATTCAACAAGAGGGATTATGCCACCTAATGGAAAATAAAATCTGCAGATGACCCAGTGAAGTGTAACCTTAAGTATCTTTGACAACAATACAATTTACATTCATTATTATACAAGTTATATATTTAAAAGATGTCATAAGGATGGTTTTCCTCAGTAACTGCATGTTCATAACTTCTAGAACTTCCCATTTTAAAACTCTTCTGCAGCCTTTAATTGAGTCTTCCCAACATCTTTGTGATGGGATGGCACAGTAAGCCTTCTCCATTGAATAGATGAGGACAAAGAGTCAAAGAAGTAGAATTCCTTGCTTGCGTTTAAGTGAGTGAAAGTTCAAGAGTTCTGACTGCCAGATCTGTCTGCACATTTCTAGACACTGTACTTCGTCAAGCAACACCCATGTTTGCTTAAACTACACGCTGGTTCAAGCTTAGGCTAGGGGATGCCAGTAAACAGAAAGTGAGGCAAACCGTGGAGTTTTTTAAATAGACCCTTTGTTCAGGCATTATTTTGGACCTAGATGTAAGCATCTACTTTTGTTTGGATAATCATGACAATGATTGACAAATGAAAACATATTTGTTAGTAAGTGTGTTGAAATATGTTGGTAAAACAATTTCTTAGCTTTTGAGTAGGAAAGGAGGAAATGTAAATCCAGGCATGTTTCGTATGGGTCTAGGAAGTGCTGGCATAACCGGTAATTCTTCAGCCACCTTCTTTCTTTTACCTTTCCCTCTGAGTGGAATTTTTAGCATCTTTCTTTGAGAAAGTTCTATTTCTGGGTGCATGGTGTCTGTGGAAAAGAGGGAGGCTTTCTGACATCCCTTTGTTTTCATCACATAGTTTATAGTTGGCATTTGACCTGAGAGGGTAGGAAGAGAGTCTGCCATTGTTAGTTTTCTGTTTGCTGCACTCCACTGCTCCTCATGTTATTTTCCCTGTTATTTTAAGCAGACAAGCTAAACACTGGTTTTTCTTCCACTGATTCCTTTACATCTGTAGTATCTGATGCAGTTCGGTGTAAATAAAACAGTTGCCCTAACAGTTGCATAGGATTTTGCACACATGAACATACCGAGTGGCTCAGAACTGGGGGAGTTCGGACATGTTTAACTCAGAAAAGGAATTATGCCATATAAAATTATGAGGCTCAACCGCAGTAGTGTAAATTTGTAAGTGCTCTGAGTAAAGTGCTGTTAGGCATGAGATAATGTAAAGAGATGACATTGCCAAGAATATTTATGAAGAGCTTAATTTTTTTCACTCTGATAATTCTTGACCAATAATTACCAGCTTCTAATTATCTATTTTAGTTAGAAAGAAATCTCTATCACTATGGAGGTTGGCATTGCAACTAGCGCATAAATCCCCAAAGAGGTAAATGTGTTCCAAACAGCCACAAACAACTGTCTCATGAAACATAGTGAGCAAATTGCGAGCCGCTGGCTGTGCACAACAGAGCAGCACATTTACCATTGAGGACTGATCAGACTGACAAAGAGAATGATAAAAGGGGGAAAGAGCCACAATCTTTGTAGTTTGCTGCTACTTTTGTCGATGAAGAAAGCAAGCCCCAGTGTCATAGCAAGAGCCACTACCCCTCTGAAGTGTCGGGGAGCAAAGGGGAAGGGTGTCATAGTCAGGATTCAGTATCTGTTTGCAACCCTACTTTTGACAATTTCTATATAGGTCATTTCTGATAAGTAAGCAGACTTTTCTTTCTTTAACCTTTCCAGTATTATGTGTACAACACATTTTGTGAAGTCTGTTGTGGGGAGCGAGGGAAGCCTGTTGAGGGGAGGATGTTGTGTAGCATTGAGCAAGGTATTAGGTGTGAGCAAGAGAAGGAAATAAAGGGAAAGAAAAAAGATACTGAGCACAGAAGTTAGGAAGGAAATGGGAAAACAAGATGAAGCAACCCTGCAGTTGACAAGAAGAATTCTAGTTTACACCAGCAAATACTTCATTAAACCCCAAGTAAACAAATCTATGCTGGAAGAATTATAGTTTAAAAAGAACAGTATATAGAAAGTGGGATCTAACATTCTAATTTCTCTACAAAGAAATTTTACAGCTGTGTTTGACAACAACAAGTACCATGTAACCATTGGAAGATGTAAAGACACATTTTAGTGCAACTCATGATTTTTTCTTTTCAGTGATAGTGATATAAGTATATAATATGTATATATGCTTGTGTGTTGTGTGGATAGGCATGTTTGCATTATGCACGTATTAACTGCATGCATAATAAACCTATAAAAGTAAATCATCTTATTTGCCTTACATTTCTACAGTGTACATTACGGTACGTGTGGACAACATCACTGATGTCAAAACAAAGGAAATACCTCAATTAGCTTTCTAGAGCTCCCAAAAATTTTGGTCTGGTTGTAATAACATGTGGCATTCACACATTCTATTATTTGTCTAATGCCTAAGGTCATTAAAACCCATGATTTTTCTTTCACTTATGCAGAAAGCTGTGCTGGGCGACTAATGCTTGTTGCATCGTGTTGACCTCAAGTAATGCATCTTCAAAACGTCAGTTTAATCATTCTACAGTAAAACTGATGTTGTGAAGTCCCTCTTACCTGAGGTTTGGAGAAAATGAATCCAAAGATAAGCATCTACCCACTAGAGGAAGAAGGAGGTGGAGACTTCCTTCTGTCGATCATCTTTCACTGATTCCTGAGTAGTAAGAAATGGAAATTGTGGGTTTATGGTGAAGAGACAGATCATACCTCTCAGCATCAGAAAATCATTTTGATGCCTGGGAATCTCCTATTTACAGGCAGAGCTGGCAAGAAGTTGTCTAAAAGTTAGAGGAAACTTGGTCATCTTTTCTGCAAAATGAGGAGATGTAATTGAAATACCCAGGAAAACCAGCATTTGGAGTTAAATCTGAGGAAACATAGGTTTATTTTGTGAGGAGCTGGGTTACAAAATAGACGAAATCTGGGCTGTTTAATACTAACAGGAAGCTACTCTCCTGTGGGCAATGCTGGCTTATTTGAAAAGCCCATAAAGGGTTTCTGCATGGACCATACAAAAGGGATACTTTCTCTTTAATAGCCATCTGTACAGGAGAGATGAGAAGTGGGCCAGGTCATCTCTCCTCAGCTGTCATGATATTAACGTAGGTAATGGAGCAAGCTCTGCGTTCTGCTGGGTGTTGTTTTTCATAGATGTTCATCGATTTACACAGATAATTCTATTTATTTCTTAGAGTTGGTCCAAGCAAACCAGGCAGAATAACAAACACCAAAGCATTTCAAATGACTTTATCTTTGTTGTTTTGTAATGTAACTTTTGTCTAAAAAATGGTGTCACACCTACTGTGCAGATGGCTGCATGATTTGTAAACCAGCCAAAACATTTAAACAAATGTGTGATCTGGGGATAGATTAAATAAAGGATAAAATGGAGTGTGGACCACAAATTCTAATAATCAGATGATTTTAAGTTGTGTGTAGTGTGGAGCGATGGTAGCAGCGATAGCAGGGAACGCTTGCCAATGACAGCAAGGTGCCTTACAGATCTCAGGATGGAGCCTGTGGCCTAGTAGGCCTCAGTTTGAGAGCTGCACATTTGCTGTACAGCTGGCAGCTCTGTATGGGGACATCAGATAAAACTTATGTAAAATGAAGTGTTATTGCTTAGTATGAAATTGTGCAGAGAGGGAATTTGCAGACAGTAACTGAAAACAGAATTCATGGTACCAATGAAGCAGACTGTAAATATGAAGAGGCTTTAATTATCTGCGCAATTTAACAAAAAATTCAAGATGTATTCGGAAACAGCAAAGGCAGCTGTAAACATGCTAGAGCAGCACCGTTCACCGGGCTTCAGGTCATGTGTGTCACTTATTTGGGCTACAGGCACCCCCCACCACCCCCCCC
>NW_020799095.1:104319287-104333374 GCF_003259725.1 Athene cunicularia | reverse complement strand
ACCCCCCCCGAGTGCATGTATTTGCCCAGCGAGCTGCTCTGCTCAGAGCGGGCACTTCATTTCAGGGCTTGAAAGCAGGAACCGATGCTTGATTTTTGAGACAGCTTTTAGGAAATACCACAGGGCTTTTAGAATCTCAAATGATTAAGTGAGGACACAGTGTGCAAACATCTATGAACCCCTTTTTTTTTTTTTTTTTTTTTTTTTGGGGGGGGGCAGGGGGCACATCGGACTTTTTTAGCGAAAAATGAATGAAAATGTCTTATTATTAAATAATAGTAGTAGTAGTAGTAGTAGTAGTAATAGTAATGATTACTACTAAAAGAAACATTTGAAAACTGTCCACAATTCAGACTGCAGTTCATTTTGTAAAGAAATGAAGCAAAGCACACGGAAGCTTTAGATTTTTCCTGCAGAAATGCCCATGCTATGAATAGCACTTGATGAAAGGGACGCTACCGAAAGGTAATGCCAGGCAGTATGAAAGTTGTTCCTTTCCCTCTACCTGCTGTAAGATTCTCCTCCGAGCCACTGCAATGATACACCGTGCATGTTAATACTTAGGCACCATGGGCTGAATTAATGGCACGGTGTCAGCCTTCCCTTTTGTTCTTTGTTGCTGACCATTTGTATTGCAGGCTTTATCAGTAGCCTTAGCACATTCCTTCGGCCGTGTTTAGCTGTCAGCACAGAGGGTAGCCTCACCGTTGCTTTTCTAAATCGTCCCTGTTCTGAGCAGAGAAGCCTCCAATTCTTCGACGGAGTATGTCCCGAGATTTCTCCCTGCAATGTAAGTGCAGGAAGCGAAACAAAAGAAGCCAATATGGAGAGTGGGTATCGAACTTCAGCTGCTCATATTGTTGCATTTGGTGAGCTGACGGGGTTTCGTAGGTCACCTTTAGAATTATGCCTATGACAGCAGTAGCTACCTGCCAAGATTGCAAGGTATCTCACAGCTCTCAGGATGGAGCCTGTGGCCTGGTAGGCCGCCGTTGGAGGGGTACACATTTGCTGTACAGCTGGCAGCACTGTATGGGGCAGCAGTGTGGGCTGTTAGGGAGCTGGAAAGGAGACAAGCATGAAATTTCTTCTAACCCCAACTCTGTTTTTCTGTACTGTTGGCTGCTTCTCAGTTCCTTGACAAAAAAACCAATCAGGCACCCTTTAATCCGCCTGTGATTACCAGTGGTATAAAAAGAGGAGCATAATGAGGAAAAATGCCTCGTTTTGTTGCCTTCAAAAGCCAACAAATTGGAGTTAACTTGACAGGAAGTGGCTTAATAATTAGATTATTTATTTATTCCTGACACATATCCCCCTGTTACTAGTCTCAGGAGATCCTGTAGATGGTACGATTTTCAAGCTGCCATTACTTCGCTGTCTTCTGTGAACAAAGAAGCTACTGTCTATCAGTCAATTAAATGCACTCTTTAAGCAGAGGCTGAGAAGTCCTCAATGGATAGAGCCCTGGGACACTGTGGCTGATGATTCCTTTCTCTGTACTGTACATCACACTCTCAACTACAGTCCCCACAGAGATGGAATAAAGTCATGCATTAAAATATCACTTGTTGATTTGTTTGCTAATGAAGAGCCATTGAAATGTTTGTGTATTTCTGTGGCAAAATTGTTGATAAAAGGACTACTTGCTTGCATATCTTACTTTATCTTCAGTAAGCGCTTATTTAAGACTTACTAAAATTAAAGTCAACAAATTAAGGAAAAAACAGAGAGATGGATAATATTGGTTTACTTGCAATTCACATCGATGTAAATAACACTGAGGACAGCAAGAAGAGAGAAAGGGGAATAATAGTACTTCAACCATGTCTGTTATAATTTTCTTCATTAGTAACAATAAGGATCTCTGGTGAGTTTTTTCTGGTGCAGTAGTGGGCACCCATTTCAAATAATAAAAGTACTAAAATATCAATTTAAAAATTACCATGAACATGTAAGAGTATTTTTTTAAAAAAAATTGTTTCTGGTTTTTGTATTTGGTTTTGGTGCCCAGTTAACAAAAACATTATTTAAGATTAACTGTGTGCAGCTGGTTGTGCTCTTAGTTGAGAAAAATACAATTGTGTCAAGCTAGTTAGTAGTGCTGGTTAAGGGTGCATGCTTAATGCAAAATCAGCAAAGTTAGCCAAAGCTGGGGTTTGTGGGCTTAACAACACCCTGCCTCACCCCTCCCCCCACCCCACCAGGCTTCTTAATCGTATTTTGCAATCTCTCTGTATTTACCGTCCCACCATTCTTCTTCCATCCTCCAAGAGCACGGATCACCAGAGTGGACCAGTGTGGACCACATTTTGGGCTGGACTGGAGAGAAGGGGTTGTTTAGATATTTATTTTACAGAAGTTGACATACATATATACCATTATAAAATCATTAACTGGCAACATGCATACATATATATACCATGATACCATACATATATGCCATATAAAATCATTAATTGGCAACATGCATATGGAATCGATGTGCATCTTATGCTGCTTATTTTAAAGAGCTTTATTTGCCCTATATAAGAAAGATAATGTTATCATATCGCATCCAGTGAACTAGCTCTGTTCTGAATTTAGCCTCTGTATGACCATTTACACCTGCAAATAGAGCCTGTAAGTGCTATAATATATATATTTCAAATGTATTTATGATGTCGCTCATACCGGGATTGTTTTCAATGAATTTAGCAACAAGCTATAGGGAATTAATTCAAACCAGCCTTAAATTGGAGTGGTTCTTATTCCTATCCTGTTATTCCAACTCATTTTATTAGAAAAAGCTTAGATACTCAGAGGTGTTCTATAATAGAAAATGAATTTGAAACCCATTCATTAATTGGTGATTAATACATTTCAGGATTAGTTTAAGCAAGGCCCTACCTCCTGCCCAGTCAAGTATGTTCTGGTTAATATCCAATTATCTGCACCTTCGTACTTATTATGTCTTAATATTTCGGATATGATAACCAGGAACTTGAGAGTAATGCTAATGAGGAGCATAGAACAGGAATTAACCAGTGACACCCTCAGTGATCCTTACTGAGGAAAGTGGCTCCTCTGTCTCCTCAGCATAGTGGTCGAGCTACCACTACGCTTTCAGTAAGCGGTACTTTCAATTCAGCCTTTATGGGAGTTTAGTATTATATTTAGGTAAAAATCCTTAATTTTGCATGCCTCATAGACCATGCATTGTCAGAAGATACTCCTGCACACCCTTTTTCACATGTTGAGTTGCTTTCTTTAAGTGAAGCCAATGGAAGATCAATAGTAATGTGAAATGTTGATACCTACTTAAAATACAAGCTGTTTTGTGATTGAATGCACCCTCTTCTTATATACATGGGTGTATGCATGTGTATATAAGCTATCTCTCATGTCCTTCAGCTACTTTATCAACCAGCAAAACATATATAAATGCCTGTAAAATAAATTTTTAAAAACCCTAATTGATAAATGAGAAATGTAAATACGGCCAAATTAAAATTTTCAATGCACAAAAATGTCAAGCCTTTAAAGTTCAATCTCAGAATTCTTGCCTGTGAAAAATTATTATATGCCCTCTTAGTGAAACATGGAAGTAAAACCATGGGACCAACATATCAGTGGGGCAGAACTGAGTAATTCTGTCATGTGGCCTTAAACTAATGTAATTATAGAGGTAAATTCAATGTACAGGGAGAAAAGAAGAAGAAACATTACTTTTGGCAGATTTATTTTTCTTAACTAAGCTTCTGTTTGAATACATTGTGCAATTCAGGGTGTTAGGAGAAGCCCCAGAGGAAATGAAGCAGTGGGCAGAGTGAAGGAGACCTGCTCAAAGGTACAAAGCCACATAACACATTATTTTTATTGCATGAATATAATCCGATATATGTGGTACTTATCCAAGAGACTTTACAGAATATGCTATTCATAGTGTGTTGGACAAAGCTTATTTCAAAACACTGCCTCATTCACTGTGTTTATACTGAAAGGTACAAGTCTCATGTTTGGATTAGACTGAATGATAGAAGGAATACTATATTTGTATAATCAAAAGCAATCATAAAACACAGGTACAGTGGCCAGAGTTAAGGATATGCCTGTAACATCCTGTTTTGGTTTTCTTTTTCCAGTGCCTAGCCATACAATTTGAATTTTCTCTCACACAGCACTTTATTAAAGTGTTGTAGTTCAGGACCTCAACAGTATATTCTTAATATCTAGCTGTTTGGCTAGGCACCCTTTCTCCCAACCTTCTCGCAGGCAACCTTCACAATGAACCCACTGTGCTTCTGGCTTCATTGCTTTTCATTGCACACCTACGCGAGTGCCAAAACATTAGATAAATCTGCAAAAAAATCCCCCCCTCTGTCCCCCAGATGAGACTCCTGCAGAGCACTGTGTAATTCATTCAACAGCTTGGGAGATGTTGATGTTTACTACCTCGTTCAATTAGACATTCAGAGGCAACACAGCCTTCCATTTGCTTTGAAGTTTGGCTAAAAAGCCTAACCCAAATATCACTTAGTGCAAAGTGTGATTTGCAAACTGTCATAACATGATCAAATCAAAACCAATTTTCACCAGAACAGTTAAATACTCTTCTCTTCAGCTGAGTGACATTTCCCTGCCAAATTTGAACTTTTAACCCACATTGCTCCTTGTGTGCTGTTATTCTTCAAGTCAGACTTAACAGGGATGGTATTTTTAACCTTTTTTTGATTCAAATGTAGCTGAGCTTTAAAAAAGAAAGCTAAAATGACAACAAAGTGAAAATAAAATTAAGTGGAAAATGAAATAAATAGGTTTGGGCAGAGATCTAGCATAAAAAAAAAATTAGGTTTAGGGATACTTCTTAATAATAGAAAAGTTCTCTACTTTTACCTGCTGCTGCATTTGCACCAGTGATGGAGTATGCCTAGCAGTGCAGACTGGAATTGTACCGCCAGGAAAAATCCTTCATGGTGGTGCATGGGAATAAATTAGGTGACAGAAAATAGGACTCTAATTTCTATGATATGTCACCTAGATTATCGTATTTTACATCAACTGCCACTTTTGTGCTGCATGTGCAACTCTTTCAAACCTTGCGATGGGTCCTCCAGGCCAGGCTTTTTGTTGGCTGGTGATTTTCTTTGTCTCCTTCAACCTAAAGCTTTAGTAGGAGAAGTTGTCTTCTCTGACAAGAGAAGCACTCTCAACACATTTTTGCTGCCCTTTTTCCTTAAATGTATCCTTCCCATTCATCTCCCCCAAAAGCAGACTTGGAAGGCCCTTTGACTCCGAATTCTCCTACTCCTTTATCCCCCACAAAATGTGGTTAACTTTTTCATGACATTGCACAGTCTGTCTCTCTCCTTTTGCTTTATGGTGTTCTCCTTTCTTGTTTTGAGGGGGAGCTTTTTTTCCCAAGACTTTTTTTCAGATCTTTGCTTGACAGGCTAGAAAGACAATTTTTGTTTCAGTCGAAACAGGAGTCAGAATGGATGCAAGTTTGTGGTGGTTCCAGCATTCCCCTTCACTAGCCTAGAACAAGTCACTGAAATGTGAAATGGAGACAGTACTTGCCCACAGAGATTTTTCAAGACAAATTAGTTAATGTACATTAAGAAGGAAAAGTACTGTAATGTTGTAAATAGCGAGCTATTAAATTATTAGTGTTCTTTATTATCTCTTGGCTAATGGGGAATTCTGCTGCTTGCCTTAGAGCTCACAAATTTGGTTCATGTTTCTTATCCATTTCAGAGGCCAATATAAAAAAAATTGTTCCTCCTCTTTTACCATATTATCACTTCTCACGGTTGTGGTCCTGCTCATTTCTATTCTTGACATCACCTTCTCCACACAATAAAAATTGTCCTTCATTTCTTCCCCAGTCAGAACCAGTTAACAGAAAGAGAGTTAACAGAAATTGTGATGGCTTCCATTAGTCAATAACATTGGCTTATTCCTCTTCGGAATTTGTCCTTTTGTCACTGCAGTTCTGAAAGTTGCTTCAAGGTCCGTCTATTCTGTGGGTCCTGTACCCTGCACAAATTTCTTTCTCAATTTCTATATATTCTATCATATGAAAACATTTATTTTCTCCCTTGGCTAAACCAGTTGCATTTCTTTGTCTTCCTTGGCTGTCATTAATTTGCAATCAGTTATTGCTGTTCTTTTGTAACGAATTTGTGGGCTTACACTATAAAATGTATTGGTAGCCTTTAGCTTAAGTCGCTTATTGTGGCATTCTGCTAAGTCTTGTAAAAATTACACACTTGTGCACCTTTAGAAGAGTTTTCATTTTTCAGTATTCTCTGCTGAAATTACTTTCTTTTTAATCTATAGTCTTGATTCAGTATCAGCTATAGCTGGCACCACAGATCTTGTAGCTTTAAATAGTATGCCTTAATATTGCCCCCTTTGTATGCTGTATTGTAATGAAGCAACATCACTAAATTGCAGTGAAGGGTGATTGTTGCATGGGGATGACTACTACACCTTGGGGTCTATTTGCACCAGATTATTTTTTTATTGTTGTTATTACAACCCATCTTCTTTACTCTCTTGATGCCAAACTTGCTGTTGGACATCCACGCAGCACAGGGAATCTTTAGAAACATTTTGGACATCAACTTGTCTCTCAGGTACCCACCAATGACTGTTCAATTCTAGGCTCTGGTATCCTGGATGGTTTTGCAATACTTTAGTGAGGCTAGCTTGGTCTGTTCACTAGACTTGCGGTGTTATTCGTCATTTGTTCTTAAAAAAATTAGTTTGTTGCTGATAGAAGTGACAGGCATTTCTTTGCTAACCATTTTCAGACAGGAACAATACTAGATTTATAACGAGTAGAACATGCTTTTTCCCTTCTTGCTATTCCCCATACATTTTACAATACAGAAGAGTGCAAAAATTATTTTGCTTGAGCTGTTCCCTTTCCTTTTGGCACTGTGTTCACATTCACATTCAAAGAATTATAGCAGTGGTGTCAGTTTACCATCCAATGCCATGATCTTAATGAACCTTCTACAAAATTTGGTTTCACCCAAGTAATAAAAAATATTATTGCTGTAAAGATACAAATATTTTTATAGAGGCATTTTCTTTTCAAAAATCTTGCCCACTTAAGGTGACAATGTCTAAATACGAGCTTCTGTGAGTTAAGAGAGCAGATTTCTGCATTAGTTGTACAAGAAGCAGCCTTCAGCCATGAAGTCAAGTTTTAACTGATCTGTCAGTTAATTGATTAAGTGGAAGATAATCTTTGATTTCATATGTGTGAAGGCTAAGTAATTCTCCTGTGTTCTGCAACAACAGGGCAGCTCAGGAGACCATAGCTGACATACAAGGTACAAAGAACCATTGCCCAATCTCATATACCCTCATCACAGTAGCCTGATGCCTGATCATTTACGCTTTTGATACATTTGGTAGCAATGTTCCTGTCACCCCTCCCACTGCAGCTTGGGATTCAGCATCCCCTGCTAAGGGTGGAAGTAGAAACTACAGCTCCATTGCATGACTTGCACAGTGTTGGAGTTCCCAAGTGTGTGACCTGTGGCTCTAGTAGCCATGTTTTTTGGTGTTGTCCTTGCCACTACTGTTTGCACGAAGAGAAGTGTCCCAAACTGTGAGTGTCACAGGGTCCTCAGGCTCACTTGTGCACCTGCTTCTGTGTCTGTTGTACACAGTAAAAGTTTGAAATGAGCTTGCATGGCACCACATGAGCGATTGTAATGAAAAGGTCTGATCCTGAAAACATGTAAGTATGCATATGATTTTATTCACATCAATAGATGCCACAAGCTTCCTTTTATACAGGAATAAGACTATATATGTTCTCAAGTGTTCATAAGATTGGGGCCTAAACTGCAATTCCAGGTGGTGTTTTAACAACATGTTCTAAATGGGGAAAAAATATCTGTCTTGTGTAATGAAGTCATCATCCCATTAAAACATCTTTTTTCCTTCAGTGATACCAGATATGAATTTTGAGCTGTGATTTGGATTTTTTTTCTATCTTTATGAAGATGACACATTTTTTTCATTGCAAGGCAGCTTGTTTTTTCAGTTTCTTCTTCAGCTTAATTCTGTGGCCGTGTAACATTCCCATTTAAATCAGGAATTAGAGCTGACACACCTTGAATTGAAGTATCAATTCTTTTAAAACTGACGCCAGTTCCACACTGTTCAGTCGTACAAACTTCCGATTATTGGCCAGAGAGCATTGATTTTTAGCTGTCATTTCTAGCACACACACACTGTAGAATTGAAATTTAAACCTTAATCCACTCTTTAATACAATTAATTTTTAATGTGCAGTAATACTAATTGAAATAGCCTGAATTTAGTAAGTCACCACAAGACATTTTCAAAAGCAGGAGTCTCCACTGAGAGCTGGAAGGACAGATAATCATTGTTACAGTGTTTACAGAATAAATGCACACTCTGCAGGCAATTCCATACCAAGATTTGTTTTTTGTTAGTTTATATTAATATATTTCATTGTGGATTTAAATTTGTTTTCAGTGATTGCTACTGAAACACATCTGTTGTTATGAAGTTGTTATGAACCAAGTTACTTCGATTTTGTTTTAATGGATGTGTTTATTTTTATAGAATATTTTCAGTCTTACATCTGTATTTTTAACGTGGCTGTCACTGTATTATCTAGTTGTCAAATGCATTGTGACGTGCAGAGAAACATATTCAATTTTTTACCTGTAAAATGGTCAGCCATGCGGTTTCTGTGTATGATAAGCCAAAGCTGCATGTTCTGTACCTGTCTCTTTCCCCTAGGTTTGCCTTTCATATAAGCAATAGATCTTGTGCCATCCCAATTTCCCTACATCACTTTTAATTTTCGGATGTGATCTTTTCAGATGTTTTAGCAGGGAGGATGGAGAGGGGATTCTAACTGCAGAGGAACAGATCTTATACAATTAACCAAGGAGGGATTTAATCATTTTTATAATAGCAAGATGCCATTGCTACACTTATCTGATAAGAAGGAATATTCTTATAATGCATCAGTTCTTCTGATGAATGGGCTTGTACAGTGTTCAAAGTGAGCACCAATGTTAAGTGAAAAAAATGGCATGCGCTTTATATCATCCTTTCACGGCTTTTACATTACAGTATTTAATAAGCCAATAGCGCTGTTAAATATTTAGCAAAGGTTCCCTCAAAACCTTGCCATATATTCAAATGAGATTTTGAGACATTTTGCAGCACATAAGTAAAAATTATGCTTTAGTTCTTGAAATGGTGTATTTCCTAAAGGAAGTGCAGGACAACATGGCATAAATACATTCAGCAGATTTCACACCCACAGAACACCAGAATTGTTTCCCATTTTTCGGATTAAGGGTTCAAACTGACTCCCATTTTGTCAGAAGAAAGCAGCACTGAGTTTATTTGCACAGAATATTAAAACAGCATTATAGCATTTAGTGAAAACCCTGCAACTCACGGTGTGATATTTTAAAGGCTCCTTCCCAGTATATCATTTGTAACAGTGAACATTTTCTGAGTTGGAAGTGAAAGAAAAGCAAAGATCAAGTTGTTACCCTCTTCTGAGACTAAGATAGTACATCACTAGGTAACACTTTTAGGTTCTGTAGTATGCAAAATAGAGATTTAATAACATAGTTGCTGCATGATGTTGTTAATCAAACAATAATAAATCATTAGAAGCCCTGTCTTCTTTGACAAACGTCTGCATGTTTCAGATCCTTGTTGTATGCTAATTAATCCTCAGTAAGTACTTGTATAATAATTAAATGTCTTGCACTTAAAATACAGCCAAGCCCATTTATACTGTTTAAGGAGGTGTATCTCGTGTTACCTTTGGAAGGAATTTGGGTTTGATATGTGATGCAATGGGTATTCTTCTGTTTCTTGGTATGGCTCGCCAATTTTAGGTGCTACGCCTGGTGTGCACCCTTCTTCCTCCCTGTTCACATTTAAAAGTAGGCTACAAAGGTTGGGTGAGCCTGTCTGACTATTAAATGAGTAGGTTTGCCGCTGCTGCCGGGATAAGTACATTCCTGCCCCATGCAGAGGCAACACAGCAGTTCTGCAGTCTCTGGTTGCAGCGACAGGTAAGGAACTGCTTTGCAGGTGCTCAGCTGCCTGGCTTGAGGCTCTCGCTTCTCTGTTTCCTGGGGATATCTCCAGTCTCCTACTCATTACTTAGTCTGTGAGCTGTGTGCTAGAATTTCAGCCCACTGAAGAACTATATTTTCAGGTGTTCTTAAAAAAGAAAAGGTTGTCCGTGGTGGGTATAAGCCACACATTATTGCATGCAGTGGTTACTTTAACCCCTGAAGGTGGAAGGCAGTGTTTTTGTGCAAATTTTATCTTCAGTTTGGGTACATATGTATTTTTTTTTAATCTTCAATTTGTATCTGCAGCTAATACCTGCTTCTTTTGTTTTTTACATAGTATGGAAAAATAACTCTTTCAGAGAAACAGCAGTGTAACCTGGTTACAAATTATTTGGGTCCTGTTTAAAATGTTGGATTTATTTTGCTTGGGAAATCATGTTCACTTGTATGGAGTATTTATGTAAGTATTCAGAAAATTAGGGTGTTAATTGCATGCACGTGTGTGAATATATGGAAAGGTCTATATGGTTGTATAGGGTAGACATATTTAATATGCATAGCTTGATGTATGTTGACCTCAGGTTACGAGAGTAGAAAATCCCATTTTCCAGCTTGTTTCAAATGTAGTAAAAATGCTGCTTCAGTTGCTTTATGCTACTCACATTGGGAAAGGTGCTTATACTGTGATAATTATCATCAAGGAATATTAATGCGTTCAGCATTTGTAACCCAAAAACTCATTATAGCTTAAGCTGTGCATCATCTGTGAAGAGAGAACTTTGCCAGAATTCGCTCTTCACAGGGGTTGCCTCCTGCTTGTGATGGAGTGGTCAGAGTATTGTAAGAGGTCACTTAGGCTATTTTTGAAAGCTGAAGTTTTGCAATTTTTGATTCACTACCTTCTGTCTAAAGTATTCTTCCCCCAAAAAAATTTGCTTTTTCTAATTGAATGCCTGGTGAAGTGCATAAAGCTAAAAGATTGCATCTCATTATGTGCAAGAGGCTAAAGGTGTAGCCATAAATATTGCACATCAAGGTCATGGAGATTTCAGGGTCCATATTCCATCAGCATACATGGGATTTGCACAAACACCACTGTCACTCATGCTAATGGAACTAGCCGTTCCAGTCCTCTGGTCTTTGATAAGAATCTGGTTTCTTACTTGTGTTAAACTGTTGATGCTTTTGGTAGCAACTTCCTTTTCAGTATTTATGTATTCTGGGACCATATTTTGGTTCCTTAATGCTATTTCACCATGAAAAATAGGGTTTATCATTTTTTCACCTCTGTTGTCTTCCAAGCTCCTGAACCCACAGTTTAACAGCCTTCACATTTCTAAAATATACTTGGGCAGCTTGTTCAAAGCATCAGAGCCCAATTCTTCCCTCACTTGATTTTTGCATCAATGTCCCCCAGTTGACTGAGCTGAATTACATTAATGTTGTTGAGAGGAGATTCAGCCCTGTAAGGGTTATTTTGTATTTTCATCAGTATGTCTTGTGAGAGACTATATGTGGCTGTACATTACAGTACCCACATATATGCTAGAACGGTTACAGAATAAGATGACCAAAAGATCTAAAAATAAATAATGCCCTACAATAAAGAAGAAGAATTTTTTTGTTGGCATGTAATTGAAACCTTCCTTCCAACTAAGCAGTCATTGCAGATGAATATCATGCTTCCACTCTTAGTAATGAAGACTGTAACAGAGCCAAAATTGTGCTGTTCAGTGCTGTTGTTGCTGGAATTTTCAATATGGCCAGGTTTTATTATTTCTCTTCTCCAATACTGAAACATTGCTTGTCATTTCTCACTCTTAATATTGCCTTATGTTGCATGTTGTAGTTTGCTTTATGTTAGGCAGAGAAGACTGGCGTTTGCGGACTGCTTTGTTTCTGAGGTCAACATGTGAACCTGGCCTTGCTCCTGGGAGGACTAGAAAAATCTATTTCATAACTTTCTGCAGGCCTCAAAGAAGGCTAAGAAGAAAAACACAAAACCACAGGCTTAGTTTAGACCGGGTGAAGAGTTGGATTCATCAATAAGAAAGCTTGCAGCTGATCAGCGTTTCTTGTCATAAACAGTCCCTGCTGTCAGTGCATACTCCACTGATACGGCAGAGCTTTGGGCAGCCTTGTGAGTCTTTTAAACACCCACACATTTGTCCAGAAATATCTGACTTGATAGTATAGAACAAATCTGCTGAAGTAAGAAATTGCTTGACTATTAAATCACCAAAATAAAGGGCTCAAAAGATAGGTAAACACAGTCCTCGTGAGCTGAGTGTGGGTATTACGAGCTTGCCCATTTCACTGGTGGGGCATAACTTTGCTTTGTGCAGTAGAGTGCTAATGCCTCATAATGAATGGCTGTCTTGAACCAAAGAGAGGTTCTCAGCAGGTGAGAACACTCTGCTCTGTGGATGTAAACTTAATAATCTCTGAATTTTGAGTAACACTGCTTCCCTTCCAAAGAAAGATGACAAAAAGATTGCTTCCAAATCCTTCAGATAGGTACTCACTGTTCTTGTGATAGATGCTTTATTCTTTACCTTGAGGCACTGGAAACGAATGAGTGTTCTTTGCAAGTGATAAGGATGTAGACTTTAGAAGGAGCAAATTGTATTTTCATGTTTAAGTTCACCATTTGCACTTGATGTGGTGAAAGCCAAATGTGAAGAATTGCTTTTCAACATTATTTCTCCATCTTCTGTATCTCAGGACCTCTGAGTTATTATGCTAAAATGTTCTATTACATGTAATAAAGACATGTTGGAAAACTGAAAATAGAGCAAGATTGCCTCCATCGATTTGGCTCTACTTGGTTTGCTCTAGCTACATCTTAAATCACAAAAAGGGTCATCTTTGCGTAATGTAATAATGTTACTGAAAAGACCAAACAATCTGCATTTGCTGAGGGCATGACAAATGAAACCATTATCCACTTTTAACAGTTCCTCCTTTTAATCAAAAGGAAAGTGGTGGGATTGATTCTCATCCTGCTTACACCAACACAGCTATGCTGTCTTCAGTGAGCTACCAAGTAGGTGATTATGATGAAGTGTGGGCAAATGCTTATGACAAAACAAGTGAAAGCAGGATTAGGTCCAGCATTTGTTTTAAAAAATGTTAACATTCACTCCATCTTTATTTCACTTTATTTTTCAATTTGGTATCAATTTGTCAAAATTCATATTGAAGTACTGTGAAAGATGGGGAGTGAGCATGGAGGCAGCATCTGCTTTTCAGCCAGACCCAGAAAATACTTGCAGAATTTTTAAATTCATCTGGATTCTATTTCATGCATGGGTTTGTGGGGGTTTTTTTGAATATTTAAAATCTTAAAACTATCTCAATTTTGTGAAACAATAGGCTCCTTGTATTAAAAAAAAAAAAAAAAATCATGTTTTTCTATATGGTTTATTTTATACAAATTCAAAAGCTGAGAGATTTATTGTATGTGTAAACTCAAAACTGAGAAGATTAGATATTATAGCATGATGTTCAAAGGAGAGCTATTGGAATGGTAGAATTCTTGGCTTGGCTCCCTCTTCAGATGTAATTGCTGCTTCATTAGGTCTTGGAAGAGTTTCCTATGGTTAAATTTAATCAAATGGTTTAGAATGGCAAGCTCGTACGCTCAAAATTCCAATACCATTCAGAATTTTTAACAAGATTTCCTTCAAATCTTTTTTAAACAAATATTGTTTAACACTAACTGTAGATTCTGAAGTAATTCTTATTAGCTCATCATAATGAATAAAGTCTGATTTAGAATAGTCTGCATAGGACTTGGATGCTAAAGGGGAGTCATCTGTTGTAGCTAAAACCTGCTTGCCAGTAGCCTGTGCAATTAAGTAGCAAGACTCTGGTGCTCTTTTAGCTGTATTAGTGGGCAGCTCTGTGTTTTTTTCTGAGTATCTTTTACTCATGTAGCTATATTCTAATTCACTGTGTTTTAATTAGCTTGGCTTGCTACGTTAGCTTTTTCAGTTGATG
>NW_020799095.1:104311787-104314287 GCF_003259725.1 Athene cunicularia | reverse complement strand
TGTTCACAGTCTTAGGCGATGGTTATTCTTGATAGATGTCAAAAGGAAAACACACATATTCTGCCTGTTTTTCAGGATTCTTTTTACTAAAAGTACCCTACAACCAGTTGATCTGCAAATGGTAAATCTATGTTAAGGAGGGAGTTACTGAAATAGATTGAAGATTGATTTGGGCAAAGAATGCAATAGGTAAAGCCATTTGGTTGAGATGACCAAAAGGTCAGTCTTGTGCTCACTGTTTTCAAGTCTTTGTCTTTATTCCTTGCTCCTTTCTTTCTCTCCTTCATGTCTTTTCCACTCTCATTTGGCTAGGTTCACTGTCTCCATTTATCTCCATTTTTCCAGAAGTTAATCCTAGGGAAGAAAAAAAAAAAAAAATCAGTAATGTCTCAATCTGTATCATTAACCCCTTTTTGTCCCAGTTACCTGCCATAACAAACACATCCAACATGTAGCACAGCACAGCAGTGTTTCACAGGGCCTTAGTTCTTTTCCATCGCTTTGTATGGCTGGCCCACTGGGTTCCCTGATAGGTCATTAGTGCAGCAGAAATATAAAATACCTTGGCCCAAGACCCTGTGCCTTGAAGCTGCTAAAACTTCTATTTCTAAAACTACACATGCAGGCGTGGGGGTTTAGTAATGTGTGTAACAACTTGCAAGATCAAGGCCCAAAGTGGGAGAACCTCATGTGGCAGCATTCATTGAGCAGAGAGAGTCACACTGCCAAGGTCCAGCTAGTAAAAAAGAGGGCTTGTAACCGTATTATGAAACATCTCCTGTGAGCTTACAAAGTGGGGGAAAGCACAGTGAGCACTGAATGCAAAAAAAAAAAAAAAAAGTTTCAAAGGAACATTTGGTAAAAAGATATTTTTTCATTCTTAAAAAATACAATGTGAAGACAGAAAAATGAGACCTATTTAGCTTATGGAAAAAAGTCTGAGTGGGGATTTAAGAGAGATGGATTATATTCCTAAAAGGAAATCAATTTGATGCCAGTCAGCTTTTTGAAGTAGCAACTAATTTGAAAACAAAGGGTTCATGATTGAGGCTGTGACTGGACTACAGCAGACAAACAGCTTAAGAGAGTATTTTTTCATAAAAAAAGGGTGGATGGAATATGGAGCATTCTGCCAAAGTCAGCAGTGGAAATAAGCAGAGGGAGTTGGACACATTTTTGGAAAAGAAGGGAGTACTGGGGTACCGCCACTAGCTATACTGTGGGAGCCAAGGTTAGGAAACGCAGTGCAATTTGTACATGCTCTGTTTATGGTAGAAATATGGAGCCTTCATAAGTTTTTCACCTGGCCTTTCATTTTTCCGTATATGTCAGCATCTTTTCGCTGCTTCATATTAATAATATATTTTTTTTTTAAATCTTCCTTCTTTTTAAACTGTAGGATGCAGCAGCATCTATAAAGGGAAGGTAAAACATAATGTAGGTTTCAATTGCTACTGTTCAGTATTCAGAAAAATTGTTAGCTGTATCATATTGATGGTTAGAATTAATTTTTTTGTAAGTTAAGGTGTAACAGCTTGATAGTAAAAGCCATCAAAACCCACAGTTGCAAGAATAGCAGTGTTGTTCTTCCTTCATTTTCAGATTAGGTTTAATTATTTGCTGGATTTTAATACTAGGCAGTCATTCTTAATATTATTGAATTAACACTGAACCCTATATTGGTGAAAAGACTTACGGTGCCCCATTTTATTGTAATAGTGCAATACAGATTAAAATTGCATCTGTTAAGATTACATTCTGTGTTTGGATTATGGGAGGCAGAAGCACAATAATCTCTGCTGAATATAACTATTGAAGCCAATAATCTGTAACCAATCACGTAGTTCTTCTGTTGAAAAATGTGAGCTAGAAAGGATTACATCTTGGAAAAGATCATAAATCTGTCACCACTAATGTAATCTTTACAGGAGCTTTGTAACCAGTTAGCGACTAAAAGAGATCATTACTTCTTTTGCTATAATTACAATCATAACACATATTTGATATTTTATAACTTTCTTTGTTCAGCAGCAAATGCATTATAAAGTGTACAGCATTAATAAATAGAGGCATAATGAATGTGACTAATTGATTTTGGCAGTCAAAGACTGGCATACTTTTTATACAATAGGGAATCCATTCAAAGAAGCTTAACTGCTATTGAGTATGAGCCTTCAATGTAATAATGGGACCTAATTTGGATTCTGTTGTATGAGGTGAGTAAAGCAGTACAAGTTAATACTATATACAGCAGTGTAGTTCAGCGTGTAATATATACTTGCACATACTGACTCCTCTCTTTTCACTGCTATAAACTGCTATATCCCAGCTCACACGTGTGCTGCTTTTTTTTTTTTAATAAACAGTCCTATCTGTCTACTTGTCAGATACGGAGAAACTCTGAGGCCTGTATGGAAAAGGGCATATTTAAAATCTCCTTTTTTTTTCAGTCTGACTGGGTACTACTTTTTGTCCTCATCTCTTTAGTGCTGGGCTCAGA
>NW_020799095.1:104194287-104301787 GCF_003259725.1 Athene cunicularia | reverse complement strand
TAGCCATTTATCACAAATTACTTTGCTGGTACTGCAAATATCATGAAAAGCTCAAGCAATGCAACATTTCATGTCAAACCCACCTTTTTCTTCCATTGCTCTGGTCATTCCATAGCGCACAAAGAATTGCCAACAGCTCTCTTCTCTGCACCCATAAATAACAGAAATTGTCTTATTTTTATAAATTTGGAATTAAGGTGAGCTGTTATGTAGCAGTTTCCCCGAAAGTGACTTTTAGTCCACCTGAATCTCCTGTTTAATGGCTCTATAACTTTCATAAAACGTTACCACTTTTCAAGGCTGTCTTCAAGAAACTAGGTGGCGGCAAGGAATCCCCACCCCGCCGAAATGGGATTAGGAAAAAAGTGGGTTAAATAACAGAACGCTGACACAGGTTCATTTAGTTACCATCACAAGATCTGGCCACAAATATTGCGCATTACTCTACTGTGAGTTATCATGACTCTGACCCCTCTCGGGAGATCCCCATGCCACCACTGTATTAACGACTGCATCTGCTTCAGAATAACCTTATTAGCTTGCCACAGCTGAGCCAGTAATCTCATAGGATTTTTGTCCCGGTCCCTTGCGGGGTGTGATTCTCTTCTTCTTGAATCCAGTTTGATGCCCAAAATTTAATAAGTTTTCCTGGACCCTCTGCTCTCCCTCCCCCTCCCCCTTTTATCATCTGCTGTAGGGACCATGAAATCCCTGGTAACCTCCCCAAATGCCATCAATAACTCCTGAAATGCCATGATGTTTGGTGCTTCCTTAGACAAAAAGCTATGTTAATTAGGTAGGAGGATTTTTTTGTCCCTCTTTTTAATCCAGATTTTTGCCTACGCATCCACTATGGGGATGTACTGAGCACCTCAAGTAACTAGTGCAAAGCTACAGAACCCATATGCATACCTTTATCTATGTAAATGTTGCCCTCGAGTCTGAAACCTTTAAGTGGCAAGTGAAATCTATCATGGTGTTCTGGTAACATGTGAGCAGCTCTGTGTGTGATGGGGGGGTGGGGGGTGGGGGTATGGGTTTGTGCATGTCTCTCTTTCTCTCTACTTCCCATCTGACTGAACCCTCAGTCTGCTATTCCTTGTAATCTGCATCACTTGATCGAGAGGCACAAACGATACTGAACACAGCAAGGTGTCTATATAATCATTAACTCTCTCGCCCTCTGGATAGGACAAATGATATACAAGCCTAAACTCACCAGGGGTCTTCTTTGGGACTGTGTCCTGGGGGAATCTTCTCCTATGAGTTAATGGTGTATTCCTAAATGGGCTGGCTGCTTTCCTTCTGTGTGCCAGTTCTTTCCCAACTTTCCTTTCACAACCTCTGGCATCAAAAGCAAAGATATCGCATTCATAGCATGTGCTTTTTTTCAAGACCCATGCAAGGAATAGCAAAGCCATTAACAAACCCTTTGAACAGAAAAATGTGCTGTAACATGATCTGCAGTAGGCAAACATTTAACCACAATAGTGTTTAGATTATCCTTGCCAGGATGGAATAAACGCCTTTTAATTCTCTGTTGAACAATCCTTGACTTCTTTCTCCCTCTCTCTCTTTTTTGTTTTATTTTTACTGTGTTGGACTATTTCTGGTAGTTTCCCCCACAATACTGTGGGTTACACTTGTTTTGACTGCACAGCTGCCTTCCCACCCACACTGACTCTTGCATGCTCAACTTCCAGCCTGTAACTTTTGCAGCTTTTGAGGCAGAGGACAGTTGCAGCGAGTTTGCAGCTTTTGAGGCAGTTTTTGACTTAGGAGGACAATCTCACAAGTCCATGGGTAAAATAGAAAGGGCACCAGGTGGGGAGTTTGGAGCTGTTCCTACACTGCTACCTGCTTTGTTATCTTGGATGAGTTACGGCACCCCAGTGGTCGTAGTTCCGTCTGTAAAATGATTACCGTGATATTTAAATTCTGGTTGTAAGGAGCCTTGAAATGTGCAGCTGAAAACACTGTTTGAATGCACCAAAAGCACCAAGTAAAACACTTGAACAGTGTCTGTAGAGCTGCAGCCCTGCCATCACCACTTCAGTGATGTTCCTTTTTCGTTCAGAATCACTTTCTGTCTCAAACTCATGTTCAGCAGGCTTGGGATGAAATACACTTCACCAGTTCTCTGTGCCAGACGTCTTCCTTCACTACAGTTGTCGGGTATACATTTAATAAGGATGGGAGAACCCCAAAATGTCATCTTGGCCCTCATAAACTCTGTTTAAGCTAAGCCACTAGGTATTGTGTTCGGTTCTGGAGAAAACAATGTTTTGTCAATCAAGCAGGAAGACAGTACGATGAATGAAGTACATTTATTTCCTGTTATTATCATGAAATACACCTTCTTTCCCCATCACTGGAATGTTTCTGGCTCTCAATAACGTTCATCCTCTCTCTTTTCTCTACCTACCCTATCTGTCTCTTTCTGCTTTTTGATTTTCTTGAGCATCTTGTCCGAAATTTCTGTATTGCTTGCTTGCTTTTTGTTTGCTCTCTTGCTTGCTTTTTCTCACTGGTACAGAGACAGAGTTTCCAGGTATTTATATATAAAACTCTAGCTTGTTTTGCAATTCTATTTTCCCTGTTGTTTCTTCTATACTGTTTCAGTGCTTTCCCTTTTGTTTGCCTCCCATTATTTTTCCTTTTCTCATCATTTTTTTTCCTGCCAGTTTCTCCCCTCTTTGCATATTTTCTCCTCTGGTGATCCCATCTTTTTCCCCCAAAATAACCAACCTTTTCTTTATATTTTTGTCTACCTTTCATTCTCTTGATTACTCTTTCCAGAGGTTGATGAATCTAGCTTGCTCTTGAAATATTTAAATATTTAATAACAGGATGACAGCTATTCCCCAGATACTTGTGTCAGCGGACAGACAAGAACCCCCTACCCTTCCAGTCTCCCAGCAGGCCTTTTATGCACTAACATATACCCAGGAAACAGGATTGCTGAGGGGAAGGAAAGGTTGCAGTTGAAATTAAGTCCCCTTGAGCCATCTCTAATTCCTAGTCGGCTGAATGAAAATATTCAGACATGTAATTCCTTCAGTGCCTTTGTTGCAGGTGATAGTAGAGGCTCTTCCTTTGTGCCTAAGTGCCTCTTTTCTCTTCATGACTGATCTGGCCCTGTTACTAGCACACTGGACAGAGCTGAGGTTACTCTGTGCTTTATTCCCCTGAGCTCCTTGATCTCATATAGTAATGGACATAGCAGGGACATCACTGAAAGTGACCTTATCCCTAGCCTCTGCCTGACAAGACCCTCAGACTTTCTCCAAATTAGTAATTGTCCCTCTTCCTGTGCTACACACCTTCTGACCATAAACTTTGGATTGAGCTTTGGCATCTTCCTTTAACAATCCTGCATTGTTTCCTCATGAAGTAGACACCAGTGGAACTAGAACCTTCTCTGTCTTGTAGCATTTATCCCCATTTCCCCTTGTTTTTAGACGTTTGTCTTATATTGTTTTATGTATTCAATGGGCTGATCCAGAGAACACATGGTAGAGAAAGATAAATGCTTGGACTTCTGTCTTAGGCATTTTTGTTTCCTCTTCCCATCAGCAGATCTGTTTTCCTGTTTAGTTCATGTAATCTCCTGAATAGTTTGAAGCCTCCTGTAATAATCTCACTGGTTTTTCTCCACACTTAGAGCTGTATTTCCTCTATTCTTTTGTTTTCCCATAGCTGATGACAGCAGAGGGAGGGATGTTTTCAATAAAACACTTATACCCATCACTAATTCACAGCTCAACCCAACCAGTGAAGCATCCCCTTTGAACTAACTGCCAGACAAGTCTTTCTCTTCAGCCCAGGACAAGAGGGATGCCTAGGAGTTGTATCTAAGATGGCAGAACGTGTCACAACAGCAGCTGCTGAAAGAAGGCAAACCCCTTCTCTCCAGAATTATTTCCACATCTCCAGTTGTATCTTTATGCATGTAACTCTGTATCACCAGTACTCCTGCCCCGCTTTTGTCTCTTCTGGACTCCTGACTGTCCTCCTTCTTCCATTTTCGATGGCTTCACCTTTCCAAATTATGCAGATACATTACCAAGGTTTCTAGATGAAGAGCAGAAATCTGTTCACCCTTTCCTCCTCTTTTTACTTTCTTTTTCTTCACAGGCAACCTTTTGTACATGCTATTTGTCAAATGAACGACATGTAAATTCCTTGCCCTGCCCTCCAAAAAGCCCCTGATCCCATACAAACAAACTCAACATCCAGATACATTAATTAATTAATAAAATACATAATAGTTTCTGCGTATTGTTCAAATAGATAAGTAGTCTCATCTTGTAGCGTGTTTCAGTCCTTGAAGATAGGGAGTAGGAAAAGCATATTAAGACTTCAGAATTGTCTTTAACTACTCTAAAATGAAATGAACACCTTGGAAGCCGAGCCACGTGCATGGTCAGAACAAGAGCCAGGTGCAGCAAAGCAGCGTTTGCATTAGGCATTCATTTTCTACTGGTGTGTTAAACTCCTTCAGCGCCACGTTCTGTTCTGTTGCTTCAGCTAATGATTCTTACCCGAGTCCTTTAATTGGAAGGTGGAAGTCCCCTCCTGTATGCCCCACAAAACATGTCAAGTTAAACACAAGTCACCTCCATTAGTGCCAGTGGGGGGGGGCGGACACAAAGGGAAAATATAACAACAATTCTGCTCAAGCCTTTGAAGTGTTAGACGATCAATCTGTCTGCTTGAGTCTGATTCTGAATCCCTCTTTAAAATGCATCAAATGTTTGAGCCTGAAGTTCCGTCCTGACAGCATCTGTGAGTCTCTGTGGAGACATCTGCTCCACAGTTTCACAGACGCTCTCTGTGTTCACATGAGAAGGGTTTGATCCAAAGGCCTAGCCGGAGTGAGACTGTGAGGAGTTGAACTAGACAGACAGTTTTAGCAGGGTCCTGTGGAGTCTCAGTAGCAAAGACCCTGTGGAGCTGGAGTACGTGTTCTGTAGCAAGGGCCAGAGGTTTTTATTCTGCCTTTCAACCAGACTGCTCTCCACCAAAACCAAAATAGCTACAGGGACATTTGTTGAGGAGAGGGCAAGCAGAGTGCCATAGCTTCTTGGATGCTTCTAATGGCAGAGTTGTACACCATGTCAGCAGTAACGATTAAAACAGAATTCCAAGTGTTTATTATTGGAGAGCTAGGGGTATTTGGGTTTCCTCAAAGGAAGAATGGCAAATAACTCTGAAGGGTTAGAAGAACTGCTTTCCTTCTGCTGTGGCTGTGTGGTTCCTGCACTGTACTTGGCCGTTATCTCACAATTAATGTGAGAAGTAAACTAGAATTGCTTTTTCATCTTGTTCAAGCTTACATACACCATAGACTTCAGTACTCAACGGCCAGGAATTGCCTTTTACTATGCTGTGTGTATGTAGCTCCCTTAAAAGAGAGACTGTAAAAAGTTCATGTTATGACTTAGCACCATATAGATTTTCCAATAGCTTTCCTGGACAGTCTGCAGTGTCAGTAGCTTTTCCATCACAATGGTCCCAGAGACCATTTTAGGCAAGTAGTACTTTGTAGCATTGGGTTTTAGCAACAGCTTCAGTAATTGTACTGTTTTCACAAATGCCAGCAGCACATTAAAAATAGGCTGGGGCCATCTTTAAGGGTTATGAAATAATCTGAATTCATTCCTTGTGAAATTAAATCTAGAGTAGTTCAGACCTATGGGTGGAACTGTAAGCAGTCTTCTGAGATGGCAGCTTGCTTTATAGGGCAGCCTTCTATTTACTGCATCACACAGCAAGATAATAATTTGCTGATCTGTCATTAGTGCCATCAATTTTTGGAGGAAAAAAAAACAACCTCTTGTGTGTTTTCTTTGCCTTAGGAATCATGGTTTGCAAACTCGACAAACCAGAGGCATTAAACTGGTAGCAGTAAACAAGATGCAACTTTTTATGGATCATGTATTTGAAGAATATTTGTTGACCAAATTCGTAACTCCTTTATCCTTTCATTTTATCATGCATTAGGATCTGAAGTCACTTAGTGAACTGGTGAATTATTTCTTCACAATAGGTAACAAACTCAGGAAAATCATTTTGCTTCATATTTCTAGTGGTGACCAGAGCTGTAACCCAAATGAGGAGACATTTAGTGGCCTCCACATTCTTCTGTCTACACCTGCAAATCACTGTCTAGTCTCTGCTACCATCAGAAAATGAGGGAGTGGGGGAGTGGTGACTTCTAAAATTAGCACGAGGGGAAATAGAATAAAATCTATTGTAAGAATAGGTCTCCAAAAATTGGGAGAGTTTTAGGTTTTATTTTCAGAAGGCAAGCCATTTAAAAATTCCCTTAGTTTTCCCTCAGTTTGTCAGCATGATTGTGTGTACTGCTTCCAGGCTTTTGGTCTTAATGCTGCCCGTGCCCAAACATTTTCCCCACACTACAATGGCTGCTGCCTTTTTATTTTGTGCACTAACCAGCAAAATGGTTGGAGGACTTATTCAAACTCCAGGCTCATGATGGACTAAAAAGGATGCCTTAGATTGAGCTGGTATTTTCTATAGCCTGCTCCTACTTAGTTGGGAACACCACAATCACATTCAGGTGATCAGCTGTTGGTGAACACTGACATAGAAAGCATAATTCTTCAGTCTCAAGCACAGCAACACAAAGCATAGTATTTGAGGGGGGAATGCAATCCTTTCTGTAATATTAATTTGGAAGCTTTTAATCTTAAGTAAGAGTGCTTCCTCTTCATAAACATGCCCTACCGCTGGAGCAGCAGTCAGTTCTACATAGCCAGTCTCCTCCCCCAAACAGCTACAAACCACAAACAAAAGCAAAGTTTTTTGAAGCCCTGATTTCCTTTGAGACTTACTGTTCACAGATCCTAGCAGAAGTTTTGGCACATCCTGAACCCCAGTCAGGATGACTGGAGTCAAGCAGATTGCAGGTTTGAAGGAATACATCGCCTCCTCCAAAATGCACACCGCTGGGAGAGCCAACAGCCCTCAGTCTGTTGCCAAAGTGAGGGCTCCACGAGCCGCTCTAACAGCCATTCTTCTGGTCAACACGGACAGCAGATTTTCATTTTATTTTCTTTTTTTTCCTGACACACAGAAATGTCTACTTACTCCATTTGGGAGATGGATATAATCCATAGAACTCAGTGCACATAAGCCAGATGGCAGATCTGAGTAAGTTGTGACCAAAAACTTTTGAACTTTAGCCCAGTTCCACACCAGTGGAAGATGTGTCCCCAGTGAATCTGGTATCTGTGCTCGCTCGGCATAGCTAAGAAGGGCACAAATAAGTCCTGTGCAAATAATTATCTTGGATCAGTTTATGCCTAACATTTATATATACCCGCCTAATTGAATTGAGTGTCTAATCCCAGGGTTCATTATCTATTTCCCTATCTAAGGATTTTTTTTTCCTATTTATGTTTAGCACCCAGCTGTCCCCACGTCCAAATGGTCAACTGTTGCCCCGTAAAAGACTTCATATCAGCCTCCCAAACCTGTATCATGGCCCAGCAATTTACTTAGCAAGGGGTCATTGGAAGCTGGGCCTGTCCCTGATACTGGATGAAAGTAGTTAGGAGGAAAACCGCATGAAAGTGTGAATGATGGAGCACGTTGTTCTCAAAGCCTTCCTTGACAGTTCTGCCAGAGACTTTGGTGTAATACTCAGTCAGGACATGGCATTGCTGCCTTCTGTAGTAATCAGAATAAAGCAATAAAAAGATCAGTTAAAGTCTTGCTGGAAGTTATTGATAGAAAAATTCTTTCTGCACGAAAGATTATAAACAGAGCTTTATCTGAGGATAGATTTGTTTTAATTTGGCATTGATGTATTTGATACCTGGTAGGATCAAAGAAAACGGAATCAAAGAGCAAAATACAAGCAGAACTGCTTCTCTGAATATTGGCTTCTTTTATAGATATAAAATCTCAGGACTAGAGTGCTCAAATTTATTTGTACTGATGTTTGTTTAAAGATCAATATTAAATAAATTGGTCTGGAAGCTATAGTCATAAAGCAGCTGTCGGACTAATGTAATCCCACAATGCTATTTTGTCTACTGCATGAAACCTGGTTAGCTGTGTACTTCTAATAACATGTGGATATCTAGTGAAAAAGAAAATAGCTGAACTGGATTCGGTGTACTTGGATTAACTACGTATATATATGCCCATATACTTGAAAATTCAGTTGGCCGATCAGATTGTAAATCAAGGCGAACTTTTAGATTTTCATGATAAATTCCAGCTTGAATTTAAACACTTGCAGAAGGAATTTTATGCCATTCACGTTGAAAGTAGTGAGGGGAGATATAATTGTAAATCTGCCTGGTTTGGCTTTGGATGTGTAATAAATCTCCAGTGTCTAAATACATACAGTTTATGTGTTTGATAGTAAACACAGAGTTCTTCGCGGCCATTCTGCTGTGATTCTGTTGACAATTTGCAGGGATTTTCTCTGTGATTTCCCTCAATGAAAACAAGAAGAAAGGAAATATTTCAAAATGTAGGGCTGCTTTGCATTATGAGAGTCACATGAAGGACCTCTGACAAGCCTAAGATTTCCGTGTGTTTGAGAGGCTGTCAAAAACGGCTGTCTGAGCCAAAAATGGGATTTGTTTGTACAATGTAAACCAGTTTATCTAAAGGTCTGAGGGACACCTGAAAGCTTTGGAGGAGTACTTTTGGTTGAAGCCAGCAACTTTTTAGAAGGGCCTGCCCTTCAGGTTCCCCAGCCAGTTAAGGCTGAAAAGGCAACCGGTGCTTTTTTCTCCATGCTGAGATTTTGGGGGCCTGTAACATGGCCCCCTGTTGACTTTGCTTGTCTACACAAAAGCTCCCCAGATTCCAGCACGCTGAGTTTGTCCTCTGTTTGACCTCTGTCAGTCAGCTAGAAGCACCCCAACTTCTTTTCATATTTAGCACCCAGATGTTCCAGTACAGCCTTGTAAAGTCCTTGAAAGCCTGCATCAGCCTCACCCGCTGGGACTGCACCTAAGCCCCATGCCGGTGACGCACAGAGGTGGGGAGAGGAGATCTGCCTTTTCTCTACAGCCCATGCTGTTCCAATCCATCCACTACCTGCGTGGCTTTAATGCTGTTTTCATGAGTAGAGCTGAACAGCTGACATTGTAAGTAATAATAAGTGTCTTCTCCAGTGTGTATTCAGGGGGGAACTGCCAGTATCCTGAAAGTTTCAACACCCTTCTCTCAGCCACATTGTGAGTGTACGGATGTGTCATCTCAGTGTTTCAGTGTTAACAAGTGGATGACTTCTGTGTCAGGATCACGATGTTCACCCTCCCACACCACAAACTCGGCTGTATTGATGCACTTTAATCCAGCTTTACCGTGCATGCAGATATTAGGATTCAATGGAATGAATGTCCATAGGTGTAAAAATGGACCTTTAGTTGGAGACACACCCTGAGGCACATTTGCAATCTGAAAAGCCATTTGTATTTAATTGTAAAAGAAGATGTGGTATAAATAAAATTATTTTTCATCAACTGCAGTATATTTAAATCTTCCTGTCTCCTGAAGGGCTTTTTACAGTAATTCCCATGGCCAGGATCCCACTGCTTATAGCTTTGGGGAAGCTGACCAACCCATCCTTGCTGCATTTCTCAGCTTTCCTAGTGATTGATTCTGTCTTTTTGGGTGAATCACTTAATTGCTGTGAACTGCAGTTGGTCACAACATTAAAATAAGGACAGTGGCACTTTCTCTTGGTATGCAAAGCATTTTGGGAATTCTGTGTGAATATGACTTTTGCAGATTATTTTGTGTGATCACGATGAAGAACACTACTGCACTGAAAGTATGACAAGAGGGCACAGTATCCAGTCACATCTATGGGGGAAAACATACATAAAGAAGAGCCCCAGATGACAGTTACAGCCACCTGCAGCACTGTACCAGGCATGTTCTGAAACAGCAGAATCCTGTCACTGTTGCTTTAACATCGTGATTTGCAGATGTCCAGCTGTATTCTGCAATTTATATATTGCTTACATAGCAGTGCCTACATATCTGTAACCATATATCTATAGATAGCAGAACCTTTTTGTTTCTTATCTTCTGTAGAGATTAATTTTAGCGCGATACAGATGGGACATTACCCCAGTGCATTTCTCTCCTTTGGAAATTCAAGAAGGATGCTAGGTTTATAACCTGGGACAGAATCAGGAAAGGGGAGGAGGGGAAATTGGAGGTAAAGGAGACAATTGTTCCTTTTCGTGAAATAACTTCTGTAATGTAATTTAGCTGCAGGTTCTGCAGCAAGGAGCAAAATCCATTTACCAACTATTTAGGACTTTTAGTCTCTAGAAGCCTCAACTATGGAAATGAGGGAACCTGTTTACTAAAATAGTGTGATGCTGCCACTCTGGCATGTTTTAAATGCCGTGAAATGAGAATAGATAGGCTATGAATTTGTAGATATATGACTGCATACTATATGTATAGTGCCAATTTTTGTAACAAAGACATAAAACTTAAAGCAGAAATGTGGCTGATTGTGCTGAATTATTACTCCAAGATAGATTCATCAAATCTCCCAGCTGTATAAGACAGGGCTTACTAATGAAGTTCCCTATCAAAAAGAAAAGCCTAATTTTGATTTGGCTTAGGTAATGAACTTCTTTTTCCTGGTGTGATTATCTGCATGGGGTGGCTAAAAGAGTAGCAAGAGAGAGTGCGCTCACAGAAGCATTATGCAAAATGTCTTTTGTCTCTTTTTGCTGGGATATATTAAATTTTCAATGTAGTCTATGTAATATAAAATTATGATAATGACTTTTGGCCCACTGTGAAGGCAGCTTGCTGGTCCTGAGCATGTGTGTCTGGCTTGAGCACTAGGATACACTGTGGGAGTTGCCTTTTCTATTAACAAACCTCTAGATACCTAATGATGAATTTTCTTTCACCAAATGTTCTCCTTTTGTCTAAAATACAAGCATTTTCTAAATTGCTTTTGAGAAAAACAAGAGAGGCAGAGAGGTCTATGGCACTGACAAGGGATATTGAAACAAAGCAAGGAATTCAGTTAGCATCATTCTTGTAATTATAAGCCCACCAAAAGATTGTTTCATGTAATAGTGAAAATATTTACTACCTTATTGAAATAAATGATGGCATTACATTAGTGAAGGAACAAATCGAGCAATTTGCTCATAAAATGTCAGTGCAAGTTCAGTAGCATGAAACTTGACAGTTGAATTTATTGCAGGTAATTGTAGCAACTTTCGCTACCCATAGTCTCTTCAGTAATTGTGAAGTCTTTCTCCTCTTTCTTCCACTCTTTTTTCCCATTCCTCATCAAAAAAAAAAAAAAAGCAATCAATGAAAAAAGACTCATAGGTGTTCTTTTTTAGTTATAATTTATTAAGCAAGGCGTAAAGTCAAAAATGAATTTATTTTAACTAGGAGGAACATTTTATAAGCTTGAGTACAGTTCATAGACATCTTGGAAAATCCTTTTCTGTGTAAAAAAACGTATTAACAGCTTAATGTACAATTTCTGTTTTCTACATTTCTACATTTTTCCTTATTGTTGAAGACACTGGGACAGAACTCAGAGTCCACACCAATTCATGCTTCCTACCTGAAATTATGGTCATCCCCATGTGATATCACTATTACATTTCTTATCATAGTGTCATCAGATTCTTACCAGTATCACGCGATTAAAATTTTAAGGGAGGCGTGAGCTGCAGCAGTCCATTAATTGGCTGGACTGTTTTCAGTCTGTTGCCATTAGCAAGAAAAGAAATGTCATGAAACATACACCAAAATTGCCGGTCTGATCCTGCCACCCAAATGTCCTTTTCTGCACACAGAGGAGTAGGCTTCGGCGGATCTCCTCCCAGAGCAGAACTGCAGGATCTGGCGCATATTGTTCAGGCCTGTCATATTATTAAGGCGATTATTTTTCAAAGTTTCCCAGGAGAGCTGAGCTGCCCCCTGAGGCAGCTCTAGCAGTAGCTTTCTGTGGCACATGTCAGGGAAAGGGCAGTGCTGCGGGTATTTACATACCTGATGATCACAACAGAATCATCTCTACCGTGTGCCTGCCTGCATGTTTGGTAAAACGGGTTAGTTACCAAGAAACCGCTTAGCTTTTGCAGAATATTTAGGATTGCTTTATATCAAAATCTGAGGAAAAAAAGATGAAGTAGAACGCAGTGGAATAATAAAAATAAAAGCCTCATTTTTAATTTTCTGATACTACAGAGAGCCAACATAACCTTTAGCGGATTAAGAGCAAATCTCTCCAGAAATGGAATCAAGCTTTCTTCTCTTCTTCTAAGTAAAGAATGTATTGTAGGTTCTGCATTAAATAAAAGCTCTGTGAATATCTGAGAACACATTAGTAGGTCTAAAGGTTGGGAATGTGTGCAATTAATTAATTAAATTATTATACAATATAGCTGGTAGCAGTGTAAGCCTGCGTTCCTTTGACCCTCCTCTCTCCTTAGCCCTTACTGCTATAAATGAAGACATATAGGAACAATGCGTGTCTCTCACTAGTGTTAGTTTTAGGTTTCCTGGTGATACACATAATCAGAGTCTTTCTCCTGCATCTGTAAATGTCCTACCTTTTGGCGGTACAGAAAACCTCTAGGCGTCTGGCGTTTCTTTGTAGCTGCCAGTAATCTCTGACTGTAATCTTTATTAAATCAGTCCTCTGGTCCCTGTGAAAACCATTTCCTTACTATGTATAACTATTTAGATCTCATTTAAAAATAAATAATAAAACCTTCTGAGACATATGGCATTATACCACAGGTGTCATGCCCTTCGAGGCTGCCTTGTGCATAGCAATGGCCGTGGATCGATGAGAGAGCTTGAAGGCTCTAAGAAATGAGTCTGCTGAAAGTTCGAAGGGTGGAAGTCTCCAGTATGTAATGAGGTTATGTCTGTGCTGCGCTCGCTTTCCTACCGGTCGGGAGGCGACATACTGCTCTGCTCGCGTGGCCAAAAAAATATTGTTCTTTTGGTCACTACCCAAGCTTCCATATGTTACTGCTTTTTTTTTTTTTTTCAGATGCAGCACTTAGGTAAATGCTGAATGGATCAAACTACATGGGGTTATGTTCGAATGGCAGAAAGAACAATTCTTGGCAGCCACATTCTGTGTTTTTATCCGTAATTCTGCATCTGTGTTTTATCAGCTGAAGCAGACAGCAGCAGATGAGCAGAAACTTCTCTGCATAAGGACTTTAGCCATTTTAAGAGCAAATGGCTGTGCTGCAGTCAGAGTACCCTGGAAATGACAAAGTGATTGTTTAACATGTTTTCATCTGGTCGTGTCTCATTTACACAAGAAATTGTGATTTCAGTCTGATTATTTTCTAGTCCCGTGGACAACTTTCGGTGTTCAAAGCCCCTTTTTTTCTTTGTTGTTTTTTTTTTCTTTGCTTCATTCTTTGATCAGTTTATTTTACTATGAGATTGACTCAGTAGTTTTAGATCTTGCTTATTGCTTGGTCACAGATGGTTGCACAGCAAATGTATCCATTTCACATGCTTCTTCATATAGAGATGGATAGAACTATGTAATACGCTTTGCCTTTTGAGAATGCAGAGCTTCAAGTCATTCTTAGCATTTATTTGTGTAAGGAGATTTCATAGTAGAGTGGGGGGCTTTCACCCCATTAACATTTGGTACATGCTCTCACCAAACAGATTTCTGTTTTCTTGCCTCCAATGGGATATTTTGCAGGAGATTCAGGTCCGCAAAGCTCTGTTCAAATCCTCCAGCTGGGGCACCACTGTATTTGTATTAATGTATCTCCTGTTCTTGCGAGTAAATGGCTGGCACTCTGTTTTTGTTGGTCTGCCAGCCAAACTATGAAGTGGTAATTGAGTCTGTTTTAAAGTGGAATGCTTTAGACAGTGCTTTAATTGTACTCAAGCCAATTCCATAAATATACACTCCAGTATTAAGTTATTTTCTACTATAAGCACTTACGTAGAATCCATTTGTATTGCATTTAGCAAGTTTGCTTCACTTGTCTTTAAAAATTTCTTTTTCCTAAAACTCCTTCTTCCCTCTTGCACGCTTTTAAATTACAAAGCAGGTGCACATATTTAAAAGTGATCTCATTGTTGTTCTTGTCAAAATGGTCCTGTCCCTCTCTGCTCCCTCTATCCATGTGTGGAAAACGTTGCATTTATTAGCACACCCAGTTTTATGCATCTTCCAGATGATTTAACTGAACTGATGCTATGGAGGATATGCTGACTGGCACTTTTCCCATGCTTAATGTGTTAACAAAAGCCAATAGTGTCAGTTTTAACAGTTTTAGTTAAATTCCCATGACGCTCTTAACAAACGTTGAAACCTCTGCCATGTCTTACCCTGACAGATTCCCTGCCGTCATTGCACACTTAAAATAAATGTCATCCCCAATCAAAAAGTTCACATTTTTTCTGACAATATAATTTGTTACTTTGTTCCTGTTTTATCTCTTTCTTCGGCACAATAATCCGAGGATGCATATGTTACTTCTTTAAAGTGTTTTGTGCCATCTTTTATTGTTAGAGCTGGAAGCACAGAAGCAAGTGGTGGAAATAGCCCCTTCATTTGACTTGGTACAAAAGGAAGTTTTCTTAGTGGGGCACATGAAATATGAATTGTGCCTTCTACGGCTAAGTGAGAGTAACATGACATGTCTGGAAATGTGCTCAGTGGCAGTGCATACCCACCGCGTGTGTAACACAGGGTGAGCTGTTAGTAGCGAGTTCCACGCGCTTGGAGTGATACTTATCGAGAAAATATCACCCTGTTTTTCCAGTATTGGTGTCACCACCTCTCTTCTTTTAAAGACACTTTTTGCAGCGGGTAGAGGAGAGAGAAACATACAGAACAGTACTCTCTATAGGCTACCCTTTGGCTATATATTAGAGCTTTGAATTGGCCGAAAAATTCTACCTGTGAGCGCACGTATTTATGCAAAGAGAAGCCCCTTTGTGAGCAGCGTCTCTTTGATCTAACCTGTGCAAGCCATTATGGCGAGATAGTAGGCAGAGTTTTTTTAATTATTGCATTATAGGTACAATTGGCACCTCTCTCTTTTCCTCCCTCCCTCCCTCTCGCCGTGTCTGTCGTGCGCTCAGAGACAGAGCGAGGTGGCTTTCACAGCAGCTGGTTAATTTCCCTGGCTTCACACTACTGTTTAATGATCCGTTTCTCCTGTGCCACCTCTCTCATCTACTGAAAGATAGGTACAAATTGTACCTATAAAAATTATAATACAACTCTGGATTATCTTTGTTTTTCAAATTGTGATCATCTGAATTGAGGTTTAATATTCTTTCCTTTCACAGTTCTTTAGAAATAGCCAAGAATAAATCACTGCATCCTACACAGAGCATTTTGGTGTAAAGATTTTACATTTGGGGCATTTGGCAGCCTTTCATATGGTTGGTTGTTTTTGAAGGTGGAAGATAAATCCCATGGAGATATCATCCAAACAACCGTATGGCCACTGAGCCAGCCTGCAAACCATTGCAAATGGCCAGATATGCTGGCAGGTCTGGCTATCAGACTGCATCTGTCTCTGGGCACCTCAGAAGACCTTGTAGCACTTGGCTCTGCTTGAAAGAGGTGGCTAACAAATAGCTGTGCAGGAATGACACAGAAAGAGTTAATCCTTCCTTGGGGCTGTTGATCAACAGAGAGACTTCTTAAAGTCATTCCCAGGGTTATGATAATATCAGTGGTGGGTAATAGGAAGGGGAAAGTGTCACGCATACCTAATGAATTGCTGCCTTATCTCTGGGAGTGGTCTGTAAAATCAGGAGTGACGTATTTTAGCAGAGAACCAGAGGGAAGTTTACACCACTAGTCACCCTTTGTTATGTCCCTTCCAGGGCTAGTTTCACTCCCTAGGAGATGCCAGTCCCTTGCTTTTGAAGAGCACTCGAAAACATGATTAAAATTTCTTAATGTATGGGAGAGTCTGTGATTTTTGTGAAATTACCTATTTTGTTTCCAGTCTCTAACTGGAGGATATCAGGTCCGGATCCAATAACCAAATAGAACTTTTTCAGCACAAAAACAGGGTAAGTGTTGGGACCATGTTAAAGAGATGTCCAAAATAAATAATCTCTGGGGGAAAGAATCATCAACCCCAAACAATAAGAAAACAGAGGAGTGTCAGTGCAGTTAAAGAAAGGTTGCATATTTGAAACTGCAGATTTTAATTCAGTGGGAAGCCTTCTCTTGAGTATTATGACAGAGTTTAAAGGGACCTCCATAATGATTGATATTCAGTAGATTTTCATGTGTTTTCAAAGTTTCTTTCTTAAAGGAAAGCCATTCACATGCCTGATTAGTAAGCAGAGAGCAACTCTTCTTAAAAGCTGTGCTAGGAAGCTAGGGAATTTGTGTAATTTAGAGAAACGTGTTGGACAGAGGGGTTTGGAAGTGAAGGTATACTGTCTTCCTAGGAGAAATGTACTAGAGAGTCCTCATTCTGAATAATAGACACTGTATCTTCTATTAAAAATACTGAATTGCAGTTTGGTGAATTTAGACACCGTGTTTGAAGTCCTCTTCTACCTAGCATGTTTGAGTCCATTTCTTAATGCCACTTTTGCAAACAAAGTAAATGGAGAAGAGATTTCAGGCACGTAACCAAGAAATGTTTTAGGAGGAAATGAAACTGGTTTTAGGTGTAACAGCCATCACAGTTGACAGAAGGCAAGACAGGACAGGGATAGTGGAGAAAGAAGTTGAAAGGGAGCCAGAACCAATACCATTAGCCATAAAGCAACTGACTGTGGGAACCAATTTCACAGAATTTGTTATCCCATTGTGAGTTTCATACTTGTCCTTCTCAGTTTCCTACGGAAGATCTCACATCAGTGACTCCCCCCCTCCCCATCTTCTTTTTGCAGTGTAAGGGTAAGATAAAACCACCTTCAACTCACTCCTGCTGACCTCTCCTCTCAAGGTGCCCTACTCTGCATCCTCCTGCCATGAAAGCCAAGAACATTTCAGTTCTTCTGTTCCCCTGGCAGCCCCACCACAATACAGATCCCTGATTTCCTATTTCAGAGCTGCACAGTGCAAAGAGAGGAGTTTCTCTGCGTAACTCTTTCAGCCTGTGGCATAACTGTTTGAAGTGGGAGAACATTCTGCTACTGATCCCAAGTTAGGACTGCCACTGGCATCAGGATAGAGCTTAAAAATGTTTCCTTCATTCTTGGCCTGTGTGCATATGCAGGTCATACCTGCCCTACTAATCAGTAAAGGTAAAACCAACACTGCCTAATGAAAAGTATTGTAGAGCTAGGAAAACCCTCTACAATCAACCAGATGAACAATGCTAGGATAAAATTTGTTTGACTGGAACATTTATCAAAGGGTTGCAAATGATAAACACATACAAAATCCACCCTTAAAAAGTAGTAGCCAGGAAATAGAAGGAGAATCACTGAATACATTTTTCACTGTGAATTGTTTCCCAGGTTCCACTTGAAATTCAGGTTGTTTATAGCCAGCAATCCTTTTGGAAATTGCTTTGAAGAAAGCTTAATGATTGGAGATTATCATAAAGCCAGATTTTCATGAATACCACTTTTAGTGTTTTTGGCATTCATAGGTCTTCTTTGTTTTGTGACCTTCCACCACAACTAAGTGGTGTTCCAAAACCAGGCATATCCTATGACTATGTCTTTAGCATTAGCTGTCTATTCCAAGAGCACACGGACCAGTAGGTACTCCATGGTCTGTTGTACTGTTGCACAGGTATGAATCTTTGGAATATCTCCATTTCCACATACTGTAGTTCCTTCAGTTCTTTTTCAGACACCTTTTGAATGTTTTCAAATTGACCAGCAAATTGCCACAGCCTCAGATGAGCGTTCAGGAACATCAGTGTCTGTTTCCTGTGTCTTCCTATCTGTTTCGAGCTGTGAATCTGACTTGGGTACACTTGAAGAAATCTTCTTCACAGTTTCAGTGGGCTTATGGTTGCAGCATATCAGTACAGCGTATCTTGCGTCTTTGATCAGCCGTACGCATGCTGTCTTGCGGCCAATTCTGGTGTGTGATACAGCAATCTCAGCAAGCACACATGGCTTACTAAGACTTACCTAGAGGAGTGTCCCAGCTTCTTTAAGTTTACTTACCTTTCTCAGGCTCGACTTGCCTTTTCTCCTTGGAAAAAGTGATGATTTTCAATGATTTTGGGAACATGTGTTGGAGATACTTTAATGAATATAGAAAATAACATAGTGTGTGTTTCTTTTTCCAAATGTCAGCAGCTTGTGGTTATCTGTTATCAGTGTAATGGTGTTTTCAGTATTCTATCAGTCTAACTTTTCTCATCAGTATGATAACATAATTGCTTATAGGTCCTACTATACAGACAAAGATGTGCAAGAAGTGAATACTTTGTCAAAGGCACATAGATACATGTTGTCTATAAACAGCACCTTACAGAACGTGTATTACAGAAATTAAACAGAGGTAATTTTCAACCTATTGTCTTGACTGCAAGAGAGGCACGTCAGCTCAGATACCCAGCTCCTGCTTGTAAGGCCATGTTCCAATTAATTACCAATAAGTGATCTGGAGGGGAAAATATCTTAGCACCCATAACAATTTATTTTCAAAATCCTGGCTGCTGTTCCTTTTTGCCCCTTTTTTTGTTTTGTTTTGTTTTCCTGATGAGTGCTGTGTGGTTTTTGTTTTCAAGCAGCAGGAAAGAAAAACATCTCCCTTAATTTGCTCTGACTTTTGCCTGAGTAACTCTAATGCATTGTATCCTGTGAAATCTATTAAAATCCTTCACACTTTTATAAAAGAATGTGGAGAAATATGTTTACTCTATAGAGAGTGGTTTTAACTATATATGTACATACATGTATGTATACATATATATTCACTCTGTAGAGCAAACATACATCTGTATATTATTTTTTTGAAAGTGTGAAAGGTTCTAATAGGTAGATAAATTTTTAAAAAATTCCCCCCCCCAAAAAAAAAGGAAAATACATATATTTCTATACAGAAATGAAGAATAACCTGGCAGAAATTATATTTTGTAGTCCAAAGTTGCCTTTGCCTCCAACCCCTCCACCCTTCTGTCAGCTCTGCAATCAGCCAGGCCCTGTGGGGAGGGAGGGGGGCTCCCTACTGTATCTTCCTTCATCAACATGGCATCTCTCAAGGGGCCTGCACCGAATCTGTTAAGATTAGCTGTGTTCCACATTAGTGACAGGAGCTGCCTGTCTCTCAGGAGTATACGGTGGCATTGTATTGCTTCCTGTTTGAGCAAAATCAAGGCTTTAATTGCAGGGATTTTTTTTTTTCATTACCTGTTAATTGATAAATCATGCTCGCAGGTCTGTGAAATGAGCCACATTGCAAGCAGTCTTCCAGGGTACCCTTTCCTCCTCCCACAGAACCAGGACCTATCCAATACTGGGATCAGAGCACTGGCGAAAAGTTAAAGCCTCCACCCCACAGCACCTCAAGAGCACCTCTGAAAGCAGGCAAGAGCTGGCTTGGGAGCCTGGGTCTTGCCCTGATGTAGGCCCTCAAGTGATGCAGCCTCACCTGGGAGATTTCGCACCACTCCCCTTCCATCCTGGGGTAACAGCAAAGGCAGGTTTTGCAGCCCTGCTTCCCAGGCTCAGCTGCCTGGATTTTGAGCAGACTACAGGCTGCTATAGCTTGGCACAGGCTTGGCTAGAGACAGCAGCAGAACTGGTAGAGGGAAAGGTGAATTTTAAGTCACCTTCATGCACCTGTGTGGGTACCTGCAGCTGCATGCACACAGAAGCAGCTTCTTTTGTGCATGTTAGCCACAGCTATGGATCAGGCCTTTGATCTAAAATCAACAACAAAAAAATGAGTTGGGCATTAAAGTCACCATCTTCAGGAGCCACATGAAACATGCAATTTTTTTAAGATCTCTTTTGTCATTTCTGTCCTTTTATTCTTGCTTCTATTGCAAGTAGCAAGAGGCCACTGTCTTGGGAGGAACAGTAAAAATCCTGAGTATAGTGAAATAATTTAGCTGATAATTCCCCACTGTATAATTTTCTACGCTTCCTGCTAGCTGACCTTGTGGGCTCCTGTCAGGTTGCTAAGGGAAATCCAGCAGGACTCCTGCTCTGCTCCTCTACTTTTAAAAAAGTATTACAGGAAATGGAGGCATGTTTATGTCAGCTTAGTTATGTGCGTATTTGATCAAGTGGCATTTTCTAACTCTTTTCCTTGCCTTTTTTTTTTTTTTTTTTTTTTTTTTTTTTTTTTTTTTTTTTTTTTTTTCCTTTTTTAAAATTGGGATGATAGTTCTGTAGAGGGGACCTGTTCCTAGCTAATCACTTGGCATTTTGAACATGAGAGGCATTACCAAAAATGTAGGGAGGAGGTGTGTATGCTTGCAGGAAAGGTAAAGAGCATAAATGGGGTGTTTGAGGAAGCCGGTGGAATTGTGTCCGAGACTGCCTGCGTGGTGTCTTTTTACAAAAGTAGGTCCATTGTCTGCGCTAAACAGTAATAATGAGGGAAGGGAGCATTAAGATTACTGTTGCCAGGTCATACCACCTTGGTAGTGTGAGCACAGCTGTTAAGATCTCCTAGACATTTGATGACTTGTGCACAAATGAGTTGACGTTCCCATTCCGGTTTTCGGCAGACAAATGTTCCCCACAAAAACACATCTGCCGTGGGTGGTGCTTTCATTGACTGTAGCACAGCAGAGAGGACACAGGCTGACTGCACAGAAATAGCTCTAGGTAATACAGAGATAGCTCTGTACTGCTTCTAGGTGGTCCCTCTCAGGACCGAAGAGGCTTGGATGGGAACCACGGGCAGGAGACTAGCACTGCTGCTGCCTGTGCTGTGCCTGGTGTGCAGAGAAATTGAAAATGTTGCTCGCCAGGGCTATCAATCTGGCACCTTTGACATCCCCCAAAAATAAATGAATCTGTTGGAATGGATTTGGCTCATATTGCAGTTTTTACTGCCATGGTAGCTGTAAAAATAAAACTTCAGAGCTAGGCTGTGCTGTGGTGCCATGATGTGCCCAGGTTTGGAATTTCATGTTCTGAGGTTTGAGCTAGGTTCTTTTTATTTGTTAGCATCCTTTAGGTTTTCCAACTTATAATGGCAGCAGTCCCTTCGGACCTGATGCTGAGCCAGAGAAACCAGGCTCATCTGAGGAACCCAGATTGTCCCTGTGGCCTCTAACCATATTACAGCATATTCAAGGTTACTCATAAGGTGTTTTGGCATGATAGGCACTGCAAGCAGGTGCAGCCGTTGCCTCCACTGTGATTTTCCCTGACCTAGGAAAGTTTCCCTGTGCAACTTGTACAGGAAATAACAAACCATTGATTGGTGTCTGACTTGTTTGTAGGTAATTATAGGCCATTGATCTAACCAAGCTGGAGCTATGGCACTGTAAGCTGTGCAGCTCTTATTACCTCTGACCTGGTGACTGCAGGATCAAGTCATTGGAAAACTCATCCAGAAGAGAATTGTATCTTAAGTTTTTGTCTGCTGTAGAAAAAGCAAAGGTGAAATGGTCATTTTGTAAGTTTTAGTAGGCTGCATGTGATAACTAACTTTGCAGCCTGATGTATAAAAGCACATGGTATCCTTGGAACAAGTGAGCTTCCCGTATTTTCCTGTTCTTTATAGGCCAGTGGCTTTAGAGGAGGAATCACATCAGCTGGTTTGTGTTGTGTCTCAGCTTTCACAGGGAGAATGCGGTAATATTCATGCACAAATGTCACTACGTTGTGGTACAGAGCTGGGAACATGACATTGCTTTGGATCAGATCTTTTTAAAATTCAGCAATAGTAGCAAATTATGTCTGCTATGGATTAAACACAAGCATTTTTTGATCTACATTCAATTGCATGCCCCAGAATTTTTATCAATAAGTTTACGATTTATAGGCATTGATTTTGCAAGGCCTTTAACAGGAGAATAAAAAGGGCCCTCAAGGATCGAACTCGAAAACTATCGCTCTTGCAGAAATCTGGTACTTTATATTAGTGAAGGTGACAAATCTTTGGTCAAAAATAAGTTGCCACAGAGATTATTTTGGGATGTTTGGTGCTTTTAATTAATGTTTTCTTTTGGAAAGAAGTAAACCCTTTAAGTAGTCATGTAAATTCCTTGTCAGTTTGTCTGTTCTGTTCATCCTCCATACACCCAGTCTTGCAACCATATGCACAGACTGAAGTAGCACTGTATAAATTATAGGGTTTTTTCTCCCTCCAGTTTCCATGCTCTTCTGCATTAAGAGTTTTGGAATCAGAAGAGAAAAAACATAAAATACGTTTTTAGATATTTGTTTCTAAGAAAAAAAGTCACTCGTTTCTTTTTTGCCAGCACCTGCATTCATAAATAAAGGAAAACATTGTACCTGCCAGGAAGTATTATAAAAGGCACTTTCTTTCATGTCAACTTCCATTATTTTGAACAGGTTGTGTAAGGGCATTCAGCCTGCTTCATTGGAATATGCAGGGTGTGTTAGAGTGGTTTATATTTGTGCCGAGTTTTGAATACATTTGATGTTAGCTGTGGATTTTTATGTTTGCTGCAGGATGATATTATACCACAGATGACAGGACAGCAGAATTGCCTAGTAAGTCTAGCTGTTGGGCTGTCGCTCTCTGAGTTCAAAGCACAGAGGCGTGTATTTGCAAAACCAATGGTAGATACAGGGCATTTGGCGAGGGACTATTTCCAACATGATTTCCAATGGCACCAAGTATAGGCACCCCCCATGAACATGACCTCTAACAGAAAAGGTCAAGAGGCAAACTGCCATCTGACACACTCTACACTGGTAACCATTTTTACAAAAAAAAAAAAAAAATTACCAGTTTGTTCTCTCTGTTAATCGGCTGGAATAGGTGATAGCAGTACCTCTGTAGACTATGAGAGCCTCTGTTGCATATTCACAGAAATCCTATACAAATAGTAATGCACTTTTCTTTTACCACACACTATTATGTGTATATTTTTCACTGACAGACAGGTGACTGGTTCAGATGGGCATAGACAGTGTAATTTATGCATCCATTTGGCATGTGCGTGTTTCCAGATCATGGCATTGTCTCCTCTTCTTGCTAGATAAGTTGAAACATTGACAGGCAGTGTGTTCACTTTTTCCTTTTATTACAGTAATTTATAAGATATTTTAGCTAACAGGAGAACGGCCCAAGGGGGCATTCTCATGTTAATTACCAAATGTGGGCTTGTCAAAATCAAATAGCTTCAGGAATAATGCAAGTAATACCGCATCATTATATTGTTTGGCCCTCAACCCCAATATTAGCTTTTAGAAAAAAAGAAGAAAAAAAAAAAAACTTATTTGATTGGGCTTTTAAATTTAAAAAATCCCCAAGTCTGACCCATCAGAGACCAGAAGAGAAATGCAAGGGAGAGCATGTAGTTTAAGACTGAATGGAGTTCAAATAACACAGTGAGGTTCTAGTCTTCTTTTATTTTTTTAAATATTCTTCTAAAAACAAAAGAATTGTCACAATGTTGATTGCCATTTTTTAACACTTCTTACACAACTGAAAGTGGTTGCACCCACTGTAATGTACTGTCAGAAAATTCAGCTTCCAGTGTTGCAGTGTAGGGTTTGCAGCTGTTCTCATTTCTCCCTGTAAAACATCAGTAGTGGTCACCCAATGTCACTTCCTAACAATTTCGTTGCTCCTACCATGCAATGCCACACTCCACAAATCACCCATCCCATTCAGGTACTCCAAGGTGCTGTCTGTGAAAATCTCCCAACAACTTGAGACCAACAGAGAAGATGCGTTCATAAATACATACACATAGACATCGATACTCACACAAACATTGCTGATGCATATTGTCTCCTCATTTCTGAAGCTGTCAGCATGACCAGTGGAGTTCCAACACAGCCATTAACTAGCTTTTATGCTGCATCATTGAGTTCTGATAACACATACTTGAGGGTTTGAGATGAGCAGTCAATAATTGCATTTTCTCCTTTACATTGCAATATTGCATGATTCACTTCAGTCCACCCTACAGACTGTCTCTGCCATTTCAAAAGCTAGCAAGGAGGATCCTGTGGTGCAACCTGCTGCTTCCTCAGTGCTATAAATATGAGTGAGGTAGATAAGGGAGGATTCCCTCCTCATAGGCTGTTCTGCCATTCTGAAGTTTGACGTTACTATTTTTGTTTTACTTAACTGATGTTGTGCTGCCAACATGTTTCATGTCACAGAAGCAGAACAGAGTTTACTAAATCTTTAAAAAAAACACATAAATCTTTCCCCGTACCCAGTCTGAGGCTTGTCCTACAGACCATTCCACATGAACCCCTCTAATTGCCAACCAGCTTCTCATGAAAGGCCATTTCCAAAAGCAATCAGACTCCAGTCCTGTTGAACCATTTTGGATAACAGAATCTAAAATCTACAAATCCCTAAACAAAGCCTCCTGGCATTAGTATTCGCCTGGTTGTGCCAGAATAGAGCTGGTGAGTTGAGCATTTCTGACTACAGTTGTCACGTTTTCTATGAAGAAAAATGCTGTCTCTCAGCTCAAACCAGCTAGGGCTTAATGGCTTAAAACCAACAAGTTGAATTTTACCTAGAAGTCTGTAGACAGCCAGTGTAGTTCTTCAAGTATTATAGTCTACTGCACCTGCAGTTCCTGTGTGGTTCCTCAGTGAAACCCCCGTGGATGCAAATATCTTACCTCCAAAGACAAAGGCAGATAGCACCTCGATCAGCCCATATGCTTGTGAAAATATGTCTTCCTGCTAAGTGAAAGTGGTGAGCAGAGCTCTTAGTAGTCATTATTACCTGAATAGCCAATACAGACAATTATTCCCCAAATAAACAGGCTTTGAAGATAAGCCTTAATAATCCTTTGGCCGATGTACTTCCACATATTTTCCCATGTTACTTAGAAGAACAGAATTACCATGATTTATTTGGGTGGAGCTTTAACCAGGTGTCTCTCTGTGACAGCCGAGCAACCAGGCCTGTGAAAAACTAAGACAAACAGCGGGACGTGACACTCTCCCCTGATCATCAGTATTTATGAGATGCTTAGGTAAAATACTTTCCCAGTCCAAATCAGAAGGGATGGAGGTTTATAGGTGTGTCTTCCCCAGTAGCTGAATATGATGCGATTCATGCTGAGTTTCTTACATGTCTCCCTGGCTCTCTATTTACACATTTACAACGCTGATGACAAAACAGAACCTTGCAGTGAAGATCTTTGTGACCTGTCGGGGAGAGAATAATCACTCCATGAATCCTGCCTCAATAATACCCCAGAATTGAAGGTAAATAGCATAGGTGGCAACTTTTGTAGCCAAACCCCATCTCCTCAGGCATTTTTAGGTCACTGGTATCTTACATTGACAGAGCAATTGTACTCTACATAGGAGAGACTTGGATTTGACTCTGAGGTTTTATTGTGTGTCCTGTCACTTCCAGAAATTCAGGAAACATCAGAGGCTGAAATTCAAGCAGAAAAGACTCATTATTCTTAGAGACCGTTACTCAGAACTTCATGGTCACTCTTGCAAATTGTCTCTGACAGGTAGCTATCAAACACCCCTATATCTCTGTAAGAGCTTGTACAGCCACAAGAAATCTATCTGGATCTGACTAGATCCTGAAAATAATTCCTCACAGTCAGAAACACTTGACTCCCATCACCTGAAGCAAACAACCTGGATTAACCAGCTTGTTAACCACCTGTTTTTTTTGACTCTTGCACAGTTACAGCAGATTTCAAATGCTCTTTTCCTTGTAATCAATACATTCAGAACTGGGCTTAATCCACTGGCATTTTAGCCATCATCCTTTCTGCTTCGTTAGTTCAAGGTCATCTAAATTGTACAGCATAGCTGATCCTGCCTTAAGGCAGGGGGATGCTCTAGGTGACCTTTTAAGGTCCCTTCCAGCTCTGTTTTCAACGATTCTATGATATGATCTGTCAAGACAAAATAGATGAGCAGGTACTTAGGGGTATTTAGGATATATCTTCATCACTAATATGGTTTGATACCTATGCAGTTTTCCTGCTTAGATCCATAGCAGTCAATTTTGACTTTTAGGAGGTGCTTTTTAAATGCTGGTGGAAAATGCCTGTACAACTCTCAAATCCAAAAAAAAAAAAAAAAAAAGACAGGGATGCTTGACATGTAACAGAGGCACATCTCCTGCTCCATGTTTGTTGCTACCACAGAGCACAGACTAAAAGGGTGGCTGGTTATACAAGGTGAACCACAGGCTATTGGGGACATATGCATTAGTGATATGTAATAAGAATCCATTGGTATGGTAACTGGAGTAACAGACTAGTTAGTGAAGATGACTTTTAACATTCAGTAAGGTGGCCTGTACACAAATGCTAGTCACTAGATCAAACCTCATATTCATAATGGACATTCTTCATCAAACACAGGCTGGAGGTTGAAGATTTCCTAAATTTAAGGCCAAGCATATACATCACAGGCCCATTGTATCCTTGAGCTTCTTTCTTAATTTATGCTGAGCAGTGTTCTCGGCTGTAGTGATTACCAAAGGTAGCTTTGATGGAGACTGCAGGAGGGAAATGAAGTCTCTGACAGAGTTCCCGTGCAGCCAGTTCATGGTGATGCTGTTGTGTAGAGTTGGCTGAAGTCAGCAGGTCAGATACAGACTTCTACAGTCGGCTTATGGAGAAACTCCCTTGCTCTAAAGGATTTAAATGGGAACACTGTCAGGTTTAGTGTTCCTGTTGAGCTCAATTTTCTTGGTGGACTGTAAGTGGAGAGAAAGTCTCAAATGCAGCCCAACCCTAGGTCATTAAGGGCTTTAAAAGATTACAGTCAGGACCTTGAATTGTATCTAGTAATAAATGGAGCATTAGCAGAGTGTGTGGAGCTCACAATGGCTTTGTATAGTAATACCCCAAATACAAAAAAATTAAGTATACTTCTTAGATGAAAATTTACTCCGTTTGGTTGAAGGAAAGCAGGGAAGGGAGAAGGCAGTGGAAGAAAAGCACAGGAAGTTTGTGTTCTTAAGCCACTTAGTGGGCTGAGATAGCTGACAGGACACAGAGTCCTCCCCTTTAAATTAATAGACCAAATACAACCTTACATGAATCTACTTAATGGTAGTAGATTTTATGTTCAGAATGAGAATTCAACTCCTTGTAAATAAATAGCACAGAAATATCCATCTAGTATTTATGAAGAGGCATGTTTTATCAGCAGTTTCAGCAGATAGCCTAGAGATTTGAGTGGGTTCAAAAAACAGAGTCCCTCTTACAGGCTGAAATGATCTTTTGAAAATCAAGCCACATAAAAAAGGGGACAAGGTAGAAAACCTCACATAACCACTTCGCATACTCATATCAAAGACTTTTAAGTGTCCATTGTTCTCAGTCCAGAAGACTGAACGCCAGCTTAAACTAGCTCCAGTTTACTCTTTCAGAATAAACAACGTAAGATCTGAAAATGTTGGGTTTGCAATTAGTGATTATACATTACAGTGACTATAAATCTATAGGTGCAGCAGTGTGGTGCATTCATGTATAATCACACTCTTGGACAGTGGGGTAAAAGGTATGCTAAGAGAAAAGGAGCGCAGCAATGACTGGGATATTCACGTGCTCAAAGTACACATGTGTGCAAAGGGAATGAACATTAGTTTACTGCCCTACTGCACAATACCTTTGTGATTCTGGAAGATACCTCCACACTGAAATCTATCTGTATCTGTTGGGTTTCCATCATGTTGAAGGTGTAGACTTGTTTGTCCACAAAGTTGTTTTAAGATGTAATTCTGGTTTGACCCCGGGGACCCTGTGCAAGCTTATTTCATGCAGTTCTTAGAATCAACTGATCTTTGTGACAAAGGGTAGTCGCTAAAAAGGATGTTGTAGCATGAAAGGGGGGTATGTGGGCAGCTGCATTTCTAGTTAGTGCTCAAGTCCCCTCCTTTTGGAGATCTGCGTTTTATTGACCCTGATTCATTTGTAGAAGAAAAATAAACAGAACGCCAGAACTTACATCTTCTTTCAAAACAAGGTTGAAGGAATTGAACGGAGACTGACAGGAGCGCTTAGCGCTGTGGATATCTATATTCTGTCTTGCCAAAGGGTAAATAGAGGACATTCATTTGTTCATCAGCTTCCAAATCTCCTCTCTCCACCTCCCGAAGGGGGGAGGGAAGAAAAAATAATTTGGAGAAGGGGGTTCTGAATACTTCATATTCTCTTTTGCCCATTTCTAGCAGAGCCAGGCATGAACAATTAAATCTAGGGCTTCCCTGTGGTCTGTGAATAACAGTGCACAGTGCTAACCATCAGGGCACAAAGGCAGACAACAAAAGGGGCTTTTTTATTTTTTGTTTACCCTTCAGGACACTGTTTACCTTATCACTGAAGGGGAAGTTATCATCTCATCCCTTTTGGAAATCATACTGAGTTGATTCTGTACCTCCAGGTATCGGACTGGCTAGTGATGAAGTGGGTATGTCAGCCGGGGGTTAGGGAAGTCATACTGGGAGCTCTTGCACTCACTCTCCCGTCTCGCTCCCTCCGTCTTTCCCTCTGCCTCTTGCTCCTTCTCTGTCAAACCATTTTCTCGCTCTCACTCTCTCTCTCTCTCCCTCTTTCAGCCAGAATGATTTTTTTTCCTTCCCCCTCCCCTCTAAATTTACTTCACAGCAGATTGTCTTGTAGTAAATCACCAAAAACCCAAATAGCACTAAAGCATTCTGATACAACATTAGCATTTGCTTAACAAGCACAAGATAAACATTAAACAAAGAACTGCATTTCTTTATTAGAGGCTGCAAGATACATAATCCATGAGCACAAGAAACATGGGACCCAGTGGATATGCAGATGTGTGTTATTTCATTGGCGCTGGGCGGCCTTGTTAGAAAAGGTTTTCATCTGAAGGCTTGGGGGTGGATAGTTGACTGTCCCTGGTGGGGCTGTAACTAGATACGGAGACTGTTGCAAGCTAGGCTGGGCTCCCTGGTGGATGCGCTGATTGGACAGCCCGAGGAAAACTTGGGAAGCATCAGGAAGTGAACTCAATCACCTTGGGGATGAGAGGGGAGAACCAGATGAAGGCATTTGACTTCTTTTGTAACTCCCACTAAGGACAGATTGCCAGTGCGATCCAGCCTCCATAACTGCAAATCAGGCCCTTTCCCCTATGCCGATTTCATTAGAATGGCCAGCATGGTGCAAAGAGGAGGGAGAAAAAAAAGGTTAGACACAGTAATTTTACAGGCAGGCGGGTACAAAAAAAATCTGCATAATTAAGCAGTCAAGGCTGCTAATAGGGGAGTTTATATGCTCTGGGACCAGGCAAGGGCAGCACATATGGATATAGCACTGGATATTAAATCTACGGCATGCAGACTTACTTCAGGGCCCTTAGAGAAAAGGCTAATTATAGAGAGAGGAATTGTGTTTACTGGTCTGTCTTGGGCAAAGATGTTGAGAGAAGTGCAACCAAGTTTTGCAGTTAGACATGAACAGTCTGTTAATAGAGATATCAAAAATATGTGCTTGTGGTTGCTTCATATCTAATCAACAGGAAATCACAGATTCTGAGACCCCCTTCTCCCAGTTAAATGAGGAGGGGAAAACACATACATATACATACTCCAGATGCAGGATGTGGATGTGTTCATTATTAAATTGCTGGAATTTAATCTGAACCAAGCTCTTTATCATCAATAAATTATATTTAGCAGTTTACCCTAGTTTAGCTGCTCCTGTTTAAAAATGTCAGTGCTTCTGGGTATAAGCTCCAAGTCAGCATTTAAATATAAATGGATAATATGAATGGAAGTTGCAACGGGCAGGACTGAGCAGTTAAGAGAAAGGGTATGTTTATGTAACAAGTCCTGACGTGGTGGACATTAACATTTCATAACGCAGATCAAAGGTATGGAGAAGACCCAAGAGCCCTCAGTCAGAGGCCCCTAGCAACTGTCTAGTATGCTCCATGAGATGATTTCTCCAAATTAGAAAGACTTAGACTTTTCTTTATCCATATAGATAGATGGAGATATATTTTTTTTGTAATACTTACAAAAGTGATTAGCCTTTTTCTAGCTCCCTGCTCACTCCCCAAGGAAAAAAGTGTCTCATTTTACTGAAGGGAGAAGGCTATCAAGGCACTGTCATGAAACAGTGCCTCACATCCATAACCAGTAAGAGGGGCCATTGCCCACTGCCTGTTTTGATTTAGTATTTTGCTGCTTTATGCTTTTATGGTTTTTGTGTTTCAATGGAACATGCCAAGCTCTACCATCTTGAGTAGCGTTGTTCTGGACTCCTGGAAAGCAATAGTGAAAAGCAATAGCGCCAATCAGAAGTCTGCCGCAAGGGCCTCATGCATCAGGGTGTCAGAGCCATGTGTGAGATGCTGGGTACTCACAAGCACCTTGGGAATTCAGTGTGATCATGAGGCATTGTGGACTGTGTAAGGAAGAAGCCCTTGGCTTGCATGGATGGGAAAAACCAAACCAGCATTCAAGGAATTTACTGAAGTTTTTTCTGGAGTCCTGTACCAGCACCACACTAACATGCAGTGATAACACAGAAATGTGAAAAAAATAGCCCCTGTCCTAAATGCTTGCAAAGGCTCTCTGAGTGCTCACTTTGCAAAGGAAATAGCACTCCTCTCATTTGGTAAATAACTGCAGGCGGACCTTCTAACAGTGACTTCATATACCGAGTCATACAGCAGCTGAGCTCAAAGAATGACAGCCAGGCTGACTGTGAAGAACATGCTCTGTTTTGCTTTGTTTTTTTTTTCCCTGTACTGTAAAGTGAGGCATGGGGAGGAGTGCTGGGGTCACCTGGAATCAGCCAGGCTGCTCTGCACTCGATGGGACTTGTGGCAGGTGGCAATAGAGCAAGCAGTCCTTGGGGCATCTGGGAGAGCAGAGAGTTTCTCTTACCCATGCCTCACCCAAAGTGATAACTAAATTATATATATTTAGAATGTTGTTGTTTACATTGCTCATAAACTGGAAAGCTCAGCATGTGTATGAAGCCCCGTTTCTTGAGGGTACCACGTTATGCAGCAGTCACATGGCCAAAGTACATGTCTGTCCAGGGTGTCAGTCTTCCCTGGTTTGTTCACGTCAGACAGAAGGAGAGAGGGCACATTTCATGAGAATGCAGTTGAGTGAAGGACAGCAATCTGTGCAGTGTTCCCAGACAGGGAAAAAGTGTATGCTGAGATTCAGCCCTTTCTTAACACTACGGATTCTGTAGTAGAGAACAGAAGAATAGGACCTGAGAGAAACCTTCCGCATGCACATTCTTGGACACAGAGTCAATCAACTGGGAAACACAGTTCTGGAGAAAGCAAGTCTTTCTTGCTTACCAGTTCATGCAGAATTGTTTGCTTGGTTTTAATCTTTGGGTAACTTGTGTTCATCTTCTCTTTCTGCTCAGCTGGAATGCTCTCGCTGTACTACAGTTATTTCCTATGCAGAGCCATGTCACTTACTGGTCTTTACAGTAGCTCCCTGCTCCTTTGTGCATCTGTGTGCACACTCACTTTTCCACAATTTACATGGCAGTTAAAAGGATTAATGAAAATGCTATTCCAGCAATTTTTCCATATGTTGGTGACAAAATGTGCCTTAAAACATGTGCAGGGTGTCAGTAACGATGGTATTAAAGCATCAGGTTTGCCCCTTGTGAAACACAGTTTGGGGACAGTTGTGTTATCAGTTTAGGTGTGAATAACATTGTGGAAGATGCTTGTTTTAAGGCCTATTTCAAGAATAAGTTGCAATTGCCAGAAGACAGAATAACTTTTCGCTAGTGAGGAGCAAGCAGATAACCTGTCAATAGTGATGATCTAATGGCAGTCTCCAAGCTGTGCTGTGTCATCAGCCAGCTGTCAATCCCACCAGCCTGCCTCAAAAGCACTAATTGTTGTGATAGTATCAGTGTGAAAGCTGTGAAGAAAAAAACATAGTCCCTTGGTGCTGCTTTGTAAAAGATAGGTTGAGGATCAAAGTTCAGCTTGGCTTGACTGGATTTCATTTTTTCTTGCATAGCTACCTGTTAACACATTACTAAGCACCTAATTGTAGCTAGTTGCAGCTGCAGTTATTTTGCTGGTAAAAGACAGCAATCAAGCTGACTGCAGTCTCCTTCGAAAAAAGGTATTTGCCAGCTTCTCATAAAAACATCTCCTCTTCTCCCATGCAGCCCCATTAGTCTGGGATCAGGGGAAAAATGCCTACTCCTCCTTGTTCAAATTAGAGACTTGCTCTGGCTATGGTTTAATGAGTAATTCAAAATTTAAGGAGTAATCCTGCTCTAAGAGTAGTTCAAGCATCATTTCTCTATGCAATTTGAAATGCATATGAATCTATCTTTTATTGATACATGTGCCCATATTCTGCTCTTCCACCTTCTCTTTATCCAGTGCAGTTCATTCATTGCTTGATTGTTAAGTCCTGCAAATGAGCAGAAACTATTTCTTCTTCTCTTTTGATTAGGAGCTTCAAAGACAGAAATAATAATCTGTGTTTAGATAGAGTCTACTATAACACTGGCATTAGAAGAGAGATATAATTATAACTAGCAGACACTTGTCAGTAATGTTCTCTCAATATTCCTCCACTGTTATTTTTGGCTCCTTTTTGCTCCATTAATCCACCCATTCCCGTCTCCAAATCCCACTGCTTTTTCCTTCTCATCATCTCAGAGATCTCTCCATTTCTTTCCACCTCTACAGCCAGTTCTCTTATTAGAAGCCAAGTTATATTTCACTTTAACCATGTTGCTTTTCCTCAGACTAGACAACTGTAGCCACCAGGCTGGTTTTGGATACTGATTTATGTGGTTTACTTACAGTTGCTTGTGTTACTCTTTCCCCTTTATCAAGTATAAGTGTCTTGTGATCATTTTAAAAGATTTCTATCCAATCCTGCCTATACTCCCTTGTTGAGATTCCTGTATCCCTACTAGTATCCCTGCTCTTCTAGTGCTCACAGCTTTGAACACCTATTTCTGGAGTCACAGCCAATGTCCCATTATCTTTTGTCACAGGGCTCTAGTGCTTTGAAGAAGTACTGTCTGGAGCCCTGCACAGCTCTACCTGGTCCAGCTTTGTGTCCTCTTCAACATCTAAGTTCTGCCATACTTTCCTGGAGTGATTGTTTCAGAAAAAAAGAACACCAATATGTGTCCCTTATTCAGTGCTCCCGGTCCCATTCTTTTCTGGCTGTTATCCTCACAGGGAGAGGGGCTGGGGCCACCCGCCAGGAATATAGTGGGAGCTGCAGGGAACAGGCATCAGGATATTCTGCTTGTTCTTCTCATTCCTTCAAACTCTGACAGGTTACAGCCACAGAACCACTTCCCTGCTTGCATCTCTTTTGCTCTCAGACATCTTCAGATGGTCTAGGAAGAAAGAAAAAAAAAATTATAAGATTCAAGTGACTGGGCATTAAGGATTTGGCAAAGCTTATGCAAGCAGCAGGATTTGGGACCCGATCTTGGAGAGACTCAGGGCATTTTACAAAGCCCTGAGTACAGAGAGAGGCAAGAGAGGAGAGGCTATATTTATCCTGGTAGGCAACACCAGGGACATGAAAACAGTTGACCCCTTTGTTTCTATTTCTCCCCTCTTTTGCAACCCTGCCAGGCCAAATTTAGCATCTGTACTCACCTTCCCTGAAGGCAATGCAGTCTTTTTCTTGGCTTGAAACTCTTTTCCCAGAAACCTGTATGTCAGCTGGCATAGGGAGAGATTTCTTAGAGAATGGGTGTGCGAGCTGGGTTCTGTGGTTCCTTAGTTTTTCTGCTGCTCCGGGTGGACCTCAGGAGACTAGCAGCCTGATGAATGCATTGTTCCAAAATGTCAAAAGGACCTCTGGGCACAAAGAGTTGTGTCCTTCAGAACCACCCAACTCCTGCAAAAGCAGGATAGGTGCAGCCATAGGGAAAATGTTGAGCTGGGACTGAATAGCTGCAAGCGTCATTGCCACCAGTAAACAGGATCACTTATTTGACCGGAGTAAAATGAATGCTAAAAATACACAAAAAATGCCCATCCAGTTCTCCCATTCAGTATTGCAACCCAGCTGCTGAGCCAGGGAGTTTTATCTGCATTTGTGACACATCCTGCGTTAAATAAATAAATAAATAAATAAATAAATCAGGGAACATACAGTAGATGCATTTTACTGCCAGAGTGGAACTTCACAATCCTACCAGGGGACCTTTTTGTAATGTTTGTAATGTGCTGCTATCGTGCTTTAGCAAAGAAAAATGTCACTGCTGGGCTTTATTTTTAACAGACTTTTTTAACATCAATTAATGCAAGCAAATGTAGTGAAGCAGATCTTCCTTTTTATTTATATTTGGGTGAAAGCAGTGAGGGGGCTTGGGGGAACGGCATACATGGGCAGGGGGCAGAGGGCACAGGAAGAGAGTTTCTTCTGCAGTTCCACAGCAGAGAATTGGATTTTTTTTACAAGTGTGTAAAAGCAGATGGGCACCCAGCTTCCACTGGCAGTCACTGGGGTTGAGAAATCAAGCTGCCTTTGAATGTATCATTCATGCAGCATCTTAAAAAAACACATTACAAAACATGCAGCCTGAGTTACCTGACATGAACGACTGTATGCTCCACTGGTGTTAGCTCGGCTGAAATCAGTCGACCCCCGTGTGCCCCCTTTTTATTATAAGAGGTAAAATGATCAGGTCGCCCTATGAAGTGACATTTGTTACTTATTGCATGAACCCTGTAAGAGTTGCATCACATTATGTCTCCCTCATGCTTGAAACCATTATACTCGCAGTGTTTGCTAGCTTTCTCCTGTTTCTCTAACACAAATGAAAACACACATTCAGGATTGTAGGCAAACTCTTCCTTTCTGATATTGATTTGTTTTGTTCTGCTGGGAAGAGACATCACTGCAAACCTTGGCCATGCAACATGCACTTCTTTCATGTGGGCATTTCATGGAATTAAAGGTGAAAGATAGCTGTTATTTGGTAGATATTTTTGACTTACCATGATGTGACAGAGTTTTGATCTGAGCACAGAAGGCACAGAACATGTGATTCAAAGATAATGTACTGTCCATGATGTAATCTCTTACCAACACAGTGAACCAAGGGCAAAGCAACAACTTTAATTTGGAACTTTCCTGCTCTTGCCACTTTTTACTGAGACTTTCAGAGTGGTTTATTTTCCAAGAAACATTGATGTTTTAGTATGTTGGCCAACTTTCTGTTTGCTATAGCTCACTTCCAGGTTGGTTTTTTTCTCTTTGTTGCCAGCTTGTTGTTCTTTTATCTTTTCAGGTAGAGGAAGGGTGTGTCAGTTGCATATATAAAATGCTGGAAAGATAAAGGAGTTGGTAGATGATTTGCAAGTATGTCTCTCAGTTCGGTTGCCCCACCTCAGTTTGCTTGCTGCTCTCCGGGTATTCTTCATAAGCTGTTATTTTCAGTTCTGATCTTTGGCTTCTGGTGCCTAGCTGAACTACAGAGGCTGCCCACCTTTCCTGCTGTATAATTTTCAAGAATTTAACACAGCAATTTTTCTTCTTGTCCACTGCCATATTATATATCAAGTCCAGGAATCAAACAGAAATGAACATCAATAAAATATACTGTTTATTTGTAAAAGTGTCACAGGATCAAAATCTGCATGCTTCACTCTTAGCAAAATGTATTGCAAAATCTTGACAGTGGGCTCTTGCTGGTCAGAGCAATACACAGCATTAGCAAGCGAGTTCGCCTTCTTGCTCTCCTCCTCTCCCTTTTTTAACTTTTTCTGACTTCTAAAATGCCCCTGGTTTTCCAAATATGACTAGAGGGGTCATAACTCCTCCTTGACCTTATTTTCTGTTGTTCAAATCCTGCCTCATGTTAAGTCTCTCTGCTCACCTCTAGGCTTAATAAATTAAAAGTTACTTCTTGAGTGAGGTGAAGGAGGCAACTGAAGAGGCTGGGGGATATATTCTATCATCTGCTTTGCATCTTTGCATCTCAGATGCTTATTTTCCCCACTTTGTTTGGAGAAAGACTGACAAGCATAACATGCCTGCAAGGTCTGTGATGAAGACATTTTAAACAGCATATCAGGGCTTCCAAATGATGGCCCTCCAGCTTTCAATACAAAAAGACCAGGCAAGTTAAATGCACATCTTGTACAATTCTGTACAATCATCAAGAGGTTGATAATGGAAACAAAATCCTGTGTAGCTGGCCTTTGTTAAATAATGAGGATATATGATATTTAAATGGGAGCTTAAATGAACCTGCTTAGGACAAATTCTCATAAAGTTAAGAAATTAAAAATTTACCCACAGCAAAGATGCCCACAATATATTTATAATTCCACATAATAGCTATAGAATATTTTAAACTTTTTTCTTTTTTGGCAGGCAATAATGCCCAGGATTGCTCTGTAAAAGGTATGGCTGTCTTCACTGCCAGTCTTCTTTTCCCTGACGAAATGTGAAAAAAGTGGGTCCACAAGTACTTTGTGTGTCTCCTTCCATTTTTCAGCTTATTCTTCAACTGTGTCAAGAGTATGTGTGGATAAATAAAATGTCATCGAGAATGCTGATATCATCTTCCTTTTCCCCTTTCCCTCCTCTAACTTATAATAATGTGGGGCAAAGGTCTACTTAACATAACACAGTTACGATAACTGGTACATTTGTATTTCTGCTATGATGAGACGTCTGCTGTAGTGAGACTCATCCACTGTTGCTGCTTCTTCTCAGCAGTGTTAATTATTCTTCAGGCTCGTGTAGCATGCGTATGGAAACACAAAATAAGTGATCAGGGAGTAGGATATTTTTGGCTTTATTTGTTGTGTCAGTGACACTTCCACTCTGACACAAACTCACAGCACTCCTAATCTGTAATGAGGTTGTGTCCCAGGATGCGAATTAAAAGCACTAAATAGTCCCTTGCTTATTCAAAATCCTCATTTATCTGAATTAATTTTGTGTCCCCCATTTCATTTGGGTAAATTAGGTTTCACAGTTTCACAATTTGATCACAAGTCTCACAATGTTCAGTGCTGCTTTTTCAACCTGAGCCCCTGAAATGACAGTACTGCATCAAAATCTCAAGTCTTCATTTTAAAGAAAATCGAATACTTGCTTTTCTTGTTAGAGAGAAACCCTCTGAGGGGCAACTGCCCAAACTTGAATGCCCAGTGCAGAATTCCACACATACACTCAGTTAAATCTCATGATTTTTAACCTGTTCTCCTGATTTTACAGCACATGGCATTAGTAAATTTGGTTTCAGCAACCACTAGACACCTTGTGTATGGTCCCAGAGCACTAAACTTGGAGCTGGACTGGGACAGCTTTGGATGGTGCGGAAGGAGCCCCACAGCTACATGGGCAGGTGAAGAACAGTTCCCCCAAGTCCAAATAGCCATAACTGAGCAGGGCTCAGATCTGAACTCCCGTCTCGCCCTGTCTCAGAAGGGGGTTTTGCCATGCGGGGTGTCGGCAGCCTGGTTTGCCCTTTGCACACCTCCTGGCTGCACTAAAGGCCAGCTGGGGCCCAGGCCAGCCCTCGCAGCCATGCGGAGCTCTGCCACGGCCCCGTGGGCTCTCTGTGCCTACCAAGGCACAACTCGTCATGGCGGGAGGAGTGGAAGGGCTGGGGCTCGGTGGGGCAGCCTGGCTGGGGTCCAGCGGTGGGGGCCCTGCTCACCTGGTGGGAATGGGGCTGCCAGAAGCCGAGCGGGTTCCTGAGAATGAAAGGTGTTGAGTAATGAGTTTCAGGGTGACGGCTGGGATGTGTGTGTGTGAAAGGGAGGGAGAGGGGGAACTTGGCACTTGCCTAAACCCCTGGGGAAAGAAGGGGATGGAAGAAGTTCCATCAAAACCCCACATCTCCTGACCCCCTCCTCCCCACGCCTGCTAAGTGTGGTTTGAATCCTTCACCCTTTCTTGGGTACCTCTTTTTTTCCTACCTCTTCTTACTTAAATGAACTGACATATACACACAATGAAAACTCAGTGGGCCTTTTGGAGAATATTTCAGCCAACAAATGAAGTCTTGTAAGTTATTTATTAGAATATGTCTTAGTAAAAGCCTTACAGTGGTCAGCCACCTCTCTTGCTGTTACAGGCATGTTTTTCATATCGCATTTCAGATTTCCTCAGAGTCTTATAAGTGTTTTTTGTTTTTTCACTGATGTTAATCACCTCAGAGTCATTTAATGTCACACCACATTTTTCTCCAGCTCTATAAGTTTTATCTAGAGAGGATATACACTGACCTGACAGCCTATACATTTATTTTTCTCATAATAGTGCTGTGGGTTTTTTTCCTTTGGTAATATAGTTTGATGCCTTCTACTTGTAACCTGCTGTTCTTTTTAATTGCTTATTGTTATTAATTATATAGTGGTAACATTGTTGGCTTGAGACATTTGGCTGTAAAAATACATCTATCATTATTGCCATTGGAGCTGCACTAAATTATCCAAGCTCTGTCTGGAAATGTATGCCTCTCTGCATTTCTTCAATGAAATTTGAATGAGGGTTAAATTGAAACTTTCTTGTGCCTCTTCACCTCCACCTAGGTTTCATGCCCTTGTCCTGCTTCTACTCACCACCTTTTCTCCTCCATCAGCCTTTCCAATCTACCCTCTTTTTTCTTTATCATTCTCCTCCCCCAACCAATCTTTGCATGTCAGTAATGGATCTTTTTCAGCCAATTCTTCTCTGTTTCTTCTACTCTGTTGTTTTTCCTCTTTTTCCCTTATTATTTCATGTTCATAACTTTGCCATTCTGCCACCTGAAAGTTTGCTAGAGAGAGGGGATATTCTTAGGCACCACTCCTCAATTGCTAACATAGTGGGAAATGGTGTCTTCGCTTCATTGAGGAATTAGGTTTGATGAAGGGTTGGTATATATATCTGCAAAAGTGGTGTTTAGAATTTAAAAAAAAAAAAAAAAAAGCCAACCCACAAACATGTAACAGAGGAAAAATAACTAATTTGCCCTCATTATTCTCTTATCCACAAACTAAGAACTTTTAATATAGAAATCCCAACAGCTATTTGTTCAGCTCAGTGTGAAGTCTTAGTACCAGCAGAGAAAGTGGGAAGGAAAGTGGAGTATGTTCAGAATGAAGTCTGGTCCTTTTTTGATATGTGAGCCCAAAGCTGCTTGCTTGCTTTATAGCAGGATCAAAGAGAGACATAGGGAAAGGTTAGCGCAAATTAAAATTGAGCTTTCTCATGCTTTCCTAAATAAAACAGCAAACTAAGTCAGATGAGCAATATAAATAATTCTTTATATTAAAGTGAGCTTTATCATTTTAATACACTGTTGTACAAAGAGATCTCCCCTAACTAGCAAAGCAGTTTGCTCGTGTGAAAAGAATCTAATTAAATGCCCAGTTATCAGCATAGACCTGAGGGCCTTAATGGGCTGAACTGCTTCTTCCTCCCTGATTTTTCTGAGTGCAGGGGGTGAGGAGATGGAGGTAAAGAGGAAAGAAAGCAGGAAGTGGATACTTCCCTAAATGAGTTTAAGATCTGGATCAATATCCCAGCAATTGCTGCTCATTTCAAATTGTCCCTCACCTACGTAAAAAGATGCCAAATAATCTTTGACTCATATAATGGCATTCAGATTTGGAAAAAATTATCAGTAGTAGCTGATGTGTTGGGAAGTATGAGGAGCACTGTTATTTTTTCATGCTATCAATTCAAATATCCAGTGAAATTTTATCCTATCCAATAAAATCCTATCCTATCCTATCCTATCCTATCCTATCCTATCCTATCCTATCCTATCCTATCCTATCCTATCCTATCCTATCCTATCCTATCCTACTCTTTTTTTCTATTTTCATTTTTCTTCCCCTTCTTTTAAAGGTAAGCAGGCAGTTCTTTGTAGGTTAGATAAAGAGCATCTCAGCATTTAGAGACTTTATATTCCAGACATCTAATGGCTTCATGCCAACAGAAGGAAGGCAACTCTGACCATTTCTGTATACTCAGAACAAAAGAAATACCTGATGAGAGTTGTGTACAAAACAATTTCTACTGCTGGTCCACTGTGATGTAGAATTAATATTGACGTTTTTAATGTCTCCATGCAAGAAGGTATTTTACCAGTATCCCTCAATTTAGAAGTTTCATTTTATTTATGCAACATGAAATATCCTCTCTTTGTTTAAAAATCTGTGTTTTCTTTGTGCAAAACTTAGAAGTCGATATACCTCTACTTCCACCAGCTCCAGAAGGCCCAGATGAGTGGGCATTACTAGTAGGCATTTAACATCAAATAACAGAGAAAGCTGGTTTCCAACCAGAGAGCAAGAACTAGAAAAAGAAAGTGTAGCTTATACATGGAACAAAAATACTGAAATTGAATGAACAATACTAAAAAAGCCAAAAGTTTTTACTTATATTTTACTGTTCTTAATTCTTCTGAATACAAATGTGACATTTTTATTAGGTTTTCCCCCTACAGTTTGATTAAATTGTTAATAACTACTTTGCTCAGGCAATCTCTGAGCCATTCAAATTGTAATTTGACTTTACTAGAGAAGATTTGGTCCAAAAAACTTTCTTCTTGGAAAGAAATAGACAGCTCACAGAAGAGAACAAAGAAAAGCTCAATTCTGACCTTAATTCCGACACTGTGTTCATAACGATGGGCAGATTAAGTAAGGCCTGATTCTTCATCCACTGGAATTTAGTGAGAGAGTTTTCATTCTCGGTCTGGGGTTGTGAAAACAGACACTTAGCAGCTCTGGGGTTTGGTTTCTTTATCTGTAATATGCAGATAATCTGTATCTCACTGTTCAGTGTAAGGATGGAGGGCTTGACCTTGCACAATTTGGCAGAATTTAGTCCCACAAAAAGTCTAGACAGAAGTCTAGTAAGACAGGAGGCCTGCTCCCCTGAGCTAGTTATGCCAGTGTTTGAAGGATCAGTCTCCCAAGTTTTTAATCAGTGCTCACTAAGTGCTTTTTGAAAAGGTAAATGTTGAGCTGGATCATTTGTCTACAAATAACTCATGCCACTCAGCTTATTCCTACCAGCTTAAATTTCTTTTTATATCCCATGGTAAAATTGTTTCCAAAATAAGATTTATTACATGGGATTTTATTTCAGTGATGGAGTGTAACTTTGTAATGTGTATAGTTACGTGATGCAACGCAGACTTTTTTTTTTTTTTTTTTTTTTTTAACAAATATGAATACCTTTTCCTGGTGCAGTTACAGCGAAGGAGTAGCAAATTATGCATATCCCATCAGTTGCTGAATTCCTGAACTCGCTCCTGGTAGCCAGTTGCCCAGAAAATGCTGTTCTTTGATGGAGAGGGCATTTGCTGTATTTAAATCGTTCTTACTTGAGCTGAAAACATGACAGTTATTAAGAAATAGACCCTGCCAGTTGCCCTTCTTTTATTTTCATCTAGCCTCACTGAAGCCAGACAATTTGTGGCTTTAATAGAACATACAAGGCACATGTGGTAAGAAGAGTTCACTTACAAGCAGCCAAAGTGAGTGCAACCAAGCAAAAAAGTGAACAGTTGGTGAAGTGAAATGCATCCCTTGCTTCAGACAAAAATACAGTGGAATGAAAGATGCAGTAGACTGGCTTTCCCTTAAGCAGATCTAATTTCAAAATCTGGCCCTGGAGAGATGAACTTTTGCTTTAATTGAGGAGGTGGATCCCAGCTCTTTGTCACTCTATCAATCAGCACCCTTTGCTGTAGCTGTAGCAATACACTGCAGAAGGCTGTACGATTTATTCCCTGCATGTTGATAAGGCATCCTACCTGGTGCTGCTGGGAGCCGGCGTGGCCTTGCCTCAACAGCACAGTTCAGATCCCATCCTCTTCCTTCTGATCCTGGCCAGAATCCTTCAAGGCAGAGTCATAGCCAGGGCTCAGCTTTCACCTTGGGAGACTACAGTTGTTGGTGACTCAAGAGTTTAGATGTGCTGGAGCACCTCCCCCAGGAGGACAGGCTGGGAGAGTTGGGGTTGTTCAGCCTGGAGGACAGAATGCCCCAAGGAGACCTTATAGTGGCCTTCCAGCTCTTAAAGGGGGCTACAGGAAAGATGGGGATGGACTCTTTATCAGGGAATATAGCAGTAGAACAGGGTGTGTGTAGAACAGGGGTTAACTGTTTTAGCTGACAGGGGTAGATTTAGATTAGATATAAGGAGGAAGTTCTTCACTATGAGGGTGGTGAGGCACTGGAACAGGTTGCCCAGAGAAGCTGTGGCTGCCCCCTCCCTGGCAGTGTTCAAGGCCAGGTTGGACGGGGCTTTGAGCAGCCTGGTCTGGTGGAAGGTGTCCCTGCCCATGGCAGGGGGGTTGGAACTAGATGATCTTTAAGGTCCCTTCCAACGCAAATTCTGTGATTCTATGATTGTTTCTTGCGTCTTGTCCACCTCCTTCCTTAGGCATGGGCAGAGCCTTGCCCAAAAGTCATTCTGAATTGAAAAAAAGCAAGGGGAGAAACATTGCTCAGGTTGCAGCCTGATGTTTTGAGTTTCCCAGTCTCTAGCTAACATCGTAATTTCCATTAAAAGTGATATGAAGAGTAAACACAGACCACGATGCAGAGCTGCCTAGATGACTGGTAGCATGTGGCACAAGAGGGAAATTGTAGGATGACAGTGCTGAGAGGGTGAGGAAGATATTTCCTTCCCCCGCCCTCATGAATCCAAACACATGGTGATCTGCCCTGGACACTGCAGGAGAAACACGGGTGTACTCTGTCTTTCCATTCAATCCTCCATCCTCTGCCACCAGGATTGAACCATTAGTTAGGACTTTAAAAAAAAAATAATATTTTTCCATAGCAGGTTCTTCTCATGGCTGTAAATCCCAGCTGTATTATTTTTTCTGCTGTAAATTGCAACTGTATGTTTTGCCTTTACTATGTCTCCTTCTTCATCACTATATTCCCGTGCTTTTCACGTCAGATTCCAAAATTAACACTGTGGTGGATAGTGTTTTTCAAGGGGGGGGTGAGATATTGGGGAGTTTCATGGGGGATAATGTTTGAGAAATTGAAAATGACAGCAGCATTATTACAATCAGGGAGAAATTATGAACATGGTACTGGAGACTTCAGGTGCTATTTCATTTCAGCTTCCAGGCTTGGAAGAGATGTTGCGTGTTCCTTAGCAGGTGAGGATACTTGTCACACACTTACTCTCCATAGTGGGCCCTAAGACCAAATTTCAAGCAGGAATGAGATTGTCTCTAGTGGCTCTGAGAGTCCGATGAGTGTGTGGGTGTATGGCCGATAGAATTAAAAAGATGCAGACAAACACAGCACTATTATAAGCTGGGAAGCACGGATGGCTGTATACTCTGCAAATTATAGTGTTGTATGGTGTGTTTTGTCCTTCCTCAGTTTTCAGTGTGAGATGTAGCCAAGGGGTGAGCTGTCATCCATGGCATTCCTTCCTTGCTCCTTAGATCTCTTGTCTTACAAACGTGTGCTGCAAGATTAACTTGGGGAAGAGTGGAAGCAATGTGAAGAAGGAGAAATTGGTTTAGGGGCATGGTTTGCTTGGTAAAAAAATTTATAAAGAAAACACATTGAGTGTGGGAACTGTGCGTGCTTTAGACCTGAAAAAAATACAGGGACTGCAGGCCATTTCATTGCTGTGTTGTGTGTGGAGGGCAGAGTTTACACTACTTCTTAGCAAATGCTTTTAAGCATGGACCCAGCCTCGTGATGATTTACCAGGAGGACATCATCATCTTTGGACTTTTGCCTATAGATTTATTCAGAGTAAAAGGCAGAAGGATCCTTCTGGACAATCTCGAGGGTGAATAAGAGAAAGAGTTACTTATAAACTGTTACAAATTGGTACTCGGTAATGGCTGTAGTGTTGATCAGACAATATAAGAGGGCCCCCAGTGGTTACCGACTTAACAGCTGCATGTAAGTCAGCCAGTGCACATTTGCTTGTAGCTGCTCTAGTTTTGTTTTTATTGAAAAGCAAGAAGCATAAACATGGGACACACAATCCAGAGGCTGCTTAAAGGGTTTCACTTGTTTAAAGCGTATATTGAAACATCAGGGCCTTCCGTGAAATTAAGAAGTTTTGTGTTGGGTTGGTAACACGAATTGGGCCAGGTCATCCAAATCAGTGACTCCGGTAGGGGTGTGGGTGGGGAGATCTTGCCTGCCATACAAGTTACTCAGTAACTCTGCAGCATGGGTAGCCAGTGCAAAGACGGAGGATCCCCAAATGTGAGTGTATGCTCAGCACGAAGACTGGTTTTGTTTGCTTTTATAGCTGGTTATCAAGTTACTTGCTGAGGTAATGGGCTGCACCTCAATTAAAATCTACCTACCCCCACTGAAACATTTAATATTTGTGTAAATATTAAACATTTATATGAATATTAAATGCATTTATTTAGAATTGATTCATGTTTACATTTTCACACTATCTGAATAAAGATTACAAATGGAAAGTAATTTACTTATGCAGAAATTCTGCATACATCAAACTCATTCGCCTACCAGCAGTAGGTAAACCATCCTCATCCATGTTGTGAGGTCTTAACCATGTCCAAACTCATATCCTAACCATGTAAGGGCAACAGTAAGCAGCAGTTCTGTGCTGTACAGTGGGTACTTTCTTCTTGCCTTCCTTATGGAGTTGTTGGATCCATAATGTGAAGGACGTGCTGACTTGTTTTACGATGTACCACATCAGGGAATGCAGTGCATAGTTTTCTGTTAGATTTGGAAAAGTGCAGGCTTTATATTAAAGGTTCATTTCTTTTTCATCATTCAGCTAACTCATTTGCACTGTAATGTACTTTCCTATTTCTCCTCCTGATAGTTGCTGCTTTTATACCTATTTTGCAAGCCATATTTTTAGTCTAATCCATACAGCAGTTGTCTAAAATTCCATAGCATTGCTTATTTCTTACCTATAACTCTTAATAAAAAATAGGGCTGTGCCAACCTATTATATCCTTAATAGAATATTCTAATGGTTATTAAATCAATTGACTCTGAATCTCACTTTAATAAATGAGTCAGACAGTATTTTCCAATTACTGTCAGCCGCCACCTTTCCAAAGAGCAGATTATTTTGATTGAATTTTTTAAAGCTGTTCAGCACTTTTTTCTTTTTTTCTTTTCCATGAGTAAGAGCAAAGAGCAGTAGCTTTGTTCGGCAGGGAAGGAGAGCCTTTTGGACTGTATCTGACTCTCCCATTCCGTTTCAGATTTATCCCAAATGGAAACTGAAAATGTGACATTTCACCGTCCCTTTATTTATTAATGATATCGTACTTTGCAGTTCCATAGCACCCTATCAAATTGGCTGCTAAACATGAAGAGCTAGACAGGGACCAGTGTGTAAACAAGAGCCTTTTGCATCCTCTTTCTGCATCTGGCACCTTTGCAAGAGCTGCCACACCCTGACTCTTTCATGCCAGTGGGAGATAAAATGCTGGCTGTGCTTTTAAATTCTCTATGGAGAGCAGAGCACAGGGATAAAGCCTTGCTCCCTCATCCTTCTGCAGTGCTGTGTGACCCAAGCAAGCAGGCAATTGTGTGCCCGGACATATCTTAATCCTTTTCAAAGGCAGATGGCAATGATTCTGGGTCTTCTGTGTATGGTAGATAGTCCTGGACTCTCCTCCAGCCTCCACTGTCCCAGTTGTATTAAAAGTCTTAAGGGATACTAATTAGGTCAGCCTATTAAAGTAGAAATTCAAATTTAACACCTCTTCTTTAAAGATGGGTAGTCTGAGAAACACAGGCCATTTTGTCATGCCCGAGGGGGATAAGAGTAAGTCAGTGTCAGAGTTCAGAATGGAACCCAGCATTCCTGGCTCTTCTGCCAATAGTGTAACCTTATCTGTCTCCTTTAAATTTAAATCATGCTGGTCTCACGTTCTTGAATTCAAGGACTGGAACCTTGTCCTTTGTTCCAAGGATGTAGCACAGAGCAGGTGATGTGCACAAAATGAGTGAAAAAGAGTATGAGGGGAGGGGTTTAACTCTTTGAACAGTAGGATTTAGGAAAGAAATTATTCTATTAGTTATACAAATGTAGTCATATTTTAAATACGGTTTTTAGAACTAGGAGACTAAAAACATTTTATTTTTAAGAGAAAGCTTAGATTCTGCACAAATTGATGTCTCTTGCCTGGGGAAGTTTCCTATCTGCCCCAGGCAAGTGGGTGAGGGGATTTTTCAAACCCTGTTTATAAGCCTTTAGGAAAATAGGATTTGCAACATACAGTAATCAAAGTGATTTTGATGTTTGTGGCCAAGAGATCGCCTTGAATCTGAGTGATACCGAAAATACAATAGGGTTACATTTAATGGGGTTCAATTCTTCTTGAGCAAGTACAAATACTCTGTAACTAAAATTAGTTTTGCTTCAGCAAATTAGGAGTGCATGCCTTTCCTCCTTCTTTTTCCTCATTAGCTAGGATAATGAAAAGACAAAAAAGCCTTCTCTGTCTTCTGTACCTCCATATAAAAATATTTCTTCTTAGGAAGTCTTTCTCCCTTGGAATGTTTGAAGAACTCCCCGTTCAGTGTTCCCATGCTCAAGAATATTAGCATGGTTCATTTACACTTTGCCAACAGTAACTCTGTGATTTGAGAATTGGCATCGATTATCTTCCACACTTGACATGTGAAAGATCCTGAGATGGAGTTCCCTTTGTCCTAATTGCTTTGACTGTGTGTATCAGCAGAGTTTGATGAAGAAACTTCACCCTACAGGCTTTCTAGCTCATAATTACCCTTTGTGGGGACTTGCACTGTCTTCAGAACTGTTTGGTAATGACCATGGCAAGGATCTGAATGTAGGAGAAATAATCTGATCACGTGTGGCAGTCTGTACATTCCTCGCAATTGATTTGCAAGTTCAGGAAAGAAGAGGCATTTATATTTGGTTTGTTGAGCCTTCCTCCTCTTTTCAGTATGCTGTTCTGCAGCTTTACCCATAGCTGTGGGTTGCTGCCTGTTGAGAGAGCACAGCATACAGCCTGCCTCACAGGACGCAGCCATCTCTCTTACATGTACAGACTGATGAGTGACAGGTTCTTTTCCCTCATATTCCCCTTGACAGTGCTTGCACAGGCCATACTTCTATCAACAGTAGCAAAAGCAGAACACACTGGAAGATTTTGTCAGTGATGGTGGAAAACCCCAAATCCCAGGCAACTCTTGAGAATCCACTAAAATTTCCCCTGCTAGGGAAATAACATATATTTGATAAATGGTTACCTATGAAGAGTTACAAAAGGTGTCACCTACCTGATGAGAAGGTGTCTACCTACCCCTAATCTGCCCCAGAGAGTCTTTTGCAGAGAGTATGTTCAGCCAACAGTACCTGACTACCAGTGTGACTGGCTGGATAGGTCACCTACCTCAGCAGCCTGTGCTCCGCTGCTTCAATACTCCGGTCTCTCCAGAGAGACCATGGTGGTAAAACAGCTAAGACTGACCTGAGCCTTTGTCCGAGTTTGCACTGACAGGCATCCTCAGCAGATCTAAATTGGTGCCTGGTCAGGTGGGCTGGGAATCAAAAGCAGCAAACTTCTTCTGTCTGATGTGGGTAACAGAGATGGGTACCTCAGTGCCGGTAGTCTGTGGGCATGGGATTCCCAGGGCTGCTGGCCTTTTTTCAAATGACCCCCAGAACATACCTGCCATTTACACCCCTCTGATAGCTCTTCAGCATGTGGAGGTAGGCAGGAACATAGAACACAGCTTTAATGAAGGATTGGGTAGAGGATGAAGGGAGGGAAGTGTCTGTTTTGCTGTGTGAGCACGTGGGCAGTGCTCAGCCATATTTGTCTATACCCGTGGCACCTCTGTGTTGCACCAAGACCAACAGGAATACAGGAGAGGTACAAAAATGGCCACATACCGATATGTCCATTTTAAAGAGACAAAATTGGGTCCTGCACTCCCTTCACAGTTGCTACATGAAAATCATGGTTTTACCATGAAAGGCAATGGAGATGCCACATATATGACCATTATGAGAGCTAGGTGTTCAGTGAAGAGAGAGCTCCCCAGTTACTGACTGTTGTCAGGGTAGAAATTTTTGTGCTCTATGTATTTTTGCCTGTGTACTCCAAAGGAGACACCCCGCCACCCCACCCCAAATCTTTTGGCTTTGTTGATTTTTTGTCTGCCCCTTACTTTCTCGTTATAAAGTGCTCTGACACTTCATAGCAAACCACGTGATGGTAGTTTTCGGTACTCCCACTTGCAGAACAGCTGCCATTGCCTGGCTTAGCTTGCACTGTCCAAAGCCCACAAATTCCCACCCAAAGCCCACAAATTCCCACCCTTTGCTAAAGATGCCGTGACTTACTACATTTAGCTTTCGAACTAATGAGACATGAAAGCTGAGAGCTACCATTGACATTTTTTCAATTCTGATAAGTTACTAAGGATCATTTTGAGAGGACATGTGGCCCCACTCAGCTACCCGAGCACTGTGTCATGTTTTCTTTACATTGGTGGGGAGGGTTGTGTGTGGAGTACAAAACGTTGTCTCTGCTTTCACCTTCTACAGCAACTGCCAACTGCAAACGTCCATCATTAAGGTCACTAATCACTGCAGGCAGCACTCTGCTCAGCAGGAGGTGGGCAGTGTGGCTTTTAGGTGTTTGGGGTGAGCAGGGCAGTCTCCTAAGTCACTCCTTTTCACCCAAGAAATGGTAGGGAGCTGTGCCAGTCACCAAGTGTTTTATTCCCGCTTGATTTTTAATAATAAGATACAGTATTTACCTGAGAGATCAATGCTACTCGTGTAGCACACTGGTGACATACAGAAGGACCTTTTCTAAGCGGCGCTGTGGGAATTGAGGCCTCTGCAGCAGGGCTGGAAGCCACTTCTTACCTAGCAACTGTTTCTAAGTAGGACAGCCGTTGACTGCCCTCATGGCGGAGTGGATGAATCCTGCAGCACCCTCAGGAAGGGAACCTGGTGCCAAGCACCAGCCGGCCTTCGGAGGACAATGGGAGGAAGCGGAGGAACAAGCGGTGGGGAGTGGGAAGGGTTTTAAAGCCACAGGACGTTGACGGGAAAACTGCGTCAGGAGGCGCAGGGGGACTTTTCTGAGCTGTTAAGAGGAGAAATGCAAATAAAGGGGAAAAAAATCTAGGATTGTCAGAGAGGGAGCTGGGAAATCCTGCGGCTCGCAAAAGGTTTTGCATGTGCCCCTGGGACTGGAAACATGGAGCAGGAGTGATGTGAGGGTATAAACTACCCTCCCCTCTCACACTGGTTACGAGAAACTCCACGTCAGCCAGAGTGCCAAAAATGCACGCGTTCGCAGTTCTTAGCCGTGTAGATGGGATGATGTGTGATCAGCATTAAATTCCTCACGCGCCATTTTGCAAATGTACTTGGTTGTGATCAGGTAGCTCTGCTAGGAGTTGATGTTTCAGGTCCTACTTCCCATTTCCTACTGAAGTCTAATGCTATGCCTTCCTGTTTGGTGCTAATTGTATGTAGAAAATATGTGCTTTTAATGCCCAGTTAAGCTTTGTACATTCTGAAACCTTCCAGGTAAGAGAACACTTCATCAGCCTGATGCTGAGGGGCATCCAGTTTCCTGAGCTTAGGAAAACAGAAAGTCTCTATATGGATCATGCTGGACTTCCTCTTCGGTAAAGAGCAAGTTGTGGTGAACTTCACTTTTCCTTTAATTTCTCCCGCAGATGAAGGACTGAACCATGAATGCAAACTCTGCAATCAGACGTTCGACTCTCCTGCCAAACTTCAGTGCCACCTGATAGAGCACAGCTTTGAAGGCATGGGGGGCACTTTCAAATGTCCAGTGTGCTTTACAGGTAGGAGGCCATCACTGCTTGTCCCAGTCGTGCCCTTAGCTTGCACTTGCAGAATTCCACTTACAACTGTGTCATATGCTGGCTTTAGGTCAGTTTCAGGAGAGAACTTTACATTTGTGCTCATTAGTAATATTGATTAAAAATCGTTTAGAAAGCTGAGCTCCTTGGAAGGTCAGGCATCCATCTGTAAGAACTGCATTTCAAGCTCTTCTGTCGGAAGTTTGAGGTTTTTATAATTACAGAAGCGATAGTCTGTTACCTTCCACAGTATCACATTCATTACCTTCACGTTCCAAACTCGCCGAGGTTAAAACCGCCCATAAATTTGTGCTTTAAAGCCACAGATGTTTCATCTAAAATGATATAACTCAGAGCAGAACTTGGCCCCACGGGCAAGGGCTGCCAGGCATAGCCTGTGCAGCAATATTCTCCTCTGATCGGGTAAGAAAGCCTGCTTGCATGTGTTTGTTGGCTTGTGGTGAGAAGAAACACCCTTGTAATGTGCTTTAGAAAGCAAACCATGCTGTCTTGCCACAAGTCAAGTTCTGCTCTCCCCTCACACAAGTCCAAGTGTGGAATAATCCTCCCCAAGTCAGTGGTGTTATTCAGTAGTAAAACCCAAGTGAGAAAATAACTTGACCCAGTAGGGCTAAGCACTGCAGTGTTTGGGCCATAATGAGGAACAGAAAAATGCTGTTGTTGGAAATGAAAACACATTAAAAGGATGCCTACAGAGTTGTTGTGAGTTTCTTTAAAGACTTCTTAATAGAACATTTCATAAAATGATAACCTAAAACATAAGCGTTAATATGTAGCTTACATGCCCAATTTTGCTTTACAAGATGAAAATCAAAGATAATCACAAACATGACAAAACACACTTTGGGTATTCTCACATCAATGGCATGTTAATTCTGGAAGCCATTCAAGGTTTCTGTTCTCCATTAATGGGAGTGAATGATTTTCATTGATAGGCAAATAGACCCTTTAATACCTTCATTTTACTTCTCTTTGTTTGGCAGCTCCCCTCCCAATAAAACTTAAGTGTGCACTACAGAGGAAAATTAAAGTTAAATTTTTCATCTCTCAGATACAGTGGCTGGTGATTATTATTACCTCACTGCGTTCAGGTTTCACACATTTCTGTGGGTTATAAAATTTAAAAAATACATAGTTTGTCTTCACTGCACAGCTTGTCATAGTAACGTGTGTGCATGGATGGTAGTGCCGTAAACAGTTTGCCTGTTAGGTGTCTGTGTTCAATAATTCTTTTTTTGTTTTTTTAGTTTTATTACTGATTCTATTAATCTTTTCCCTTGTCTTTGTGTACACATTATGACATGATCTTTTTTTTAGTGTAATACTATGGGTCTTTGATTTCCAAGTTTGGGAGAGCTGTAAATGCAATCTAAACAGTTGCATATGTAAGGAGTACCTACTGACGGTTCCCCATGTGAGCAAGATCCCTGATAAAACTAATCCTTTAATGTTTGAGCCAGTAGCCTTGTAAAATGTGTTAAAGAGTATGGAGATAAGTCGATTCCAATCTGTGTGAAACACTTTTTCCTTTTTGCTGATGGGGTAAATAGACACCGAGCATTAATCATAAACAGTGGTGTTTTATTAGCAATATGCCATTAAATTATTTCAGTATGTCTTGCTAGAATCTTAACAAGAAGTAAAAATCACCAATATAAGTTTTATATGGAAAATGGAATTTGATCTTTTTTTTTTTTCTCAGGGTAATGAGAAATGTGATTAAAATGTATGACTCAGAAGAACAATATTCTGATGTTTTTTGTTGCCTTGCAATTAGAATAATTTTAATGATTAGGAGTGGAGTCAAAGTCAAATGCCAGCATCTTTAATAAATCCTTTCCCTGCCTATACAGATTAATATTGTAGATGCAAACTTTTTTAGGTCACAGTGCACCAGGCATCCATCAGAAGTCAGTGCTGCCAACCCAAACACTGCCTCTGGCATATACAATTTAATTATTAATAGTATGTCTCCTAGGTAAACTGTTACACAGTCTTAGGGCCTTGTTTTGTAGTCATTAAAATTGAACATGTTTATATTATTGAAACCCTTGCATTCAGTGTGTAGGCAGAGTTGATCTTAAAGTATCCAAAGAGAATTTACCTGCAGTTCTGTTTCACATTTATAGACATTGCCCCAGTGTAGCTGTGGGATATAATTTTTAGCATTAACACATTTAAATACAGAGCTGTTTGTTAGCTTTAACTTTAGGCACACAGAGTAAACAGGACTTTGGCATCTATGCTTTTCAAACCTGTTGGTTGCTAGGAAATCAGTTTTGTGTGTGTTCAATCAAAGTGCAGTAAGCATGAAGAAATAATTCTGCAGATAAAATGGCATTTTTAAATTCTTTAAATTTGAAATCTTCAGTCATTGTCCTGTTAGTTTTTTTTTTTCTTTTGTTTTATTTTCTTAAACCAGGCATGTGTTTCAATTCTTTCATTTTAGAAGAGAGATCCCACTTTGTAGATAGATAGTGTTTGTTGGTACACATTATAGCAACAGTGTAATGTGAAATCAGAGTGTGCCAGCCTAATTTTACTTCTTGGAATTGCTGAGTGTTAATGGGAAATTGTTTATAAAAAAAACCTCTTGCGATATGCAATAATGAAAAGCTTGTTGTCTGTCTAATATTCCAGTGTTTGTCCAAGCGAACAAGTTGCAGCAGCATATTTTCTCAGCCCATGGACAAGAGGACAAGATCTACGACTGCACACAGTGTCCACAGAAGTTCTTCTTCCAAACAGAGCTGCAGGTACCACACTTGTTACCTGGGGGTTTTAATAGTGTTATGTATTTGATAACCAACTTCAAAGATTTACTTGCTATGACCTCCTCTGATACTTGCTCATCATCAGGATGGGAATGAGGGAAGGACAAGAGGAACCGAAGATGATTCAACCCATGGTGCTTCAAACAGGTGCTGGCAGAAAGCTACCTGGTACAGACCTTAATTTTGGGAGCACCTTTGGATTGTTGCTCTGTAGGGTTTTGCAGCTCAAGATATTCTTGAGGAGAGAGAAATTGGCATCCTATTCTTCTGTTTGGACAGTATTTATCTTGGTTTACCTGATGTCCATTTACCATAAATAAATTTCTTGGTCGAGAAAAAATAATAATAGGGTCAAATGGATGGTACACTGTCGTCTTGTCTGCTGTTCTCAGACTTGTTTACAGTTTACTAATGGTAAACAAAAGAAGAGAGAGGAAGAAATAAATGTTGGACAAGATTTGAAAACAATTTGGGATGAAAGGATTATTTAATGTATATAGCAGTCTGCACTGCTTGTCTTGCAATGAGAAGTGGTGGTGTGTTATTGCTGATGTGATGTTACACTTTGGGACAGCAGCGGAACATTGATTCTAAATTATTTCAGTTTATATTGAAGTGTTAAGATAGGTTGACAGAGGAGAAATTTTTAGGGTCTCTGATGGTCTGATGAAACAAGAAGTATTTGTATGGTGAGGCTTTTCCTACACTATTGACCATGAGATTTTTGTTTGGAATGAAGAGATTTTTTCAGCACTTCAGGTTTTTCAGTAGTTTTTTTATAGCACGGGCTCCCGTCTCTAAATCCTTTGACTGAGGCATCCACAATTAATTTTGCTTTGGACGAGAACTGGATTTCATTTCATGAATAGAGGCAAAAGGCTAGTGAGACATATGCACACATATGCCCATTTAGTATTTCACTTACTGAAAGTTTTACACACTGAAAACCTGATATTAATGTTTGGCATGACGATATGAAATATTTCATTGGAAACAAAAGAAATCAGAGCATTTAAACCATGCATGAATTCATTATATGAGGGATTGGGATTTATGTCAATTGCACTGCATTTTCTTTTTCCTAATTTCTTTCTGCATGAAAACAATATGGAATAAAGCCTTTCTGATTGCCTTCCCTACCTCTTTCTCAGTGAACCCCTAGGTCATGGGAGCTCCTCTAGTACCTGCAGTCCCATACCTGTAACACTCCTAGGTGTCTGTGCTGTATCTCTCTCCTGTTTTCAATAGATCCAGATCAGTTTCATTTACTGTCTGTACCAGGCATTGCATGCAAGCTCTGACCCAAAGTGAAAAAGGAGAACAAGGAAAAGAAAATAAGAAGTTGGACATTTAGGGAAAAAGACCCTCATACATAGTGATGGACAGAAAGAAGCAAGATTGAGTTTTGAAGTCAGGAAATGGTCTGGGTTGTGTAGAAAGTTATTGGTCATGTGAGAAAAATAAAGGAGAAACTGAGTGGAATGAGGAAAGGTCAGAAACTAATTTTGTTGTGTATGTTTCTTTCACAGCATAATTTTTGTGGAATCATTTTCTTTTATTTTTTTTGTCAAAATACGTGTTGGGTTTTTTTGTAAAGTGTTTCCAGTAAGGTGAAACAGCTTTTCCGGGAGAAAATGCTCAAATATTTTTGGCTTACTGATTTTCACAAATTCTCCTGTTCATCACTGATTAATCAAAATGAGGAAGTAGGGAGAAGTAGGGACATTAGCAGTTTCTGGAAACAAAAAGGAGAGAATGTTAGGGAATAAAGACAAAAGAAAAAAAAAAAAGTAAGAGAGAAGGTGAACGTATGCAAAAGACAATTATGGGGGAAAATATCAGGAGCAAGAGGGTAGAAATTTGTTTTCATAGCAGAATACAGACTGGATTTTAAAAAAAGCAGAATAGGTAACTGAATTCTAAAGATGCAAAATATACAGAGATCCAGGTGTAGTTGTGACATGTACAATCACCTCCTTATTAGTCTGTCCCCCCAAAAATATGCTTTTGTTTCAAAATACATGAGTCCCAAGCAGCTGGCCTCAGCTTTTTTATTCTAATAAAAGCACATGTTTTTTCACTCAGAATTCATCCATGCCCAAGACTGAGAGCAAGATTTTGCTCTCCCCATCTAAGCCTAGTTCATTAAAACTTCAGTATAACTGAGGCACCTGGTTTTCTAGCGAAGAGCACAAAAGGACATTGCTACAGAGAGACAAATTATTCTCTACATTGGCTAGGTGACAATCAGTGTGTTGGTTGTTCCATGCTGCAGAAGGCTCTTAATAGACCACATCTCCCTTAGAGACAGCCTCTCCCTGCCTTATCTACACTTGCAAAAAGGAAAAGGTATTCATTTTCTTATTCACTTAATTATTTATGTTTATTATTTTAATTAACTTGGGTAGCTCCACCCCAGCTGAGAATGCATTATGTTTGAAAAAATGAAGTACCATCATGCCATTTGAATTTATTTGTTGGGATCACTGGCTTCCTGCTCTTACCTCCAGTTATCTACCCAGACTGGTGAAAGGGCAGCAGAGCACTTAGGCAGAGCAGTAGGTACTGACCTTTGGAGTCTCCTTTTGCTGAAAATACATTGATCTTGAGCCCACTCTCATTTAAAACCTATTGTAGGAGGCATCACTTTGTTCAGACCAGCTGCAGCAGTGGAATCTTTGCAACTAGCCTCTGGGTTATGTTTCTCCATCCTTTCACATTACCATGGTTTGTGTTGGGGTTTGCAGCATAACAGTGTATTTATTCCCTCTACTAGGAACAGCTCCTTGCCTTTAATTTAAACATGCATCTAAATTGCATCTCCCATGCATGAGAGATGCTAATCATCTCAGAGCCACGGACAGCACTCCATGGCTGTAGGGCAGGGTAAGAACGTGAACAAGGTAGAGCAGAGCAGAACACAATAGCATAGGTGCCCTATCCACATACATGGTACAACTGATAATTAAAGGGAATGAATCCAGGGATACAGAAAATAAATGCATTAGAATGAAAACTTGGTGTATGGCCCAATGCGTTTCTTTGCTTATCATTTTTTGATTCCTGTTCTGAGTAGGCTATAGGAACAGAAGAATACACACACACTAAGTTCATCTCACCTTGGGGACGCTACTATCCCCTCATTAACAATTTTCTCAATGCAAAAAACAAGTAGGACTGTCTTTAGAGGTTTCCATTATTTCACTCCAGACCCCTGTTAGGAATGCAAGACAATCCCATAGGACCACATTCTGGTAAGAACAGAGAGTAAATGACCAGTCCTGAAAATCAAACCTGCAATGTGTTACTCAACCTTTAAGTTGAAATAATGAGATTTTACAGGAATTTTCTCATTGTTTTACAATCATCTCCATAGCTCATCCTTCTCCTCTAAATGTCTTTGTGCTCCATAGCTATTGAACCAGCTCTTAATTTTTGGACATACTACCTCCATAGAAAGGAAGCAAGTGAAAACCTTTTGTAATAATTAGAAGTGTATGCTTTAAGACTGTTCCAATTTGCAATTTTTCAGACTTACATGTTCAAAAGGCTATGTGGTGTATTTACACATCTGAAACAGAGCTGAAAAAAAGTATGTCCCTAAAAGTGTTTATTGTTTAGAGTGGAAAGCTTTTAATAAGACATGCTTAGTACAATAAGGGCTTGTCAGAAATAGGCTTGTAACATTCTTTAAAATCAGAAATATATCCCATCTGTATATCAGATAAGGAAGCTGCAAGGTAATTTATATGATGACTAGATGTCTCCCAAAAGTTGAAACTCTTCTAACTGAACATCTGAAGTATGACCATACAGTTCTCTGTACAGGGTGGATATAACTAAAATAGTCTTCTCCATCCATCATTCATAATAATGAACTTTTAATTAATAAGGAAGTAAAGAAACACTGCTAATTTAACTTAATACTGAATTTTCATTAAACCATGATAAAGTAACTTGTGTCTATTAAAACTTCTCTTTCTTGTCCTTATGCTATTTCCAGTGCCTGTTTCTTTTGCCCTGTCTTTGGACTTAGGCTTAGGTGTTTGAACAGGTGTTTGTGCTTCCCTTGTCTCTGATAAGGAGTAGCCATTCCTTTCCTGGTTCCAGTTCTAGTGTTATTTCCACAGTCAACATATCATGGTGTTTGTGAGGAGGAATGAGATACTCATGGGGTCTTACCCAGAGGGGATGCATTCATTTTAGATATTTTTTTAGATATTACTGGGTCAGAGAGGTAGCAATGTCTGGTAGAATTGCTGAACAGGTTTTATCAGTGATGATAGTTCTGAATATGGTACTAGCCAAGATTACACGACTTCTCAGGACCATTTTGCCCAGTATAAAAATTTAATCTTTTTGGTGAATTAGAACGTTTGCTTAACATTTTGTGACTAATAATTAGTTGCCCCTGGGGTAGTTAATTGTCCCCATTTTACAGACATGAAAAATAGGGCGAGAAATAATTGGATCAGTGGTTGCTTCCCATCCTGTTCAAGAGGGACCTGGCCTCAATGATTCACGCCCTTGCTGCTTCCCGTCTGGACTCCATCAGTGCAGAATACCTGGGCATGAAGCCATCAGCCTGTAAGACGTTCCAGCTAATACAGAGAGCTGCAGCACTGTTCCTCAGTAGCAAAGGAGACCAGGAGCATATTCAACCTGCTCTCTTGCTGACTGCACTGCCTTCCTACATGTTTGTCCAGTTGTCCTCTAAGACTCAGTCCTTAATATTCTTGGTGGACTGGGTCCAGTACATCTCAGAGATCACCTGAGAAGTTCTTCCCAGTTAGTAATAACATGGTAGTTGACAGCCCTGCTTTGTGAGTGCTTTTATCAGAGAGCTGAAGCTTGTTTGCACAGGAGCTAGAGCATTCTCGCAGACTGGCCTGGAAGCATGGAAGACTTCCACAACAGTTAGTTATTACCATGAATGTCCTCAATTTATACTTTGAAGAGTAGGGTGCACCTAGAGGTGCCAAAGGCTCCTTTCTCCCAGATAAACACATACCTGCGTGTGGATTTCTAAACCTTCCCCAAAACCCCAATGCACAACAACAGAGCTCTTCCAAAACAAAACACACAGTTCCTTCCCCAGGGAAAGGATGAAAGAAAGAATGAAACACTCATAGCAGATGTTACTCATGTCACTTAAAACAGCAGGAGAACATTCTTAGTTCCTGGTGCAAGCAGCTGAAGCGGAGCAGGGCAGATTCAGCTTAGAAGAGTCTTCAGAAATTTTATGTAGTTTTATGTATGTCCCTGTCTGGATGTCCTGTTTTAACATTTTCATGCTCTAAGGTTAGTGCTGTTGAAACTAATTTTCCAGTTTCTTCCCCATTTCTGTAGAAGTTAAACTTTCCAAAGATCTCTGCACTGTAAAATGCTCCCCAAAATCTCAACATTTTAAAACAGCCTTTAAAATACCCTTCACCCAAGCTGGAGCAGAACTAAGCAAGCTCTAGGCTATTTCAAGAACTGTAAGACTTGACTGAGACCTTTAGTGGAGACAGTGGCAAAGCTGGGATTAAAATGCTGTATTCTCTCATTCGGGCGGTCAGCTAGAGAAAACTGCTCATTAACCTGGGCTGGGGTTGTCTCCTTGTGCAGAGGCCTTCTGGGGCCAGCTGGCAAACAGATTGGTGTGGGAATAGTATCAACCATAGCAGCCGTGGCACTGCTACCTCCATATAGGATTGTCTTGCCGAGGCCCCCACAGTAGTTGAGTCTGTGTATCATGTAGGTCCCAACAGTGAGCCTTCCATGACAGCAGGGGAAACCATGAATAATTTATACTCTTTACACAAAAACAGGGACAACACTTTCAAACCTGCAGGTGAAGTTAGATTTTCAAGGATGTTTTCTTCACAAGGAAAAGGTCTCAAAACATTTTTTTAAGTGAAATTGGAGATTAGTTCTGGCATTTTTAGGTCCCCAAACTCTTAGGGTGAGGAGTGGAACATAGATGCTGGCTTTCTAGGCCCCAAAGGCCAGGAGCCAGCAGGGAATAATTTTGTCAGCTCTTCTTTAAAAGAAGCCTACCTGAAATCCAATTAACAATCAAAGCTTTAGGCCAACATTTTCAAACTCAATGGCCTATTTCTGAGAGGGTGCTGAGCACCTCCAGCTGCAGTTAAGGCCAGTGCAAGATGCTGGTGCTGAGTACATCAGGAAATCAGGTCATAAATGCCTGAAGTTAGGAACCTTGATAAAAGCATAGGTGCTGAGAAGCCAGAGCCTCATTTAAGGTTTCAGCAAAATACTTTTGATGCCTAAATACAGTGCCACATTCAGTAATGTTGGCCTTAGTCCTTAGCAGGCAGTCAGGTTGCTTTTGTCAGAGCAAATACCTAGGAGTCAGGAGAGCTCCAGTCGATTGCAAGGTCAAGTCCTAACTTGCTCCCCTTAACCATGTATGCTCTCCATCTCGTGAGTGAAGATGATGATAATAATATGTGTGCCAGAGATACTGGGATTGTAATTAATGCTTATGTTTTGAGGGAATTAGATAGAGCTGCATGCATTGCAAGTATTACTAGTTTGAGTGCTGTTTTTCCTGAACCCTTACCGTGCTTTCTGTTTCCAGTAGTTATATGGATATTAGTGTACACCAGTATGTGCATTGAGTGTTTTTCCGTGTCTTCCAAGATTTAAAAAAATCAGACTTGAGACTTCTTTCCCTAGAAAGGAGAATTATTTTCTTTGCAAATTTTCTCAGAAAGGCAATCAAGAGAAGCCCGGGTGGAGGCACTCATGCATTAGCTCTTTAAGGACATACCTTCAGAGTGTTTCCCCTGCAAGTCTTTTGATTCAATGTCAAACAAAGTTTAAATACCAAAAAAAAAATACTTTGAATTCCCTTCCAGTGCCCCTTCCCTCCTGGGGATTGAGGGGTGTTACGGCCATATTAGGTTTTCATGCAGTAATTCTTTTCTAAATAAGAAATTTCCAGGTTTGGAGCTTGTGAGTTCACCCACCTTTGATTGGCCTATTCAAATGTAAACAGTCCCTGTGGGTACTTCATTAATTCATGAATATTTATAGCACATTGCAAAGCCCACCAAGCCCAAAGTGCCAGAGGTTTTCAGGGACCATTTTGATTTCCCTAAATAGTGTTTGACAAAGATGGGCTTAGTATTAACAGTTCTTACTTCACCTCCACATACTCCATAATACTTGTAAGTCTACAGACAACAGTCTGCCTGTGAAACCTTCCACACTTTTTCCTGTAAATAAGCAGGAAACAATGTGTTCGCAACATGCCTTATACATTCCCTAAGAGAGCATTCCTTAAGTTTCTGGAGCAACTGAATCACATTTATGAGTTTGTTTTTTCAGATGCTTGAGTGATATTATTGATGAAATTACAGAATTAATTGACAAAGACATTGTGGCAGTTAAGTGATTAATATTGCCTTTAAATACACCATTTTAATCTTGAAAAGAAATTCGCATTCAAGGAACAGTAAAATGTCAAAGGATTGGAAGCTAAACATACTGTCAAAGTACTGGGCTACACCCACAAAGTACCTATACAAAAATAAGCAAGGGGGATAGAGTCATACACGAATGTTTATGTGCTTGAATATATATCCTTATTTTTCTTGCTCTTTCCTGTTTACGCTCTCGTATACCCAGATTCTTTTTGTAAAATATAGGTATCTATTTTCAAAAAAATCAGTAGAAACAGAAAAGGTGAACCCATTACTTTGGATCTATTCTCCTCATTGCCTTGTATGGTCAATGTTAAATAAATTCTGCAGAATCCGGTAATGGACAGTTCATAATCCTTGTGACTAAAAAATCTGTGTAATGCAAGTATGTTAAATGAAGTTTGTTGTCTCCAGTCTGAAAGCAGCATGAATTCATGGCAATCAGAAGATAAGCTCCACTGTTCCTTTTGTTGTCCTGTTGACTCTGAAACATATCAGTGACATTACATGCCAGCGTTAACATCACGATTGCTGATTGTTTTAGCAAATGGAACAGGAAGGTGTGCGAGATTTCAGACTAAAGAACCAAATCAGAAATTGCAGCATAAAGGAAAATGCACAGAAATGCAGAAGAAGGAAACAAAAGACAAAAGAGTAGAAGAGAAGTAGAAAGGAGATTATGGGGCGAAGAAAGAAACAACATAGAAATAATAGTGCTTGGGAAGGCAAACATTTTTCTGCTGAGTGAGGCTGATAATAATGATATGGCACTTGTAAAAATAAATCACGGTTAATAATAAGGGGAAGTTCAGTTATTACATAAAGGCCAATTTCTACCCTCAGTCTTTGTAGAAACCTCTGTGAACATCAGGGAGTCCTGTTGTAGATTGAGGGCAGGGGAAGCAGTAAATGTATTCCCTGACCCACAAATAATCATTAGAAATGGAATTCTGCCCTTTGCAGAAAATGAGGTTTTATCATCTGTGCCCTGAACGTTTCAGCCTACACCTTGCCATTAGTCAGATCAGTTGGCTCATACACCTGGAGTAAGCAGAAGAAATAAGCACTCTGTTTGCATTTGAATAATTTCCCTGGTAGATCAGTTCAGTTCTCTTAATTATCCATCCATTAATTTGTTGCTAATGTAGTTGATATCGATGACTGATTTTCTGTGCTAAACAGGAAGCACCACTTCTTCATTCTAGGACGCATTCCTTCCTACAACTGCCCTGCTGTTAGCTACCAGTAGCTGCCGTTATATTATCTTTCATCTGGCCCAGAGCTGACAACAGATGGCCATCTCCGGGACTGCCATCAGTGTGACTTTATGAAGCATCCAGCTATGGTGTACTGAGGAGCTTCATGGCCAGTTCTGCAAATCTGCCTCCCTTCCCCCCACCCTGCTGCTGGCCCCCCTTACTCCATCCCCATGAATAAGCTCCTCATTCTTGGCTCCACTCTCCACTGGTCCTGCAGTTTCCCAACAAGTGATGGCACAGCAGTATCACTGAAAGTTTGACGCTTGAGGTCTGCCCCCTCTTCCCTCCAGTGTACTGGCAGGAGGTTGCCATGGCCCCCGTGTACCCCAGCATCCTCACCCCTCGTGGTTGCAGTGTAACAAAGCATAGGTAGAGGGGCTCAGTAGCAGCAAACCTGCCACCTCTTCATCTCTGTGGTCTGAACCCTACCTTCTTCTATCACATATCTTAGCTCGGTAGCCCCTGCATCTCCTTAAGCTCCAGAGGTTTGGAGAGAGGGAGGATGTTTGTTCTTTGTTTTTTTAATATTTCACAAGACATCCTGCCAAACCAAGATTGAGTATATGAAGTGTGAAGGAAGCTAAAATATCGATTAGAGACCCAAAGTGGAGAAAAGTATAAAATTCACAAGCATCCTGATTCCATTGACACGTTAGATCATTTGGAAAAGCTGTTTCAGTGGGGTGGCTGCCATGCATTTTTGAGAAAGATATATTGTTTGCTCTTGACAGAGTTTTCTAAAGCAAGGTACCTCCAGAGCTGAACCCATATTTTAAGCGAAATTCACATTTGTATCCTTTATTGTGATATTTGCAGCAAGTCTACAGCTAGTAACAGTCTCTGCCCTCAAGCTATAAAGGAGTGAGTCTCCATTGTTGGAGAGAGAGCAGCCTTCTGTGTGAAAGGCTGAGATGTGGTAGGCAAGATGAATAGTGCTTAAAAGCAGTGCTTGCGGTGCTGTCATTTAGAACAGGAACACTGAGGATTTAAACGAAAGTGAAAGGCATGGTAAATGAATCCTTTAAAATTGGTCAAATTTTCAGCTGCCTAAAATAACAAGTTTTCTCCATTGATAGGTTCATTGAGTAGGAGGAAAGTTGGGAGGGGATGAATTCCCCTAGGGAGGAGGTGCAGATAGTTCGTGAAAACAAGGTGTGGTCAGTGATTCATAAAGAGACACATCCAGGAAACTCCAGTAAACAGCAATCTTGGCTCAAAAGTGGTGACTTTCCTTATTTTTCCTTTTTTTTTTTTTTAATCTTCTTTTCTTTTATTTTTTGAAAAAATAGCATCATTAGATTTCTCCATTTCAAACGTTAGTCAAAAATGCTACTCAGATGCAGATGGCTACACAACTGGAGCTGTTCATTACAAAACCCCAACCAGGAGGAACAGCTTTTAGGTTTAGCTTTTCTACCTGTTACTGGGGTCAGGTTCACCATGCTTTGATCAAACTGAATCTGAAATACGATTTTGGGTGGGAAAAGAGTGGCTTTTTGCAGGCTCTCATGATTTTTTTTTGAGCTTCCTTTGTGTTCAAAGCTGAAATTGAGTGTCCTCCACCCTGTTAACAAGGGAAGAGAAAAAGAGATGATTCAGTTCTCGTGAACAAATACTGCTGAGTTACACACATTTCTACACGCAGCTTTAGTTGTTTATCTGTATTGTTATAGTCTCATTTTGCAGCGGACTCGCTAGACACAGGCACTGATCATGGGTGTGTAAATCTGCTTAGGGACACTCTGTGTCAGTGAATACCCTGCTTCCCCCCATACTTCGTGTGTATAGATGTGTGCTCTGTAAAAGAAAGAACCTGTGATATTGTTAAGTATTAGTGGTGCATTTTGCTTTGCTTTGCGTTTGTAAAGGTGAAAGGTGATTGTGCAGGAAAATGGAACAGTATATTTGCTGTGAGACAGGCACTAAGAACTCACTCCCATGCTCAGTTATAATTCATGACTCTACTGGTGGGAAGCCCTTATCCCTCTGTGGAGTTAATGCATCTCTACTGTAGCCTGCTGAGAGCACCCTGTGTCCCCTCCCACCATCTGTGCATTCACTTGCATGCTTTCTCTCTCTCTCTTTACTGTGAGATCTCTTGGTGTTAAAACTGTCAGACTACTACTGCCTGGTAAAGGTGGCTTTATGATGTGTATTAATGTTGAATTGTCATTTAAAGGGTGAGGAGGTAGGATAGGGATATGTTACCATTTGTTTTAAGCTCTTGTTAGAAAATGCTGATGAGCAAATAGACAGAAAGGTAGATTTGTTACTTCAAAGAGCAAACAGCTTTGGACAGTGGATAGAAATTGCCACGATGTAGGGTAAGAGCTATTGATAGCAAATGCATCTTCGTTCCAAAACTGGGCATACTTTGCTGTTTCTTGATACAGTAGATCTCTGTTTCTCCGTGTCAAGATCTGAACCAGTGGCATTGTAAATTGAATAATATTTGTTTACCTATCAGCTGGCTTAACTGTCAACTATTTTATTTTCTACAAGTTGATCTCCTCTTTTAGCTGAAAAGCTTTCTTGCAGGCTGCAAGCTAATTGCTTCTATGCTACCTGAGACTTGAAATTCATGTGACCAAGTGCTATAAGCTAGCACAATCTTACTTAAATAGGTAGTGCACAAAGATTTTTTATTATTATTATTGCTGTAAGGCACTGTCAGAAGACCAGTGAGACTGTCTAGCTTTGAAAGAACTGAACTCAGTTCACAGAGGTTTGAGATGATGCTTTATCAACCTGGCACCTTACTGCAATATTAGACTCAGAATACGGTTAAAAGACCGTGTACTTGACTGTCACAGCAATATTAATTTGCAGTGTTTCACTGCATGTAATCTTATGTAGTCTGTTGTTTGTATTCCTTTAAAACTTATAAATCAAATCCAGACCTGGAATACCAGTGTATGAACTTAACAGATGTGCTGCCATAAGGGACCTGCTAGGTTATAAACTGCAGAAATGATCTTTTTCTATTTCTGATTCCTGGCTTATTCCAGGGAGATTTAGGAATCACAGAAGTAAGGTGGAAGGTCATGCGTTAGGACAGTAGCACCCACCTAGTACTTGACGTTGGGTGTAATTGTCAGGAAATCCACCTCTAATCATTTTATTATTCAGTCATAGCATCCTGCCGAAGCTCCTGAGCAAAAGTAGGGCAAGAATGACTTCAGTAGCTCTGTGTCCAGGTTTTCTTACGTGAAAGATCACTTTGAGATGACACAGCTGAGTAGTCAGGCTGAAATCCTAGTTGGTATTTTATTAATTTTGCACCAAGATAAATCCTGAAATTCTGACAAACTCCATGACAGGTGAAATTCCTTCTTGCAGAATCTGCTCAGCAAGAGGCTGCTCATTTCGTTCTGTTCGGAGGCAGGCAACAGGAGGGCAGCTTTATAATCAGCCCTCAAAGGAGCCCCGGCCGCCCCAGAGCCTTGGACTGATTGAATAACTCCTGGGCCTCTTCCCCTAGGCCTCCATCAGCAGGGGTCCTGTGGAAAGCAATCTCCCGCAGACTGGCACTGAAGTGAGCTTTAAACTACTATTTTCTGCTCTCCAGAGGAGCCTGGAGTACTAAAAGATAGATGGACTGCAGATATTTTATGAGAAACTGTCAGAAGAAGAGCAGAGTAAATGTTTTTTTTCTTCCTTCTTTGAGTCACATGCTGCATCACTGTAGAATTTTTCCCAGAATCTTTTACACTGAAAGTTGGAAATTAATTGGTTGCTAACCTTAATTTTCCCTCCTCCCTTTTCTTTTTCTTTTTTTCCCTTCCCTCTTCTTCTTTTTTTCTTTTTTTTTTCCTTAAATATTCACTCAGAGGCCCTTTGCTTAACCACAGTTGCAGAAAATCAGTACCATTTGCACTGAAATATTTATAATGACAGAATGAAAAATTGGATTCATTTTCTGGCCTGTAGCCGAACAGTCTGCAACTTTGCGCAGCATTGTTTAGCATCTCTCATTCCTTCCTTTCATTGGGGTCGTTTTCAGACACACACACACGCGCTGCCTGTGCTTCAGAGGAATGCTTAGCAAAACACAGAGCCATTTTTAATCTCAGCCTTGAGAAAACAACTTGTCTCTAACCTTGCCACCATTTGTGGGGGGAAGCAAAGGGGGGGTGGGGGGGGGTGTCCCCAGGAAGCGTGTAGAATCCCTCTTACAGGGGAGATTATAGAGGATGACATGTAGTAATCTGTCCTCTACAGCAAAGCAGCGTACGGCTAGAATTCAGCAAGTTGCTTCTGTGTGTTGCAGGGGAGGCAGGGTGGACTTAGCACCAGGCTAGATAGCAGGATCTCTCTAGTAATCCCTGTTCTGCCACCAATTCCCTCAGTGGTCTTGGGAAACTCATTTGCCCACGAAGGAAGATGTTGTCAAAAGCTCCCTTTTGTGAAGGAACACAGACTATGCCTGTAAAAATGCCCTGTACTTCTTTGCACCTCCAGAAAATAGAGGATGCTGGAACTGTACATATTTACTTCCCTTGCAGCGATGGTGTGAAGGTGAAGTGGTTGATGTTTTCGAAGTGCTTTGAAAATGAAAGTGCAGATCCTCGGGCTCCAATTTGCATCCCCTGCCAGTATAAAAGGTACCTTAGTCAGACAGCCAAGGATTCCCACAGTATGCAGCAATTCCTGTTTATTTTGCTAGCTGGTTCTGTATCACTCCCTTTTGGTTCTCACAGGTGTGTCTCAGACTCCAGGGATTTTTAATTGATATACCAATCCCATGGGGGCTATTACAAGCTGGCATAAGTTTGGGCAGCCTTATGGACACTTTAATGTGCACTGAAGACTATAGTGGCCCAAAATTTGAATGTTTAGGCTGCATGGCTTTACAAAAATATACAGTGGGTTTATAGGAATTATTCTGAAAATGAACACAGTTTGAGAATGATAAGTTTCTGCAGATGTTGGACTGTTGTGCAGAAACTAATAGAGAAATATATCTATGAAAAGTGGTGATTTCAAAAACCCCTAGAAATTATTCTCTGGTGAGTTTGGTAGACTGTCTTGACAATTGCATTAGTTTCTGGAAAATCCCTGTGGCCAAAATCTTAATCCCTTCTGTGTAAAAAGAGGCACGTTGAGACCATACTAGGTCCCCTGAGGATGTGGGTTGGGTGCAGGGGTCAGGTTCTGCAAGGTGTTGAGAAACTCCTGAGAATGCAGGTGCCAGAAATTGCTTATCGAGTTCCGAAAATGTCACCCGTACCAAATTTGCAACATAGCTCTTTAGCCGATAGCAGGTATATGTGTATAGTACTAAATTCTGATCTTTATTCCGCATCACTCATCTGAGCACAGATTTTTTTATTTATTTGGTTTCTTCTGTTAGAGCTTCAAAATGTTGGCTCCCTCTCAGTGGTCTTAGGAGCACAGCCCGAGCAGGTGTGCCTATAAGCAGTAGAAAGGGACGGACATCTGCTGTAAGCATCAGTACAGCTCATTTAACACTGCACGGCATTCTGTGGTTTGTGAGCAAGGCATATTTTTTATCATTCAAAAGTTTCTTACCAACTTGCAGATTTGCCTTTTTACCGTGTTCCCCAAGATAGTTTGACAGGTCAGCCTGAAGTGATGAGCGTTCTGACACAAACTGCATTGTGTCTTAGAAATTTTGCCTGCAGTTGTTTTACTGTAGTATTGCTTTGATTTGAAAAGGAACTTTCTACAAAGTGGTGTGTTTTAGGACATAACACAAAAATTTCCAATATTGTGCTGCATGTATTACAGAGATTTTCTGCTTAGTCCTTAGTACTGCTTTCTGATTTTTTTTCTTCATGTATGTAAATGGAGAATGGTATAATTTTTTGTAATTCTTAACAGTTACTGAGAAGCAAAAATAATAAAGATGAGAAAGAATGTGAGTTTTAATTGCAAACATTGTTTTTAAACTGACATTTTGAAAGCAGATTGCCCTGACAGTTTAATTACATTTTAAGGAAAGCCATAGCCCCAGAGTAGGCTTTTTCAAATCCAGAAGTATTTCTTTGGTTGAGCTGACCAGAACACTAATACACAGGTGTGTAAAATGCCTTAAGAGCTGAAAAGATTTGCGAGGACGATAGACTATAGACCACAGTGAAGTGGTAGTACAGACCGAACTGTTACTGAACATCAGGGACCGTAAGAATAGCCCCCAAACACGTTTTATCTCATTGTTGAAGACAGTACCATTCTGGAAAAGCTGCTTTCTCTGCAAGCCTTACCGTTGTGTTGGTTTTGTTTTTCTGTTTGGAGTGCCAGTCTGTTTACTAAAGTTATTAGTTTATAAATTTTGCCAAGGTAAAGTAACTGTGAGAGCTTTAAATTAGAGTAAGTGCCACTTCTGTGTGGCAGGTTCCTTTGAGGGCTGATTAGAAGGCAGGCCTCCTGTTGCCTGCCCCTTTATGCATGGCACGATTGCTGTGGGTACTTGTTTATAGCTTACCTTTGAATTTATGTAAGTGTGCACTGTGATATGATGAATTGCACTTCGATAGCAAAGATTCTGCTTGCTTTTTTTTTTTTTTTTTTTCCCTGGGATCGAGCTAATACTTCACTTTAAAGAGTTACTTTAATTAGGTGGGTTTTATTGTAATGAATTAAAATTAACTTGGAGTAGCAAATTATATAAGACTGTGAGGGTTATAGATTAGCCTCACCATAGCTACAGCACATCTTTTTGTAAAGGAATTAAAGTTCTGTATTTCAGACACCTTGGCACTAAACACAGACAGCAGATGAGTGTAGGTGTTGTCTCCAGTTATTTCCTCCTAAATATGATTCTTTTCACTCAGTCAGAAGATTGTCATGCTAAAAAAGTCCAAATGGGCAGCAAGGGGTGAAAGCATCAGCTGCACGAGGCTGGATCCCCTGGCAGGAGATAGCCTAGGAGACAGGAGTACCACGGCATCACAAGCCAAACCCAGAGGTGAGGGGGGGCATTTCTTCGACTGTCACTGCAGGGTCAAGGCAGGACCTAATGACATGTCTGACTTGCAACGTGTCACTGGCCAGCTGTGTGACAGGAAACAGAATGACCAAGCTCAAAGAATGACATTTGTTAGGAAGATACTTCTTCCCTCGTGGGGAGGAAGGAAAAAGTCATAAAAGGATGCTTCTTTATGTAGTACTTCTTGGTTTGCTAAGGGGAAGTATTAAAACGTAGGTGTTGGACTTCATTGTCTTCCCCCCTTTTATAGGCTCTGAAAACAGGAGAAAGTGAGAGTAACATTCCTCCCATTTAGCTGTGGTCACATTTCACACTTCTTTTACAAATGCAAATGACAACAAAACAGAAGACAATAGAGAATCCAGACTTCTGTATTTTACAACCAACAACCACAATGACAAACATAAAATTTATTGTCCTGGTACCACATGTCAGTAAACGCTCCAGATTTATTGATTTACAGTGTGTGTCCTTACAAAATTTAAAGAAGTAGTGACTGCATTATAGAGGACAAAATAGCATTCTGGTCTCTCTAAAGTCACCTTCACAACATGGAGTTTCTTGCACTGAAAAGAAGGGAACTCAGATGAGGTTGCTCTAAGAACAACATGTTTCAACATAGGCTTCTTAACTATTTACCAGCTATGAAGGGATAAAAATTGTTCTTATTTTCTTTTCCAACAAGTAGATTTGTAATTCACACACACACCAAGCCTGCCACATAAGCATTGTCCCAGTTCCCGCTATTGCTATTCAAAGAGCTGTAGGAAAAAGGAGATTTAAGATGTCCAAGATGGGCTTGCACAGTAACCAGTTGTGAAGGAAGTCAGAGGGCAAAAGCCATGGGGGCCTCTGCTTATGAGCTCAGAAATCTTTGGCCGTTACCATCAAATCTGCTCACTGTGGCTATCCTTGTAAACTGTCTTGAAGGAAAAAGATGCACTGATGTGCAACAGAGTTTGGGGCATTTAGAAGAGGAGGAGAGCTAGCAGAACTCCATACTTTTTCATTTTCTTTCCTACACATTTTAAAATTGATATACTATGCACAAGGGGACATATTTTCACTTGTGTTCCTGATTTCAGGATCCAAAATACGCCCTAGTCCTCTTATACATTCTCTTAACTGGGTGCGTGTATGCTTACTGGCTGGATAGCTATCAAATATGATTTCCATGTACCAGAGGCAGGGTCCTGGTTTTGTCTGGTTCAAATGACAACAGGCAGGTCTGGTGATTTTAAAATTGGGCTGGTTCAGGGTTTGCTTTTATCTGAACAAAAACGATGTTAGTTGCTTTGAGTTGATCTCGGGCTGATCCATAACCTCCAGTGTGCTGAGTGCTGTTGTACAAGGCCCCAAGCGCTGGCCAGCAATGTGCAGGGAATACAGATTCCAGGCTGTCCCTTTGTCACCTGGTAAGCATAGTACCTAGCATTCTGTCACGAGGTAGGGAGGTAAACTCAGCGATCAATACCAGTGTGGGATGTGTCTGTCTGTATAATAAGAGTGCAGACAAGTTAACAGTCCTTTTCTTTCAGGCTGTATCAAGAAACTTGTAATTTCACTTGTAATTTTGTTCAAAGGAATTCTTGTACATGCACCTGTGGAAAGCTGGCAAGGATCATTGTTTTAAAGGTTGCTCTTTGCATATAAATCACAGCTCTGTGTGCTTCCCCATTTTAATTGGGTGACCTTTTGAATCCTATAGACAGGAGCTTAAATTCTGGACTTGCCGGTTGCTTTAAGATTTGAAATCAATTCATGATCTAGCAGTTGCTCTGCTTTGAATGAGAGAACCCAGAATGGAATTTTGAGAAGAGTTCCATTTCTCACATTTCATAGAAAACTTCATTGCAGACCAGATAGTTGTGTGTAAAATTCAGATTCATTTGTCAGTTTAATCCCTGAAAAGACCTATCAGGATTCAGTGAGTGTGAGAGAAACAGGAGGAGCAAGAAACGTGTAATGTTTCCAACAGGACATTTCTGTGTGATTATCAATTTAAGTTTCCATTATTTATCACTAATTACTGTGCTGAGCTGTTAAATATTTAGTAGTAGTTTGTTTAATTGGGTTTAACCTATAAAGGAATCTGTACATAGTGTAGCTCCAATTCCAGGAGCCAGTTTCTCACTCCCAGCTAGGCAAATTTGTATTCATGTAAGATGAACACATATTGTCAGACAAGGGGTTTTGGTTTTGTTGTTTGGGTTTGTTGGCTCTTTCTCTCTCCCCCACAGATTTGTTTCTCTTTAAGGTATCTAAAATTAGAGCACGAAGTAGGAGTGCTGCTTGTGGATGTAAAATGGGAGGGAGGTCAAACTTAAACTTGTTTACAGATGTTGTAGTTTAGAAAGCACCAGCATGATAAATTAAACATAACAAAGAAAAAAAATTAAAGCAGAGCAACAACTAGCCCATGAACACATTTGTCTGTAAAACACTGACTTAATCCCTGAATATCTTATTAGGCAGTATTGCCTATCAAAGCTTGTTGTCCCCTGTTACTCCGTTGTACAATAGCTATAGATAAATCTGGATTTGTTCAGCTTTGGGTTCTGCTTGCTCTTTGCCTGGCTGTGTCTGACAGGGTGAAGAGACTTCTGGCTATGGCCTCTGCAGAGAGTGTGCAAGAATCAACCCAGTACATGAGCAATATTCACTTTGTTTTAAACTCTACAGTCCTAGCTCTATTCTTACTTGTCCCTATCTTGAAATTCCCTTGATTTCAGAGGAGTTTCTCTTAATTTATACCAGGGTAATCATAACCATATCCTAAAGTAATAAGACTTTTGATATATTTCTCAGAAGTGCCTCCTTTTGCCTTTTTTGTTTAAGCTTTTATTCCCACTTAATGAACAATTTTCTTATTGGGGAAGTATGCTTGTGTATTAATTTCAAACATTTGCAGGATCACAGAAGTGTTGTTTTGCTACAAACAAGACTTACGCCTGGATCCTGACTAGCAGTACAGCCCCTTTGCAGCATAAAAGAGCAGGAAGGTTTCCCAGTTTCAGTGAATTGCTGTGAACATGTCCTAACCATTGTCCTCCCTCCCGTCACCATCATCTTACCATTTATCAGGATAATACATGTACCTTGCCCGTGCAGCCAGGCACTCCTTACCTGACATGGAAGAGGTTGTTTTAAGTTCCATTGCATTTCAGTAAACAACTAACAGGGTAAGGGAGTCTTGTGGAAGGCTATTGCCTGGCACCATAGGTTAAAACAGCCTTGGGGCTACTCTGATTTATGTCAGGGGCTTAACCAGAAGCCCCCTGCCAACACTTATAATGAGGAAGGTGCAAGGATGGTGAACAGACACCTGTGTTTGTGTCTGTTCTCTTCTGGTGACAGTGATGAAGGTCTTACTTGCTGTACCTAGGAATATATGTCATTCTTTTCCATACAACAAATCTGTGATATATGTACTCACGTACAATAATGAATCCAAAAGGAATCATTGACATTTTACTAGTGACTTACTGGAAGTCTCTGAAGATAAATAGGTATCAGGGGTTTTGGTTTGGTTTGGTTTTGGTTTTAATTTTCAGTTTGCATCCCTGAGAACATGCTATCCAATTTGAGACTTTTTTTATGGGTAGGGTTTTTTCTGGCCCAGCTGGAAATGCTTGAGTAGAAGAACCAGAACACTGAGAGTTTTACATAAATACAATAAAGAGTACGATCTGATTAGCAGTCATGCCATTTTGGAGACATTAATATAATATCGAATCACGTATCATATTTATATGAATAACTGCAATTCACTGTAGACTTTCCTAAATGATCATTGTGAACAGTAGTCAGTCATGACCTAAGATGACCATTTAATTGGCCATCATGTCTGAGAACAGACCTGATTCTCAAAGGCTGGTAAACATCAACTCACCACACATAAGTAGTATTTATGGGAACACAGATTCTCATGGGATTTGGCCCCTGCTTTGTTGTGGAAGTAGCTCTGTTTTAGTTCAGATCAAATCCTTATTTCCTTGGGAATCTCAAGTTTCAGAGACTGTGTTTTGTTAGGTCTATGCTGGTGATCAAACTTGGCCTGGATGAAACTCCATGCCTACTTCAGTGCATTTAAAAATTCATTGGTACTTGTCCTGCTCTGCCAGCTGCATGCAGTACTGGAGATGCTGGTGGCAGGGACACCTTGCCTGGAATTTTTTCTGTTCTGTCCAGAACACCAAAGTCTCCATTTGGTTTCCTATTTATCACCTATGAAAAACTATTAGACATCACCTCCTTGAGTTCCCTCATTCACTCAGGATGAGTGTGACCACCGAAATCTGAATATGTGTTGATTTTTGTGTCAGAAACATTGTAATTCCTGGGATGAAACACATCAGAAACATTTATTAGTTCCAAGATTTCGGATATCACAGTTTGAAGTTAATTTCTTGTACTTGTGTTTTATGAAAGGAAGGGGAGGGGCTGAGATAAAATAAATCTATGGTCATATCATCTGTTGATGAGCTTCAACTGAAGTAGCTCTTTTTGTATTTCACCTGTGTGAAAAATATAGAAATGTTTACAGTCTGAGTGTTCATAGATGCTCTATCAGTACAATTAAGGATTATAGCAGAGACTAGACCTAGATACCACCCTAACCTTCCATTAATTCATTTGGTGAAGGTGGTTACCCTTACTGTGGGAACACAAATCCCACCTATACTACATTTTTACCTGTATAGCAGCTGAGCCTGAGAAGCTCATGTAACAGAATCTTCTTAATTGCTTGCAGCAGCAGTGGAGCCAGGGCTTTAATGTTTGGGGACATTGAAAGTAAGTTTACTGCTTTCAGATGCTTTGAAATGGCCCAGATAATCTACTGAAAACAGCTCCTGACTATGCAGATTTGGTTTCATGTGTGATTTGGGGCTGGCTGAGCCTCTTCCTCTCCTGGGATGAACATCAGGAAAAAAAATCCTAACCCTGAGGTCTGTGAAGTTGTGAAATAGTCTCCCAAGAGGAGCACTGGAAGCTCTAATTAAAATTGGACTGGGCAAAACACTTGAAATTACACTATAGGCAATAATCCAACACTGGCAAGATGGGTGGAGAAAACGCCCTAATGGGTCCTTTCTGTCTTTAAATTCTATGAATTCTTGTTCTTCTCTTTTATTATGCTATTTCACCGTTTTCTTTAATGGTGACACAGTGTCATCTAGAAAGTATTAGAAGAGGCTATTGTGAGCTGAGTAAGATGATGTTAAATGTCAAAAGAAAATGCAACAGTTTCTTTGCAGGTTTACAGTGATTATATGGAGACAAGAAAAAGAAACTTAACTGTAAGGGTCATCAGTGCAGTGTTTCTGATCTGTAAAACAGTGGCAAATGCCTGCAATATACATGTTTATCATTTTGACATTACATTTCATATTCTCTGCTTATGAAGAATAACCACATTCCACCAAATCTAACACAGGTGTGGAATAGTCATTTACTGTAACTGCGTACATCACTCAGATTGCTGGAGACATCTTCTATCTAAACATTTCAAATATCCCCGAAGACCTGGACTAAATAATATCTTTTTACATCTTAATTTATAGTATGTATTTAATCTTTGTATCTCAGAAATCTAAATATCTAATCAATTTAGTCTAGGGTATAATAATATTACAGTTTGCCAGGGAAGAACCCTGCAACAATACAATGGGGCTGTGAAGAAAGAAGCTCGGTGCTGCAGTACTGAAGCAGTACAAGTTTGAAGACTGGCTATAAAAATCAACCTTTTTTAAGATTTTTCTTATAGTTACATCGGAGTAAGTTCCATTTATTTGTTTCTGGTGTTACCAGTTAATAGTCCTCTTCCCTCCTCGCCCCACCTTTGCACATGATACAGTGTTTGAGCAGTGTGGAGTGCAGAGCTTTCTGCGTGAGAGGTCTTCCATCCTGACGGCCGGCTTAGTAATAAAGCATCAGACCGAAGTTCTGGAAACCATGTTGACACTGTGAAACTGCATTTTTGATTTGTCATTACCACTGCACTTAAGGTTTAGCTAGGCTTGCCTTTTCCACAAGCCTTTTTTTCTTCCCCTTTGGTTCTGGAAAATCCAACATCCTCTTGGTAGCTGCAGACAGTTTGAAAAGTATGGTACAGGGTAAGAAGTTGGAATAAAAAGAAGGGAAGAGAAGCAGAAAATCTTGATTAGAAAGTATAATTTAATAGAACGTGTATTGAACCAAATGTATTGATTAATGTGGAAGATATAGTACTTATATTGATTCAAACTAGAGATTTAGTACTAAAAGCTGTAAGCCAAAAAGCTGTTGCAGATTGCTACAAAAGTCAGTTTAATGCTGTCCTTGAGAATGCCTTCACAAAGAAATTCTTCTAATGTTTGAGGAGTAGGTAGAATGTGGTATATGTCAGTTTGATCCCGGAGGGTTTTATTTTGTACTCTAATAGCTGTTACGAGCCTACATTATATCCAAGGAGTAATTTTCCTTAGGGGTGCCCAGCTCGCTTTGTGTCAATATTCTAGCATTTTAAGTCACGTACAGTATATGCTTCTGGGAACAGTGCAGGAGCCAGCCAGACTCATAATGGTCTGCATTCATTAATAAAGGCAGAAGCTTCTGTCCCTCCATTGCCCACTACAGGGATGCCTCCCTGGTCTTCAGGGACCCGTACAGACACATTTAAAGAAAGCTTTATTTTGAGTGGGCAGGAGATGAAATGCAGGACTTGCAGGCATTTCCTAAGTCAGCTATATGCCCGAGCACAGGGGTGACCTTAATGGGTCAGAGAAGAATGCAGGTCAAAAGACTTATTATCCAGCCTGTTGGAAACCAATTGCTTTTGTTAAAAAAAAAAAATTGTAGCGCTTAAAGGTTGATAGTAATGTAGAGTTCTGTTTTACAACCTGGAACTGTATTGCGGTGCAGTGGGGTGCTTTTTTTTTTTTTAATGCAAAAAAATACGAGATGATCCGTAATGTACGCAGATAAAAGATTCCAGATAAGTGATAACATGTAGGGTACGATAATTACTTAATCAGTGATGATTGATTACTCATGTTTGTGTTCTTGAACTAAGGAAAAAATAACATGCTGCTGTGGTACTGTTACCATCTGCTGAAATAATGCATCTACATTTCATCTTTATATTTCTTCACGTGTACCCTCTCTGCACTGTTTGTCAGGTACAACCATCACTTGTTTCATCTAGTCATAAAAAACAGAAGCCCCGTTTCGATTGAAGGCAACCACAGTTCATTCACATCAAAGATTCTAATGGGCTACTGAGTCTGTGGCTATCTGTGGATATTTTTTTCTTCGTTAATTTTGATGCTGTGGGTAGGAGCTTTTTGCTAGCTAGCACTTCTCATGTCCTACCTGAAACACAAAGACATACGCCAAACAACAGAAAGTAGTATTACCTCTTTTGTCTGGAACATTTCTGCAAAGAAACCTTTCTATATTTTTTTGCTGAGGAGATTCTTCCTCCCAGTATTATTGTGAAATCTTTGCATGTTTTTAACTCCTTAACACTAACAACAGGGATATCCCAAAGCATTTTCATCCAGAAAAGTGGTGACATATAATTTTATAGCAGTTCACATAACAGTTGGGATTCTGGATTCTGCTAACAAAAATTAGTATCTCTAGGAACAGGGCGAATGCATTTTAAGTGTTTATTTTGCTTGTGAAATGTATTGAATTCAGGTTTTCCAAGGTAATACACCTGCTTTACAGATAGTACTGAGACAGGGAAATTGGGGATGTAGGAGTTTTCCTGGCTCAGTTTGTGTCTAATGCGGTAACAAATGCAGCGACACACACACCTCCTGCTTCACTGTTCCTCCATTTTGTGCATGGAAAGCTTGTGTTTGTGTTTGCAAACTAGTTTCTCCTCATGAAATCACAGCTCTTGGAAATGTTAACATAGCTATTACTGAAGTCCAGGAAAGATTATGTTAAGAAAAAAATAATTTTTCTCTTTCCGTGGCTAAGTAGGAAATTGAAATTTTTGCTTCGTAGGGAGACTACCTCGTAATTAAACAGATGTGTTTATGTGCAATCAGATTTGGGGGAGGCAAAGAAAGGGAGCATATGATATCTCCTGTACTTAGTTAAATGACTCCTCTGGCAAGCGGATGTACTAATTGCTCCAAACTCCGGCAAACTAGTTTGAAGTTTCCGGAGGAGGCGTGTTTCAGGCTTGTGTAGTGTGTCTTTAGTGAAGGGCAGCGCGCTCTCCGAGCCGCACAGGGGATCTCGACTGTAATATTGTGCTCTCCCTGGGTGTGCCACGCTCCCGTGTCCCTGCCGTGTCCCTGCCATGTCCCTGCCGGCGGGAGCTCCAAATTCTGCCTTCCCCGCCTGCCTGAACTCCCACCGCCGGGGAGGCGGGGAGCTCACCGCACACAAGGCAAAGAGACTATCAGAGTCGAGATCTGCTGTGTGGATAATGGAGGAGAATTTTTGCCCTAAATTTTTAAACACAACACCCCTCATAAAAACAACAACAGTTCATAACTGGGATTAATGTTTGCAATTTTCAGTCACTTAGACATGGGGTCTCCAATAGATGGCTTTTGGTGGAGTGGAATATGGCTCTCTGTGGGATTAAAGAATTTTCCTCCTTTTCTTATCTCTCTCCTCCTACCCTTCGCCTGCTTGTCTTGTCAGTGTTATGCTTCTGAAGTGCTTTCACTTTGTAATTTTTTTTGCCACTTAGCCAAATAGGTATTTCTCCCTAGTCCCTCACATTTGGGGAGCCTTAATTACTTTGGAAACCATGTTTTGTTTTGACTGTTTACAATAAGTACAGTTGTCTTTTTAAGGCCTAAACTGCTCAAAGCATTTATGAATGTTCCTCGTGTTGTTCTTCTCTGCTCTTCATTATCTCTAGAGAATCTCATTTTGTACCAGGGCACAGGAGTCAGGGACACTGAGAGCAGGGGCAAGTCAGTCCTTATGCTGTGTTTTATTTTCTTTCCTTCATATTTGGGCCTTTTTATTTTTTAATCAAAAGTGTCTTGCAGCCAGAGTTATGGGTAGACTTCTAAAACACCTTTTGACTGCTTCATATGCAACTGTTCATTCAGCCTCAAACTGATTATGCATTTTTTACTTAGTGAAAAGTAATAAAAAATGGGCATGACTGACATGCTCTCAGTAGATTACAAACAAAAGACACACCCCACCCCCCCACACACCCTCAAATATCTCTGCAGTGTAACTACTGGTATATGACTTCACCTACTCAAAAGCAGAGAAAAAAAAACCAGAATTCAGGCTGCCACCCCATATTTAACTTGTCCTGTTGTTTCTAGGTACTGCAGGGTCTCCAATAAGCCTGTGGTGTTATGCTTTAAGTGCTGCAATAAATGGACACAACAGGATGACAAAAGGGCTGACTGTCAGGCTTAACTCTTAATTTCCTTGCTTTTGTGGTTTAAAGTCAGAGCCCATTACCTGTGACCAGCCAACATTTTGGTCTGCAGCTATTGTTACTGCTTTACAGCATTTTGAAATGATTTTATGGGAAGGATAAGAAACTAGATGAAATCAAGTGGTAGAGTGTATTTTTTTAACACTCTCTGGCCTTGGACAGTCTGGAATTCCTGCCATCAGCATTAAATCATTTTGTATTCACATCTGGAAACTGCATCTTTGAGTGTCACTGGGTCATTTTCCTTTAATCTTGAGAATGGCACTACATTAAAAATTCCTCAGTCTTACTGTAAGATCCTTTCCTTGCCAAATGTCCCATGAACTATTGTTTGTGTGCGTGCACAGTTTAGGGAGAGAGAAGGAGGAAGGGAGGGAAAACTCTCAGGCTGGTCTGCAGTCATGCTGTATTTCACATTTGTTTCACCAAGACTGTTTTCCTGTGCCTTTTCATGGGTGGCTCGGGAGGGTATGGTTCAGTAGATGTTCACTTTGTTGAAAATGATGACTGTCTTTTGGGAACAGGTTCATCCTGAAGTGTGTTAGTCCAAAGGGCTTTTAAAACAGATTAACTTAATAAAGCAGAGTGAAGGGACTGGATGTGCTGGGAGCAAATTACAGGACGTGGCACCCCTGCCCTCTGGGTCGCTGGCCCAAATCTGGCCCAGATTACTAAAGGGACAATTCCTCTCTGATCAGTGGCTGCTCTGTTGTCTGAGAAGCAGCATTCCCAGACCTTTTCTAGTTACCTGTGAATCCAGTGTGCATTGTAAAAGACTTAGCACATACTAGATTGGGTCCTTGCTCTTAACTCGATGCTTGTGAGGGATCTGAGCCAGTGCAGGCATTGAATTAGCATCTCTCATCCCTAAAAGTGGTTGACTCGACTAAGGCAGCAGTAGAAATGAGGGTGAAACTTGTGTTTGCTGCTGGATTTGGTGATTACTTGTATGGGAAAGGAGAATTTCAGACTCCGAAGTCCACACTGTGTCACCTCAACAAGGCACTGCATTCACTTGAGGAAAAGTACCAGTGGTTTTTGGTGACTGAAGGAAGGGCTGTGGCACCCCACCTGTTTTCTCATCAGTCTTTGAGCTCTCTGCTAGGCACAGAATGACTCTTACCAGAATATACTGTGTATACTGTTTGGGGGGAAATAGGTTTTAATGCAATAAAACCTTTGAAGTGGTGCCACAGTCTAGGAAGCACAGTCCAATCAGCATATTTTTGGTCTGTAGGCAGCAAAGACTTCTATGACAAATAAATGCACTTCTCATTTGCATAATGTACAAACCATGAGCCGTATGTAAGCAGACACCAGAACTACCGACCTGGCATGCAGATTCACTGGGGCAGGTCAGCCCAAACCTACCTAGAGAGAGCACGTCACCGTTCTTGTGCACGACCACCAGCGTGAAACAGTTGGAAAGCTCTGCTCTTAGATGCTTCTTCTGGCTAATTTAAAACAAGGAGGGTTTGAACATACTCTCATCCTGGTTCACCATTTTGCAAGATATGTTGGGAGAATTGGGTTTGCATCTTTTTTTGATATAGAAATACCTGTCCTGTGACTAAGCTGTTTCTTTTATTTTTGTTACAGAATCATACGATGACCCAGCACAGCAGTTAGTGCAAGGCCTGTCTCTTCCAGAGAATTCTTTGTGGCACAAAAAGGGAACACGTTTTACTCTTTGCACGAAACTTTCATTGTTAATGTATATTATTCAGAAACATTGTATTGTACCATAAAACTTGTATTATCGAAACTGTTGGATGTTCATGTGTTTGAACTTTTGAGCACCGGATAGACTTCCTGTATATAAAGTGTTGCACATGTATTATGTTGTCTGATACTAAAATGGTCTTATAAAGACAAGTGGACTTGGGCCCTATTCAAGAAAGATACAAATAATAATAATACTGTGTGAGGGAAAAAAATAGCTTAAGAAAAAGTGTCATTTTCAAGGAGGAGGGAGAAGGTAATAGCTATGTTCCATTACAGCTCTGTTTGGCCTTCCTTTCGTTTAAACTTCAGTCTAGAAATCTCTCTTTTGGTATACAAACGGATGAATCTAAGACTATTTTTTATTGCTGAAGATTCTTGCAAAAAATATGAAGAGACTCTTTCTCACAGAGCAGGAACCCACAGTTGAATAAGGCCCGTATATATATTTGTAAGCCTTGCGATATGACAGATAGCATTACCATATATGCAATAGTTGTTATGTAGATTGTCAAAGAAGTTTTTTTTTTTCTGGATACCATTTGAAGCTTTGAGTGTTCAAGACTTTCCTTAATGATTTCACACGGCCAAATTCTTGAATCAGTTGAACTAACCTGTATGTTACTGTTATTAATGTTTACTCTGCGGTCTGAACCTGGAGATTACTGGAATTGTTTTCCAAAAGGAAATAAATTCAGTTTACCATTATGTGTGAGCGTGCTTGTGTCTTGTCTTTTTCCTTGGAAAGTAGCATTATTATTACTGCTCCTGTAGTACTTAAAGGACCACCAAGATCTGGAATCCCAATGTATCGGGACCTATACACTGCTCAGTAGGAGTAGGTCACTTTTCTCAAAGCTAGGCATTTAAATAAACTTGGTAGGAACAGATCTGCTGGCCCACTGCAAAGCAATGTGTGCTTGAGGGTAATATTCACTGTTTTCTGGTTTTGTTTGTTAGTTTGTTTTATTTGGCAGCCTCAACAATTTCATACCCTGTACACTTGACATGTTGGTTGCTGCCTCGCACATCTTCTGTGTATAATTAGTGGTGTATTTCAATGTGATATTATTTAGTGAGTTGGGTCTAGTACTGACAACTGGGAGCCACTGCAGCTCTGCCAGTAGCACTGTCAACCTCACATTCCCTCACCCTCGCTTCTGACACAGGTAGCAGGACTAGAGGTGATGCACACCACGGGATGATGCTCACTAGCACTGCGGCCCCGGGAAAGCTGTCACAAGACCTCACAGCTTTGCTCAGGCCTGAATTGGCTCCTGACTGCCTTCAATTTCAGAAAGAAGAAAGAAGGGGATAATAACTCTCCTTGCCTACCAATACTCGCCGCCACTCCAGCTCACCTGCAAAAGAGGACCAAAAAAACTGTTCTCCAGCTATTTTAGTATCTTATCCTATTGCTGGAATTGTTGGTTTTATCCCATGGAAACTAGTGCTGCTGAAATACTGCAGTTAAAGAGCTGCACATCACAACAGTCCAAATGGCTGGAGACACTTGCCTAGTGCTGTCAGGGTGGATATAAAGTGTGATTTCCAGTTTGCTGAATGTCACATTTTGTGTCTCCACAGATGGAGGATGGAGAGGAAAGAAGTGAAGTCGGAAAGTGTCTAGTTACCAGATATTCCAAGAAAAAATGTGTCATGTTTTTTTTTCTCTCCAGCTTTGAGAATATTATGATATTTTGCCCTATACAAAAAAGAAATTCTTGAGTTTTGTATTAATATCTCGTTTGTGCTGACAAAAGGATAAATACAGGCATGAGTATACAAGGCTTGAAAAATGCCAGATCTATTTATAAGTCAGAAACTGTTCTCATTCTTACTCTCATTAATATATTACTCATCTCAGCCAAATTGAATGTGGTGATATATTCTTTATTTTTGACAGATACCTTAAAGGATATAAGACGTTTCAGCCTTCATGTGTGAAAGTGTGACATATTGGTTAAGACTGAAAATAACATGTTTCTAGTAGAGTTCAAGTATATAAGAAATATTACACCCTACTGTTTTTGTAAATGCCAGAGTGCCACTGAGTTGAGACAGATGGTAGCTGGGAAAGATGCAATCTTATAATCGAAAGCTAAAATATGTCAAAAATATGTTAGCAAGCAAAACAGAGCATATTACTAGCGTCTCATGTCATGACAGCTTGCAAAACATGCAAAGATGTCGAATTTCTAGATATGTAAATAAAGGAACAGGAAACAGAGCAACAACAAATGTGAAGACTTTATGCATTGATTGTCCCTTCAGGTCAGTACAGGGGAATAGAGGGGGCTTACGGCCACAGGCAGCCCCAGGTGGCTTCTGAGAGCTGGCTGCTAGTATCAAGTGCTGGAATCCTCTTACCTTTTCTAAAGTAACAGGTTTCTCAGTGATACTTAAATAGCTGTTTAAATAGATTATGGAAGACATCTGAACTTCCCAATGAGAACTGAGTATTCCTCGGGGAATTACCACAGTGTTTAGAAAAATCAACAGGAGAGGCAGATCGTCTTGCCTATTGGAAGAATAGACACGGCTCTCTCAGTGTGCATGTGTACATTTCAGCTATGGCATGCCTTTCTCTGTCCTGGGTCAGCAAAAGCTAAGAGAAGCCCCTCCTCATACCCTTAACCCAATGTGAAAGGATAAATCTCTTCAAAGGTTGTGTGGATAGATTGATGGACAAGGTATCCCTTTACCTTTGAGACTGGCTTTATGCCCAAGGTTTCAAGTGGACGTGAGTTTTACTGTAAGTGATAGTTTAATAAAATGATTAGTCCTTCTGATTGTTTGCCAGAGCTGTGATTAGGAAACGTCACAGACCTGAAGCAGGTATAAATATGGAATTTATACTGCAGAATTGAAGCAATCTACCCAGATAATATCTGAGCACTGGATTTATGAGGAAACACACTGATTCTTCATCAGAAAAAAAAGGTGATCCAGGAATAAATGTGTATTAGGCCTTTATGACATTCAGCTACCCCAAACAGGTTTTACCAGCATATGCATTTTCATAGCCAGTTGCCTAAGTTTAACTTTCCAGTCCATTTTAGGTGGTTCAGTTTAAGGGAGATTATCAGAACTTCTTTGGTTCACTCGAAGTCCAGTGCTCTCACTGCTTTCCCTGATTTAGGAGTCACTCTGCAAACCCCAAAGAATAGTTCAGAGGGTCTGCCTAGGACACACTAATAGTTCTCACTTCCTTCTCAATAGCACATAGAAGACTAAAGTCTTTCCCATGTCTCAGTGACTGGGGTTTTATTAGTAATTCTGGCATGACCACTCACTTTGTTTCATTACCACTGTCCTCAACAACAGAAAAAGAGAGGCGTCCCTTCCCTTACCAACATATGGCACCATCTATTTATAACAAGATTAACAATTCATTCACACCTTGATTGAATCCCACTTTATTGAGATGTCACAACAGATTCTCACAGCCTGCAAAGGGAAAGACTTACAAATGTTAATATTGTGACAACCAGGACACATAAAAGTAAATGAATTATAATTGGTGACAATTAAAAATAGCTCAGTGTGAAAACAATATTGTGCTGCTGTTGCAGCCCTGTCTAGGATGAGGCAATGTAAAGGACTCCGTAGAATAAGACCATCCATGAATTCAGAAATGTTACCTTGATTCCTGTCTAATGTGTTCAGTCATACACTGATGCTCAATTAATGTTCACACGCCCTTTACATCGTAGTGGGCAATGTGCCATTCTCTTTAAAGTATTTGCTTCACTGCTCTGCAGCAGCACAAAAATAAACAAGCTTAGGCGTATTTTACTAATTCTATTTAATACATCCATCTTCCCTCCCCATGTTGCTTCCCTTATTTGTATGCAGAAGATTTCTTTAATTATTATTATTGTTGTTGCTGTTGTTAGTAGTAGTAGTGAACTGTGAATGCTATAGCAATGCACTCCCTCAGGAGCTGGGCGGTCCCCCGGCCACCAAGTCTTGTGTGCAGATCTTCTTCAGTGTGTGGCACACAAAAGCCTGACAAGGTCTCACTCATGTTTCAAAGCTCGCTCTCTTTTCAGAGCTATTTGTTATTGTCTCCACCATCACAAGTTTAAAAAAGGAAAGTTAATTAAATATGGAACAAGACTGAGCAGCATCTTTTAAACCATCATGTCATTAGAATTGGATCCCTCAGAGAGCTGCTTAAAAGGGTTTTGAGAACAATGACTGTTCAATCAGATATTTATGGGCATAGTTATGTAAACACACTCTTTATTGTCTATGTATATTTAATATAATTATCAGTTTTGTACTCGGACTCTCAGGAGACCCAACAAATCACAGTGTTGCTTTGAAAATGTCAGCAGAAAAGACAATTATGTTGCAAGCAAATATTCATAAATTATATTAAAAAGTCCTGTAAAAATGTACCCTGTGTTGCAGAACTGCTTTTGCACTAGCAGAATCATCACTGCCTTTCTTTGATTTAAACTCTTGTTAGTAACAAGGAAGTTGCTTGAAACAAACCTTTAACACTAAAGACCCTTCTGTTCCTAACTATGGGACAATGTAAGTTGTAGACAAATTCAAAGGGCTTACTCGTTTTGTTATTAATACGCTGAGATCTTTTTAGAGATTTCTGAATAAGGTTTATTGAAATCAAAGGTAAAAACTGTATGCACAAGAGTGCCTAGGTCACTTCCTTTACTTTTCTTCTTTTCTCGTATGATTCCTGACAACTTGCCATGTTTTGCTCATTACATATTAGAAAAAAAGAGTGGAGAACTGGGACAGTGTTCACTAAATTAAATGTGCCACGCTTATACTAAACCAATACAGTGCTGGAGTTTGATAAACACCTAGTAAGTGCCTGCAAATCGTCTCTACTGCAAGATACCAATCAGCATATCAACATCTTAATTAGAAGCTAATGACATTTGAATGAGAAGGTTAACGTTAAGCACACAGATGCAGTTTAGTAAAGGGTAAAATTAAATACATTGAGATGTTTCAATCTTTATTTTTAAGAATAAAACATCTGGCTTTTGTAGGAAGCAATCGTCTATATGAGTAATATCCCAGTCCTTACTTATGTTTTGGAATAAAATCTCCAAGATTAAAATGCATTTTCTGTTGCATCTGGTCCTAGAACACTCCACATGTTGGACAGAGACAGAATTCTCCTTTTTCTGCAGGAAAATGCGTTTTTTCTATGCCATTATTTTTCTTCTGAGCACACAACTAGATTTTAAGTTAGCATAAGATGATTCAAGCTGGTTTGTGATTCTTCTCTCATTCATTATTTTCTAAGCGTATGTTTTCAACATCAGATTTCTGTGGGACGGTGCAAAGCAAAGCACATTCATGGCTGCTTCTGCTGTAGATGTCATACTTGCTTGGGCAATGATCTTATTGGATATCCAAAGCAGAACAGACCAGAATCATTGAGTTGCTAGAGAAGAATCTGCTATAGAAATGATGCTGTTGACTTTGCCAGTGGCATGGGTTCCCACTGAGCATCGTACTGAATCATTACCTTTGCATGGACCACGGGGAGCAATGTAGAGTGCTTGCTTTAAGATTTAAAATGTAAAGCTGTTCCAAGATGCTCACAATTAAAAATCTTATGGCCGTACAGGTTACTGTGTTGGATGCATCCAGCAAGTGAGCTCTGGAATACTAGATGTCTCTGATCTAATGATCTCTTTCTCACTGGGCTCTTTGTTAAATATTTGTGTTCTTTCTAGAAGCTTGATCTCACGCAACCTTCATCCTTGTTTATTGGACCAATGATATTTAGATGACTATTTAGAAAAATGGCTAAAAGTTCAGTAACAAAATTATGCTGCTTTATTGGCCCAGCCACTTCAGCAAGATCAAATCAGTCATATGTAGCAACACTTCCACAAGGTGAATGATGTCATTCTGCTCCAATAATGGGCAGAGGGTAAGTGAAAACCAAACTGTCTTTGCAGCTAGTGAGGTGGAGATCAACAGCAGCTGGAAGCCAAAAGACAAGGTATTTTTAATTCAGAGAAGTGCCCACCTTTCAGTCATTCATACCTTTTTTGCAGAAAACAGCAGTTACATGTTTCTTTTTTTCTTGACTGCTATCCTTTCTCTCCTCTCATTCCTCCCCATGCTTTAATTGTTTAAAGATTGACACAGGACTATTTTGATTTTCTTAATTACATTTGTGAACCTACGTTTGATTTGTCGGCTAGGTCATCATTCCTGATGAATTTAAGATTCATGTTGATTCATTCATCCTTTGACATATTTTATTTCCAAACACCTTTGTTCTTTTGGCTTAATTCAATTTCATTAATTTTCTGGCATAAAATGAAAGATCATGGTTTTGATTAGATGATAGCTTCTCAATGGGTTATTTGTAAATCTTTCAACTTTATTCACAGCTTTTCCTAATCAATATCTGACTTTTTTGACTTATGCTTTCCTTCTCATAGTAATATTTGTCCACAAAGCCATCTCCAGAGTCTTTCAGGCATTTTCTGCTCACTGCAGAGTCTGTCTCCTTCAAAAACTCTTACTTCTTTTGCAACATATGGAGGATCAGATGGGGTTTTAGAGCTCCTCTCAACAGTGCCTTGTTATTACGGTATGTGTTGCTTTGGTATTCACAGGCTGTGGCATCAGAATAAGAATGACTGCCCGTTTTCAGATCTGACAGCTTATGTTTTTAATGTTGTATGAGGGGGGAAGTCTGAATTGACTTTTGACTTATCATCTACTAAAGCCAATCAGTCTTTTACCCTATTTATGCTAACTTTAAAATCCTAAGAGTCTCTCTTCTCTCAATGATAACAGGTTTTCAGAATCTTTCAACACTTCCTTAATTGCTAAAATTTGCAAACGAGAGAAACACCCATGCTTAGCTGTCCACCAGTAGTTCCCTTGATTGGGCTTTTTCAATATGTTGTCTTCTAGTGTTTCCCTCCTCAGATTTTCAAGGGGAATGGAGGAGAAGATTAAAGGGTTATCCAGAGGTTACATTCAACTGTTAGTTCATTAGATTCCTGGCTCACTTGTTTGTTCAAAGGAGTGCCTGAACATATGAATGATGTTGTTATATTACCCAAGTTTATTTAATACACACAGTTTCTCTGGGCTGTCTCCTGTCAGGCTGAGAAAGACAGGAGCCAATTTGAACACCTTCAAGCATTTTCCGAGGGAGCAACTGCTAATTATCATCCTTTCCTGAATTTCCTTTTGTTGTTTGCTTGCCTTGAATGTAGGGATGGAGCAGAGCTTCAGAATCCTGACAAATATCAATCAGTCTGCTCAGCATACAGCACCATGACTCTTCACTTACTTCACTTGTTAGTTGCTACTTGATGCTTCTGTAGTATTTGATGTTACTAAGCAAGAGCTTTTCTTAAAGATCAGAAATACTTGTGCTAGTCTATATGTGGCAACACATGCTTGAATTTTTCTCAGTATGACATACCCAATGTCTTGGTATTGGGACTGTATTTCTACTGTTACCTAATTTGGTCTGAGTTGGCCTAAAGAAATGTGTTCTTTCTGTGCCCTTTGTGGGCTAAGTTATCATTGTCCTTAGTGTAAGCCATGAGTTGGTGGCATGCATTTCTTCTGCAGTATAGGTCAACCCCTTCATGAAAAATATCACATGATTTTGCATTAATATATTTGTTGTGGTCCTAGCCATGGTGACTTCCCCTTTCAATGACATTCCTACTAGCTGAATGAATTCTAATGGAGGCACTTTCGTTTAAGTTAACACCCATGAGAATTGCTGCAGTTACAACACAGTGACACCTGGGAAGACCTTCTGCTGGGACAGACCAAAGGTTCCTCTGAGCCAGGCCTGGCAGCAGCCCTGTCCAGCAGCAGATGATTGGGAAAAATCCTAAGACCAGGACAATGGTACAGCGACTCTTCTTTGATACAGTTTCTGGGCCTCAAGTTAATGCTGGCCCAGCACTTCCGTAGCTAAAAGTGAGTTTTGCCATTTGACAGCTTTCAGTGGCTTCTTTATTTGTCTAATTAGCTTTTTAAGCCTGTATAGGTGTCCAACACACACAAAATGCTGGCACAGGGAGTTTGATTTCTTAAGCTACACATTGCATGACAAAATACTTTTCTTTGTTTTGAGCCTGTTTCATTTAATTCCATGACAGAAAAGAAACTACCAGTTTCTTCCCTGTTTACCTTCTCCCTGCGACTCATGTCCACTCTATAGACATCTGCCATGGCCTTTTTCTTTCACCCCTGTGGTCTTCCTCACTGCTCCTCAATAAATGAAAGAGGTCACTACGGAGCAACACAGACTATCCTTCCCACCAAAATCCTATGGCCTACCCATGTGACACAGGGGAGCACAGTGCGGCAGATCTCGCTTTGGCTCAGAAGGGGATGGTACATCCTCAAGGTATGACACAGCACAATCCCATGCAGAGACACTACATAGGGTCCCCAAAGCAATACAACCAGGTTAGCACTGCCTTGCACAAGGGCTAATTAACTCAGGACTAATTAATAGCATCATACCACACTGACACAGCCATCCAGATCTTGCTCTCTAGCTGCTTGCTTGGGGATCTCCTCACAGTGTGGCATTCAGTATAGATATGTCCTCGGGACACTGCCTTGCATGTAGCCCAGAAACTAGGGGGGTGACACTGTAGACTTGATTATCCTCTCATTTACAGAACTTTTAGCTCTGAGCAACTGTCCTGAAGTTATTGGAGTTACAGTGGTATCTTACCAATGCAATACAGGAGAAAAATAAGGTACAAAAATACATGTATGTGTATGCATGCACATGTATACAAAGGTATGGATTGCAAAAGAACAATGTTAAAGTTGCAAACTCAGTTAAGAAAATTTATTTGTAACTGCCTGTGCATAGGATAAAGATCTCTCACTTATGTACTCTCGCACCCAAGTTTCCTCAGGACCACAACCTCAGCAGGTGCGTAAGGAGGACATCAACCATACAGTGAGCAGTAGCTTAATATTTTCCTTTACCCGGGGTACTCAGCTGGCAGCTCTAGGCGCTGTTTCCTGCACACTGTTCAAATCCACCACCGCAGACAGAATTATTAATTTCCCCCAGCCATGCTTTTGGTGCCACTACCCACGGGATCGGTACAATGTACAATCGGCACAAACAAATGATGTTGGCTCCCCGCATGCTGGGAGCTGAGGGAAACAGCCTTAGCTGAGGCCATGCATTTTCAACTCCCTTTTAACTTGTGAACACCTAAATCTTTTCCATTGGAGGAACAGACCATGTATAGTGAATTTAAACCCATTAAAAATACTTTTTTCTGTTTCTGGTTTGTCTACCACTAGAATCCATCCCTTGGCCCAACAAAAACCAGTCTCTCCTACCTGCACCTTGCCTACTGTTTATCCTCGGGTCCTACAGTCTAGGACCAGTTTCCATCTTCCAGAGAGCCCATGTCTATCCTGAGTACCATTTTCCTTTGCTAGGACATTCCTAGGGTCGTTTGAAAGCAGTGGCCAAATGTGCTCTTCTAGCTTCAACCAACATCTGATTTCCTATGCCATCCCTCCCAGTATGAACACCCTTCTGGTCTTATTTACTTGTCCAAAGAACAGACACACACTGAAGTCATTTGCCAAACCGGGACTGTACATTGGCCCCTTGCAGTAGTTTGGGGTGCTGCAGGTGGACCTTGGGAACAACTGACACCTGAGTACAGCACAGAGCACCCCCAGGATGCTACTTCCCTGCACTGAGACGTTATACATTTAAACAATTTGAAGTTAATTAAGAGTATTGGCTTGGAACTAAATCAGGAATCTCACACATCTGTGTTCCCTTCCTAGAAAAGAGGCAGTTTAAAGAATGCCTGAAGCTAAACACATTATTTTGTACCTTGCTAAAAAGTTGAGGTTTTTTTCTTCTCTTTTAACCTACATTGCTAGATGCCTATGAACATCTTTTTAAAATGCTGGGTGATTTTTTAACTGATAATGAAAATTATTATTTTGTATGCAATTTAACTTCATCCTAACATCAGACTGCATAATTTAAAATGAGTTTTCTTCATATACATAACATCATAACATTGCAAGACTCAAAGTCTCTAGCGTATTTAAATGCCTGTTGGTGAGGGTTCGCTTTAGATCCAAATCTCCAGCGTCCCAAGCATGCTACTTGAGCCTCATGATAGCTAATACTAGTTTCAATGGAATCTTGTTCCAGCAGGCAGGTTAGGTTTTGCTTACCCTGTTTTAAATCAGATATGCTATGATTTTTATGTCTGCTATGAAAATGGCTTTGATCACACCTCTTCATGCCACTTTCACCTAAGCACTTTCAGGTGTTGCCAGCCCCCAATGATTTGTTCAAAGGTCTTAAAGAAAAGGGAAAAATTGCAACTTCAGATTTTCAGATATTCAATTGTCAGCTCTGATTTGTGGTTTACACTTGACATCATATTCATTATGGGCCACTTTATTTTTACTTACAAAACTGACATGTTTTTTCCAAAACAATAAAAAGTATACAGGTGGGTTGGTTTTTTGTTGTTTGGGGTTTTTTTTTTCCTTTTCTTAGCTTGTAGTGACACAAGTGACACAGCACAGCACTATGAGTATCTTGGTGAAGGAACCACATGCTAACAGCTTCGAGAGAAACAAAAGGAGGTACTTCTCCACCCATAATGTGGCTATGCTGTGCAATTCCTTACCACAGGATAGAGTGGAATCTAAAAGGCTACATGCGTAAAAAAAATTATGAGGAAAATTCATGGAACAAAATGATCAAGTATTAAACATGAAAGAAAGCGTCAGCTCGCTGAGGACTGTGAGCAGCAGAGCACTGCAGCTAGCAAAAGCTGTCGGTCACCGAGCAGTGCATATGGGACACAGGGCTACATGAACCCTTCATCTAGCCAACCTACCACTGTTCTAACATCCTTCTGATTCCAGGAAAATGAAAGTACAGTTTCTAGCCTAATCCATACAATGGTGAGTTGGAAAAGTAGAATGAATTATCAGATGAAATTTAAAATAAAATAAAATAAAATAAAATAGTCAAGGAAATCTGCCTGTACTGAAGCAGCACAGCAGCAGCAGCTAAATGAAGATATAAGTATCTGAACAGCAAAAGCAAACCCTCCAAAGTGCTTTTAATTTGGAGGGAGCAAAGAATGAGGTTCACACATCTGATGGTGACACAGAGGCAGTAGTTAAGCAAGATGCTGATAATGGTGAACAGCTTGTAAGGTGAGCAGGAGAAGTAAATTTGATTGAACTAGCAGAGCTGTAAGTTACGTAAAAAAAACCAAATCAAACACAGCACGGTACAAATATCAACAGGGAAGGCTTAATTCAGGTTTCCCTTTTTACCCAAGTGGAAAAAACATTGCTGTAGGTCTGCACTTTGTCAGCACCCACACAACAAAGCTAAAGGAAATAACATTTGCTAGAGGCAGGAGGGAGCTGGATGAGGCAGGGGACTGGGGGTGAAGAGGATGTGCAAAATGTCCCTTCTCTGGCCCATCTGTGCCACATTTCATGCTGAAATTCCTCTCCCACCACGTCATGCTAAGGGCATCTATGTCTGTGGCCATAGTGGAGGCTGGAATGGGTCTGCTAAGAGCAAACTCAGTTTCATCTTTCTCTTTTTGCAGGGGAATCTCTTTGGTATAGATTAATGCTGGATCTCACCTATCCTTTAGAAACCAATGTTCACGGCATCTCTGAAGAACAGTAATCATTTAGCAGATCTCTGCCATGCTGCAGCTGCTTTGAAATACAGTAAGTAATTACAATTAACTAACACTGTTTAAACATCTGTATAAAGACATCCACATCATTCATCACAGACAGATCAAGATATATTCCACTGCAGAATATCTTTCCTCAAAGACTGGACTAGAAATAAGAAAACCACTCTTCTTGTGTTGTAATAAAAACTCCACAGAGACCCCTAATCCTGCCCTATAATGTGCAGCATCGACAAACATAAAACTGAGAAGCTGGAACAAAAAAGGTTTCGATTCTCTGCAGTGCTCAGATTTTGGTAGCAGGGTATCCATACCTGGGGAACATTTAGGGTCAGCTGATGACTGTATAAGGCAGGGCTGTCAGCTAAGGTGTTTCTATATTAAAGCATGGGGATATCAGGAAAACAACTACATGTACAGGTTCATACCACCTGTAGTGGCTTAAATGTGGCAGAGCTGCCCTTTCTTTTGCAAGACCCAGGTCTGGGACAAGTGAGGGTCACTACTGCATCAGGTGCATCCTGCAGTGCAGCAAGGTAGCACCTTGAAACTAGAGGCTGCATTGACTCAAAGGTAATCCTTCCATCACGGAATTTGGAAGGCCCATGTGTAGGAAGGTGACTCCTCTCCAGACCTATCAGGCTGAGATAGAAGTGAAAGTCACCATGTGTGAAGCATCCAGTGAAGAGAGAAGACGCATTGTTTCTTTTTCTGGGCACCGTGTAGCAAAACAGCGTATGGATCAGGATTTTTATATCCAAGAGGCATGGTATGAAACTCGAAAAAACATTGAGAATCACTTTTTGTTAGTTCACTTGCTTTACTTAAGTTGGTACTGCTGTTTTTATCCCTCCGGTTACTGTTGTTAACTAGTCACTGTCATTAAGTACCTTGAATGCCTTGAAGAGAGGTGTTTTGGTGTTTGCTAAAATTCAGCCACCTATGGCATCTGCTTATGTCTAAAACATTTACGTTCACTGCCATCTGTAAACACAGTATAACATTCTGTGAACATGGACAACCAGCAGACTAATTCATGACTGTGGATCTAGGCTGAAATGTAATCAATTTAGTGCGAAAAACCTTTTCTAAGCTTTTTAAGGCTGCAAGTACAGAAAAGTAAAATAAAAAGTCAGATGCTGATGATGGCTGGTCATTGTACTTACGGTGTCCCTATCCCACCAGCCACTAATAGTGAGCTGTTCATAATGGCACAGAAACGGGCATCCCTTGAGTGCATGAAGCTGAGCATCTGTTTCCACAGCTGCCAGTCAGGCAGTGTCACCTGTGCGTCGTTCCTCTGGCTTCCATCACGGAGCAGCCCGTGAGCACAGCAACAGAGGCAGGGGCTTCATTCCTGCTGAGGATGGTGGAAGCTACTTCTGTAACTCTTCGTCAGCGTGATGAAATGATTTGTGGGCTGGCCCCAAACACACATTGGGAAAACGGGTGAGGAGCTGTGTGTTTATCGCTATTTCTGTCATAGGCAGACTCTTTCACAAAACTAATCACACAGGAGGGGAAAAGAAAAATAATGGCTCACTGAAATCTCCTGCTATGCATTAAAAATATAGGGCACAAGAGGGAACAGCTTGACTATTCCTCCCCTAGGTTATGGGTTTAAGACCAAAGCTCTCTGGAATGAAAAAAGGTTGGATCTTGGCCCCTCCTGCATTCCCCAGCACCAGCATCTGCACAAGAGGCCAGAGAGTTGCTTTGGTCACCAGGGCTGGGATTTCAGTATCACTCGTGCAAGCGTGCATCTCTCTTACATGGGACAGTGCTCAGGCTGGGATACAGCACAGACCCAGTCTTGCAGCACTACATGTGAGTGCGTGGGCATCCAGGCTGGGCATGCAGGAACACACATGTGAAGACGCTGCGCCATACCACTGTTACGAGCCAGGAGCCGATAGCATGGCTTATGTCCCCTGCACAGAGCTGGCCCCAGTCCTTGAATTTAGCAGCCTGCAGCTACCACCCTTTCAGACCTCAGCTGGTGTCCAGGTCTGTGTGGCTGCTCCCTGAAGGGGAGCCTGAGTGTCTGGCTGAGTTTCTGTGCAGCTCAATTAATATTGCTAATTGCCACGGTTACTTTCCAAGGAGAACCAAGGAAACAAGTTGAACCTCAAAACAAACCCTGCTAGATTTCTTTCAAGCAAGAGTCCCTGCTCCATGGGACGCAGAGGTTGAGAGGCAGAGCTTGTCTGGTGCAGATAGTCATTCCTTAGTGTCGTTGACCTGGCCAGGATTCCAGGAAAGAATGAGATATAGTAGCTCCAAAAATAACCTTTAAAAACTCTCCTGGTGTCTGTTAAGAAAGTGCAACAGAAATGTAGTGGTCTGCTGCTCCAAAAATAAAATAGAAACTGAAGAAATATTTATTTCTTATTTCTCTATTATTTGTCTCTTAAATCTTCCTTTCCTCCTTCCATATCAAATGAGCCTATACTTACCAGAAACGAGTCATTCATCAATATTTACTAGTTTTTTGGATGGCCTCTTCCATCTAACAAGGTGGGAACAGATCCCATAAGGTCAATCTACTCCATAGGACCAGAGACACACGTGAGCTTCTGCGTTGGGAGACCCAGATCATTTTCATGTCATGGTCGGAGGCTCATCTTCCCTCCCTCAGTCTTTCACCCTTATTTCTGCTGTAAGGGGACTTGGGTGACCAGGCCAGAGGGAGCTGCAGCATCCTCCAGCCAGGACCTCAGTGTGGATGATGAGCTTGCAGCCAAACTGGAATCTACCGTATTTATGGCCCATAGGTAGCCCACACTCTCCCCAGAAGCTGACCCCTTTTTAGCCAGTGTCTCTGAACATCATCTCTACCCACAGTGAGAGAGGTTTTGCTAGCTATTTTATTTGTTATTAGTTTTATGTCAAAAGCTTTGCTATCACTAAACATACACTTCAGGGTGTGGACCTATAATTTTTAAAAGCAAGAAGCCATTTGTAGTCTCTCAGTATCTGAGGAATCCAACCTGAGGTACCATTAAAGGTGCTTTGGCATCTGTTTTGAAGATGGGAGGTACCACAACACTGCAGCAAAGGCCTCCCTGCCTGAGGCTTAGGAACCCAATGATGGTCATACCAAAATTCCCATGCTGCTGAGATCCTGAACACAGGAGGACACTGGCAAATACTTCATTTTCCAACTCATGATGCAGTTAACATTTTCTCTTTAGAAATCTCACCTCATCCTGGTTGTCTTAAACTTCTGTTTGTGATAAAAGAGTCTGAATTGATTGGGTATTTGGTCTGGGCATTCAAATCACTCTGTAAATCTCCTGGTACAGTGAAATGATTAACAAGCCACATGTGGAAGGCGAAGAATTAGCTGTTATTGTAAACTGCCAGTACAGGCAGGGGCAAGAGGAAAGGAAGCGGGAGGGACATAGGCCTTCCTGCCCCCCTTGTGTTTTCCAGCTACAGGCTTCATTTTCCCCAGTCTCTTACTGTGGCCCAGCAGCTGATCTATTTCCTGGGCAACAGACAATGGAAACCAGTTAGAGAAATGTCCATAATCCCCAACTGACAGTTTTTGTCACCTCTGTCATTTTTCCCTAGAATGACAGGTTGCTAGAGAGGGACATCTGTCAGTGTGAAAAAAAAAATGATGGGGGGCTCTCGCTCTGGACTTTGTGCAATTTCCTGGCTGAAGTCCCAGGGAGGCAGCAGCTCTCACAGCCCGGCCACAGCCACACAGTGTCTTGTCTCCCAGGACAGATACGCAGCCGGCAGTGCTTCCTACGCTCCTTTTGTTCCATGCTCATTTCCTGGCCTGCAATGCTGTGCTCTGTGGGGACGTTGCACATGTCAAAAATGCAGGGTGAAGTTGTCTAGAAATGGAGACAGGTTGTTTTTGGCAGGAGGCCCTTGAGCCAGAAACATTTTACCAGAAGAAATATGGTCGATATTTATGGAAAGTAGGATTCGGCTTTCAATGGGGCTTATGTTCATAAGTCACTTAAGGCCCTTCTGAAAATCCCACCAATAATTCTTAAGTTAAACAAGTCAGCATTTCCATGCAAGCTGAAGAACGAAACGCTGTGTCCCACTTATGGATCTGAGCTAAGCAACTGAAGAGCCAAAGAAATCTTCAGAGGCTTGGTATGATCACGTGGAGTGCTTGTACATTTTTTTTATGTGCAGTATGTGACATGCATCACTCAAAAGAGCCTAAAGAGCCATTGCATTCCAGCAAGTACTGGAGAGACCTTGGCAAAATGTATCATCTGGCCTCTTGTACTCACAATGCAAGATTTAATGACCCTGATTCATATTCAGGCTGGATTGCAATAATTTTCAGAAAATGTCTAGAGTGATAAAGGGTTCTGCCATTAGAAATACATCTTCAAAAGACTTGGTCCCAATCCCAGATGGTTCCTGTTTTCAACTGATGGTACAAAATATCCCATTACGGTAGACAACATTTTCTTTGGGTGTTTTTGCAGGATGTTACATCAAGTCCAGAGAATCCCAAGCCAAGCCAGCTCAAGCCAGTTACTAAAATCAGCTTTCAGACTGCCACAGACATATGCAAGACAGCAAAGGAGGCTGGAGACTGACTGCCTGGGGAGCAGCTCTGTTGAAAAGGACCTGGGGGTCCTGGTGGACTTCAGGCTAAGCATGAATCCACGGTGCATGCTGGCAGCAAGGAAGGCAAGCAACATCCTGGGGCGTGATAACAGGAGCATAGTGAGGGTGTCAGTGGAATTGATTACTTCCCTTTACTTGGTGCTTGTTGGATCACAACTGAAATAAATTGTGCAATTTTGGCCCCTCAGTACAAGATGGTGAACTGTAGCGAGACCAGTGGAGGCTACCAAGACCGTTGGGGCTGGACCACTTGCTGTGGGACTGGGGCTGGTTCAACCTGGAGATGAGATAGCTTTGGGAGCATCTAAGCACTGCCTTCTGGTGCCCTGAGCAACTGCAATGGTCCCTTGATAGTCAAGAGCATTATCAGCTGCAAATGCACTATAAGTGCCCCTGAAATCCCAGCCTGGAGTCACCCACCCAACTATTAATTGGGTAAATTTCAAGAAAGCTGTCACTGATTGCTGGCAGACTGCTTAACTAAACAGCAGATCTTCCCAACTCCTTAACAAGTATCAACAGGTGGAGAAAGTGACAGAAATGAATGCTTGCAATGATAACACTTGGTTAAATGACAGCTTAGACCCCCACAGACCACAACTCCCTTCAGAGTATGAGTTAAGGGGGCATGAAGCAAAGCTTTGAAGGCTTCCCTTTTTGCTTTGAGACCACCTCCAGTGGCAAACTCAGTGCTATTGTCCCACAAGCACATAAAAACAGTTAATGTGGAAGGTAGCGTAACAGGATCCAGTCTTCCGAAGAACAACAGAAGAGCTTCCTCCAGCTCTTCTAATAACCAAGAGTGGTCAAATACTTAAAATACCTGCCAGATGTTGCAAACAATGAACAGAAGGGAATGTTAATGTAGGGAGCTGATGGACATAAATCAGTATTTGTAGCTGTATAAGAGTGCTCTCCAGTGGTAACAGTACTCTTTCCCTTGTTGTGTAATGCAGACCATGTATTATTAAGGGAGAAAGAGCCCACTGGTTGAACACGAGTGCCTCTGGTAATCTTGGCAAGAGTTGGCTGGATAAATAGACTCATGACTGTGGAACTACAGTCTAAAACAGCAAAGATTTGGAGATATTTTACAAACAGAAACAAAAAGATTCAGATGTGGAAAAGAAAGGAAAGAATGACATTTAAAAATGGCTCTATTAATTTTGAAACTGAGACTGGAAAGACAGAGAAGGTTTCAAATGAGAGATATCACAGCTATGGGAGAAAAGACAAAAACTGTACAGAAGGTGACTACTACTATCTGTAGTATTACTGGGTAGCTTCCACACATCAAGAAAACCCATGCTGCACATTGGCAGAGCTTAGAGTACAAATGACATAAGAACAGACACCAAAAAAGCATAAACCTAAAGGCACATGTCTGCAGTGATTGTTGTTCTCCTTAGCTGTGACTATTGGGGATGCAAAAAAAGTAAAGACTGTTCCAGGAAGCAGCTAAGAAAGAAGAGATGCCCATGAAATCTCAAGCCCACACCAATAAGTAAGATATAAAAACAATGGGATGATGGAGGAAAAGAGATCCTGAGGATGTGGCAAGTGAGACTTGAACTTGAGTAGTAACCAGCACTTCAGGAAAAGGGGAAGCAGGAAATTCATAGTGTCTGCAGAGAAGGACGAAGAAACCGATGAATGAAGTTCTGGAATTTCTGGAATATTTTGAAGAACAGGAAGAGGGACGTAGCAGACAGGCTAAACCAGGAAGTGTGTTTCCAGTGCAGCTGGCTATCACAAGTCAGTAGAAACATAGGATAACGGTATATTTTAATCTCAGATTTGTTGCACATGAGTTAGGGACACTACAGGACAAAGCCTTAACTTGGACCAGGTGAAATAAAAACTTCAGATAGCTAATCTGAGGCAAACAGGTCAGCAACAGATTTATTCATGGGATATGCCACCACTCTTCTAGCAAATTCAATAATCACGTTTATCCTTAGAGTCAAACAAAAAGCAAAGCATAGCTAAGAGGAGAAAATTCAAGTTTAGGAAAATTTCCATAGGTGAGGCAAGTATGGGCAATGCTGTCAGAAACACTCTTATGGAGATAGTTTGCTATAATAGAATAAGGTAAAGCTACAAAGTCTTAAGCACATACATCAGACCTAGTGTAAACAGGGACATTTATGTGCTACAGTGGATTACACTAACAATCTACCCCAACACCACAGGAAAGATAATTTCCCTTTGTAGGATAATTAACTTCTTTGTGTCCTAGATGACCAAAATTTCTTTTAGGCCCTGATGGAACAGGTCAGTTTACTTATATGCTTGTCTTCAAAGACATGCCTCACTGTTCTGATGCTCTGTAGCTGCCCTTTTCAATTGTTAATCACTTGCTAAATTAGACACTATAATTCCAACCTTTTGTCCACTCCAAATAGCCTTCAACTTTTTTTTTTCATATAGAAAAATAGGAAATGTTATCTCTTTTTATGTTGCTGAAGAAGGCCAAGATGGAGATTAGCCATTAGCTTTGCTAAAGCCAAATCTTAGTCAAAGAAATGCAGAAATTACAGTTTCATAATCCTTCCAAGAAGGGAGTTACATTATTCATGTAAATTCTAAATATATTTTCCGTTATTTTGTTCATGTGAATGCATTCTTGAACCACTCAAAATTTTTATCAGTTTCAGATGCAAAGGCATAGTATTAAAATACTTCAGTAGTAATTTGAGTCTAATAATTCTATACAGTGGAGCCATCACCAAAGGTAACGACAGCAATACTGCTGATACTGATTTGTGTGATCTGTTTTTATTCTTTTCATACTGTTGTCCGATTTCCTACAAGCCACCTTAGGAGGCAGAAAGCAAACCTGATTTTATCCAAAGGGTTAATAGCAAGAAACTTGCTTCCCAAATGCTTCTCAGATTCTGAGGCACAACTGAATACTTAAAAGGATTTGGTAGTCTGTGTCTGCTGTTACGCCTAAGAAGAAAGATAATTTGTTATATTTTAAAATGTATTCAAGCCTATAAAACCACTGGTCTTCAGGGATGGGTGTTCTTCATTTCAGATATCACGCCAAACACTGACATTTGGGAGAAAGGCTGTCTGAGATGAAGTACAAATGAGGGGCTTTTATGAGAGATACCAGATAGCCTTTAACAGAGAAGTATGTCCACAATGCATTTAAACAGAAATCTGGCTTAATCAACGTTGTTGGTACTGTTGCATCCTACGGTGTAATAATCTCCAGCGATAAGAGCAGAAGGATCTTTCTGGCTTTTCACTGGTGGAGCTGCCAGCCATGTCAAATTGCATAACACTGTTGTATGTCTACTATGTGCTGGGTGGAGATGACAAAGTTATTCTGCTTGTTTTGTTAGCCAGAAAGCTTCAGACAAAGCTATTTCCGTATAGAAACTATGTTATTATTGTAGTGATGGGTCAACACCATGGATATATGCTACTAAAAAGAGCACCAAAACATTTTTTAAAGAAGTAATCCAGATTTTTTTTTAAAAAAAAAAAAAGCACAAGCAAACAAATGAAAAACTGAAAAAAGGTTTTTGATAAAAAATGAAGGAAGAACTTTTAGAAATAGTAAATGCCTGTAGGATGCCATTCTTTTGGGTTGAAGTCAAGAAACAGTGCAACACCCAGTTGTCTCAAGCTTGGAGCCAGTGCAAACACCACAACTGAGACAGGCCAGAAATCAGAGTATTTCTGCATTGCTGCAATACCTGCTCCTTTACCAGACAGTGTGGTCCAGCACTGAGGGCAGCTATCACCATTTCGAATGATTTTTCTCTGACCATTTCTAAAAGAAGATCACAATGTTGGACAAAACCCATTCCCACCTCTATCTCCAAGAGCCCCCAGTAGTGCTGCTGAGACAAGCTGCCAACCAGAATGAGTCTCAAGGGCAGCCAAAATATTTGCTTGTTCTTTATGTTGGTAGGTTCTGGTCAGGTCCATAAAGAAAACTCATGACAGTGACATCCCATCCCACCTCGCACAGTTTAAACCATGGAGCAAGGGGAGAGGACAGGGATTTATTCAGAGTGACTCCCAGACCTTTGGGTCCACACCGCACCAGGGGTGTGTGCCACCCATCTGACTGCAGCACAAGGGTGTCGCATGATGCAGGGCTACACACTGCATATTGGCAGGGATGAAAGCCACCCTAATTTCCTGCTCTGTCCCCCATCACCTTTCTGTTCAGTAATTTTAGGCCTTAATTATAAGAACTCCTCTATTCAAGATGAAACCTTTGGGTTTCATAACACTGGCGTGAACGGCCCTGTGAAGGCAGGACTCGTGAGCTCCCATGTCAGCACCTCTGTGTGTCACCACTGCTGGTCTCCTGACCTCATCCTCACCTGCCCAGATGGGGCTCTGCTGGCTCAGGAATGTTCAGACCCTTCTCCTGTGTGAACCAGGAAAGCAAGGCACAAGGCACTGTGTGGATGGAAAGATCCAACACTTCTAAACCACTGAGTGATCTGGTATCTGCTCTTGCTCTCAAGAAAGCTCCTAGCATTGTTTTTCTCATTCAACAAAGAGTCTCCAAAGCCTCATTCGACTTGGTGGCCTCCCTGCTCCTTATGGCCAGAAACTGAGCCACCTCAGCTGCTCTTGTTGAGCATTCGTGCCTTCATGTTGGCTTCTCCCAGGAAATCCACCCTGTTTCCCCCTCCTTCTCCCCCATGCGACCTTCCCCCTCCTGTCAGCACAGTCAGTCTCACCATGCTCATACTGCTCTGTCCTTTCTACTTACATGTCTTAAATGCACTGTGACTGTATTAACCACCAGAGCTCTCCTGATCCTGCCTTCCAAACCACACCAAACCAAACTAAACTGTTGCATTTGGAAAATTATTGTCAGTCAATGGCCAGTCTTAACCATCACTTCCAACTTGCAATGCTCTCTCTCCACCAGTCACCCTGTTATCATATATGCTTCCTGGGCACAGGTTGATTCCTGAACATGAATTGATCCTTCTTATCAGTATTAAGTTGGAGGCATCAAATGAAACTAGCAGAAAATGGGTGCAAAACAAGCAAAATAAACCAAGAGCTTTAGAGCTTCTTGCTGCAAGATGTGGCAGATTTGAGAAGTTCATATAGATTCCTGGGAAGACTCTGCAATTTCAAGGCAGACAAAGGCGCTGAAGATCAATAAATCTGTGGAAAGCACACCTGGTTCCAGGAAGTCCTCTGCCACTAAAGTCTGGACGTTGGGGAGAGCATTCAAGTATCATTTTATACCTTTTCATGGGCTTCTGCTTTTGGCTACTAGCAGAAACAGGACACTGGATTGTACAGACCTATGATCTGATACAGTATGGCCTTTCTTATGTTCTTATGTTAATCTGTCCCAGAAACATGTAGTGAGACAGCAGGGAGCCTCACAACATGGCTGGTAGGCAAATTACTTTATTTTCCAGTCCCTGTACTCTGGGGGTTAAATTAGAAACAGATTACAGCTGAAGGATCCCTGAGCAGACACGGAGTGTGCCAGCTTGGGAGCTGGGCACAGGATAGCTGTTGTGCCCAAAGTAATTATCCTGGCAGGGCTGGGCTGACACTGCTAATAAATAAGAAATGTTTGAGCAAGCAGTTCTTTACAGCTTGCTTCATCTTCCTCTTTGCAGAGGAGTGAGTTGGACTGTAGAGGCATGTCCTCAGTTGTTCTCACCACTTAGTTCTTCACCCTGGGGGATTTTGCACCGGAGTCCTTAGAAACACTCACAGACTTTCCATGACTTTCCATGCAAGTCCACTCTTTCAGTGCCTCTTCAGGAAGCCCCAGAAGACTTCCAGGATAACCAGTAAGGCGCCCTGCCTTCCTGCCACCCAGATGCTGCCGCCAGAAAGATGTATCAACACCCCAAGAAGAACTCTTAGCCTCACCATGAGAAAGACTTGCTGCCAGAGAGGAAGGAGACAGGAGCAGGTCTGAGGGAGGGTTTCAGCAGACAGGATTCAGAGAGAAGGTGAGGGAGTCAGACAAGGAGTTGAACTTTCTGACTATTCCCTGAGCCTTGGATAGAGGCAACTTGGGGAGAAATGTTTGGCACAGCAACAAGCCCTTACTTGTGATTTGCAGCATTCTGAAAGAAGGCTCCTCTCCATAAATAAGCTCCTCTTCTGCTGCAGATTAGACAGAACTGAAGAGTGTCTTCCTTGCATATTGCTCAGTCAGGCAGCATTTCAACAGAGCAGAAAAACATCCTCTTTTTTTTTTTTTTTTTTTTTTTTTTTTTTTTTTTTTTTTTTCCCTTCATTCCCCTTCAAGAAGCAGCCTGAGTGTTTGAAAGTTCTGTGGTTTGGTTTGGAGTTCAGTCATCCCTACAGAGAACTTGTTCTGCCAATCTCTACATACATGTCAGCCTAAATAGCAACAGATGTACAGTACCTTAGATGTATAAAATTTTCATAAAATATAACAAACACTGTTTTTCCACTTGGGATGAGTCATTAACCATATGCTCATGATACTGCTCTTTTCAGGGGAAGAGCTGAAGTCCTATGTTTGGGCTAGACAGAGCCCAGTCTCAAAAGCCAAGGGCAAGACCCCTTGCACCCCAGTTCCCCTAAGGACCCCTGAGAACCCTGCACACAGAGAAGTCACAAGTCCAGCACTTACAGCTTCTTTGTAGGAATAATGTCTTCTCTGCGGTAGGCAATCCAGACTACTGGTAAGGGAAGGTGAGCACCCCACTGCAGGTCTGCAAAAACCTGCCAGCACAGGAGTGGGCATACAGGGGACATTCTCTGAGAGGATGTCCAAGCAGACACGGTCTCATCACACTTTCTGTGCTTCTGAAGGCAGGTAGGGTGTGCCTTGGGCACGGTGCTGCTTGGGGCACCCCCAGGGGACTACAGACCTGTACGCAGCCCTCAGTCTGGGCAGTGGCCTTACAGACCCAGTCATTTAGACCCCTCCTCCTCTTATGAGCAGTAATTAATTGAAAATGTTCTCACATTTTATTTTTTTAACGTGAGTTTGGAGATGGGCAGCCAGCAGGAGTTTCCCCCCACCTCAGCAGGAGTGGGAACAGGCCTTTGATGCTGCGAATACGTCCTTTCCCTCCACATCTTTTTTTTTTTTTCTCACCAAACCTTCCCTCCAGGTGAGCCGTATGTGCAAATAGAAGTTAATCCCTTGGCTAAAATATTATTTAAAGGCAGAACATACTAAATGCTGCTCCACTGGGATTTAAGGAGGTTATATTTTAGCTCATCAGCAAAACCAGGGCTGAGCCTAGAAAAACAGCAAGCCATGAATATAAACAGAAAAGTGATAGTTGAACTTTGCTGTGTATTCCAGTCCCTCACATACAAGTTGTACAAATGTAGCCACTTATTTTTAACAAGAACCTCAAATTTCAGTTCTAGTCGGCATACCAGGAACATCAGTCCAGTTCCCAGTGATCCGTACTAGCAAAACTTGCTATGTTGGCTTTCCCTGGATCCCACAGGAGTGTCCAGTCCCGTGTCTTCTTGGTATTAGCCTTCATTTACTCTTGGCATGGTCTGAGCAAATGGCCACTGGGAATTCAGCTGGGGAAGAGCTCACAGTTTTAGTTAATATTTTTGTACAATGAGGGGTGTTGCCACGTCCATCCTGTCCATGCACATAATTTACTTCAGTGTCTGGTACGAGCCACTAATTTGGAGGACAAAGATCTCTTCCCAAGAGTCCAGATGTTGGCCCAAGTGAACCAAAGGACACAGAGACATATTTAGTGCACAACACCCAGGTCCTTAGTAGCTTGGTAGCTACTAAGATGGACAAGACTGAAATGGTGTAGCATAGGTAAAGACCTCTCCTAGCAGTACGTAGTAGCAATCCTGGTTGTATGAAATGTCTCCTTGACAAGCAAGTGAGCTGTAAAGCAGTCATCAAGGTATAGCTGGCCAGTGCATGGGGACCCAGAAAGCTCTGCATCTACATAAGCTGGCTTTATTTCACCTCTTTCTTCACAGGTTGTGCACAGGTTATGATTAAATCACTGCTGCATACTGGTTATCCCCATTCGACATGAGGACAGTATCTCCAACCCTACAGCATCATACCTCTAAAGCATGGAGGGCTATGATTTGCTTTCCTTTATCAACTCTAGCTCCATTGTTTTGTGCATCATTGAATGCTGTAATCCAGACCATGCTTTATTATTAATGACCTCTTCTTATTTATTTCAGTTATTATGAGCACTTAGCACACACTCATCATCATAGATTATGAGTTTGTTTTATGGGGATTATGTTAAGTAATTATCATTCCAAGTAGGAAAAAAGAACTGTCATGCTCCCCTACTGCCAGCAGCTTTTAATCTGACTAGACAGCGAGGAACCCAGGATTTCACAGTTTAAACAGATGGAAAGGTCTGGGCAAAGAGGTGTATCTTTCAGCTCCTTCTAAATGCGGCCAAGTTCATGCTGAAGCATATTTCTGTCAGGGGCGTATTCCAGAGGTGTGAACCTGGAGTGCCCAGTGAGCATTTGGCTCCAGTTTCCAGCTAAGAATAGTTCGTATGGCAGATTGGAGGTAACAAGGATATTCTTAAATATCCCAGGCTGTAGTGACCACAACCTTGAATTTCACCTACCTGTCAACTGGGCTACTGCGCAGGGAGCAGAGCATTGGCATAGTATAAGGCTGGAGCAGCTTCTCCAGGTGTTTTTCCAGGGGTGCTTTCAGGATTTGATGGAGACACTGTCAAAAAGTACCAAAAAGAGGAGTAAGTGGTGGAGTGCGGGCTGTCCTGTCAGGGAGGGCTTCCTTTAAACAGGGTTTTTGCATCGAAGCAGAAGCATGCTTTTCTTTACATTGTCTTCCTCAGGAGCATAAAGCAGAGCTCTGGGAGCAGGGGCAGGGCCAGAGGTATGGATCTGATAGGGGACATCTGAGTCTGTGTTTGGACATGCAGGAAAGGACAGCAGGGGCTCAAATGACCTTCCAGTCTGAGTGTGGGTGCTGGCCTCTGGGAACTGGTGTAGCAGTGCCACAATGCTGGGTGCCATGAGGTGGCAGACAGCTCCTCAGCATGGACAGGTAGGACATGATGTCAATGATTATTCAAGTTCAAGGTGTGGTCCAAAAATTCAAACCAGACCACTGCCAGCATAGCCTTGGCCAGGGGAGTGTGGGATCTCTTCTTTACTCTGAGTTGTAAAATGATGCATGCATTGTAGTCAAGTGGTGTTTAACTAGGTCAGAGGAGGTAGCCATGGGACTAAGTTGGAGAAGTTTTAGTAGTAAAAGCAAAATGAGGCTAATGATGGAGCTCATCGGTGTCCCAAATTCTTTCTTTGAGTACTGAAAGCCAGACTTTGCCAGTAAGTAAAGGCCATTTAAGGGAAGGAGGAGATTTAATTGTCCTCTTTCAGTGTACCCCGGACATTGCTGAGAGCAGATTATGTGACAGTGAGAGAAGTCCTCCATACAGTTCAGGAGTTACAGCAGTGCTGTATAGTACTTCTCTTCATGGAAAGTAGATGTGAACTGTCACGCAAAGCCAAACCCACAGAAGGAAGAAGCAGCATAGAAGGTCACCCTGGTGAAGGACAGAGGTGCCACAGGTATAGTATGTCTGTTTGGACATAAGGCCTCCTAACCCACAAGCTAGTGATTAATTCTGTGGTACTTAGCCACACTCCTGTTAAAATAATGAGCCTCATACTCCTCCTGACACATGGTCCAGGCCAGTGAGGTCCTGGTGTAAGGTCCATGTTCTTCATGGAGAGAAAGAAATGTGTACAGAGGCCATGCCATCTGAACGTTCCTGGAGTATCTGGCCTTCTTCTAGTTCGAGATGACATTCAGGATGTGGAAAGAGGGACTATGCTCGGGAGACTGGCAAAAATAGATCACAGTTTGACTAGAAGATCACACATAAATATATGTGGGCTGTGCCCAGACTGTCCCACAAGAGAAGAATTTGGCATGTGTTGAAAATGGGCCAACACAAAGGTATTGGATGGTTTCCAGGCATTATTGTTTCTGTAAGCAACACCAACAGAAAGATATTGGATCCCCAGCAGTTGTCATGCAAAATCATTCTCAATCCATTTCATCCTCACGAGTACTGTTGCCCTCCACCTCACCTTCACAAGAGATGGTCATAAGAAGATCATGACTTACTGGGGAGAGCTTTTGACTCAAACTGAGCTTCAGGAAAGGAGATCAGATCAACATAGCAGTGCCAAAATGGCTTATAAACAGTGCTGCCCAGAGCACTGAACGTTAGAGACTCATAGCCAAGAACTTCACCGATGTTTGAGCAGCAGCTAACACCATGCAGGAGGGAAGACACGGGGTGTGGGTAAGGAGGACAGAAGGGGAAGAGAGGTGGCTGGGCTGACTTGTGAGTCCCCACAACGCTGCACCCAGCGTCTGCTTAAATTCAAACCAGGCACAAGGAGCACAGCTCTCCACGAGCGAGAGCTGTTGTCCAAGCTGCTGCGCAGAAAGGAAACCTGAGCTGGAGCGGGGTCTGGTCTGAGCGCTTTGAAGTAATTTCTTTCGGCAAGGAAATAATTTCCTTTGTCTGTACATGTTCAGGAAAACTGCCTCATCGGAGACTGGTTCTCAGGACGTTCGGATCATAATTGTTTTGTCCAGAAAAGCTCTGTGACTGGAAATGGAAAAAAAAAAAATAATTTTAAACGGTAGGGAAAAAAAAGGCTGTGAATATATATTACATCCATATGTGGAGGGAGAAGAAAAAGAACCAGGGCTCACTTAAAACAACAGTTGAGATCTCATTCTGCTTGCAGTTACACTGGGGTTGCCCTGCCGAAAATACCGAGACAAGCCTTGACTGAAGAAACATGAGGGCGACCACAGGCAGCCCCCTCCCTGGTAGACACGGGTGGTTCTATTCGGCACAGTGCCATTCAGGGTTTCAAAATATCGTGTCTTTTTGTGACACCTCTGCACTGCGAGGGGATCAACAAGGGGCAGCAGAGATAGACACAGGACCCGCATTTAGAGGTGTCTCGCCAGGACAGAGAGAAGTGATACCTTGTCATGTACGTAAAGAGGCAGCAGGCGCTGCTGGGGCTCGGGTTTCTTTTCTTTCCGGCTGTTTGTTTCAACAAGTGTTCTCATGTTCCCTGCCAGTGAGAGGCGGGGAGCGTTTCTCCCCTCTCCCTCTCCCTCTCCCTCCATCCATCCCTGTGCCCTGTTCCCTGTGCACGGGGTGATGAGCAGCAGGCCTGCGCCGCAGCCACGTCCGGGCTGCCCATGCCCTCTTCTCGCTTGGGACCCAACCTGGATCCCTTAAGTGTGCGTAACTTCTACTGAAGTCGATGCAAGTGTTATGTCTGCAGGATTAGCTGTGTCCCTGGGCAATTCCTAATATTTTCTTTCCCTGCATTCTTCACGTTGGAAGGTTTAACAGAGTCACAGAGCTCCAGTGTCCAAGAGACCGTTCCCCTTCCAAAGCAGGATCTCTCCCTCCAGTACACTTGCCAGCACACTGTCCAGTCCAATTTCAAGTGAGTCAAATGTTGGTGTTTCCATCGCTTGCCTGGAAGACAATTCCACTGCTCAAGCAGTCCAAGCCATTAGGAACATTTTCCTGATATTCAGCCTAAATATTCTCTTTCTCAAATTCATCCCATTGCTCCAGGGATTCATATTACTGGAGATGGGCTCATATTAAAATCTCTTGCTGTGCCTTTCCCTGGACAAATTCACGTAGGGAGGGAGGG
>NW_020799095.1:104116644-104194237 GCF_003259725.1 Athene cunicularia | reverse complement strand
AGGAAGGAAGGAAGGAAGGAAGGAAGGAAGGAAGGAAGGAAGGAAGGAAGGAAGGGAGGGAGGAAAGGAAGGAGCTCGTATCATCCTGGAAGCAGAGAAATGTTTCTAGATCTCTCAACTCATTAAAAAAACCCTGATTTGTATCCTTAAAGGTGCTTATTTGATACATTGGTTCATGAAGTCCGCTATTTACATACAAAACAGGAACACCATTTGTAGCAATAATAGAGGCTTCTTCCACTCCTGCTAAAACCTTTTAACTGTATTTTAGAGAGGCTACATCTAACAAAGTTGTTCTTTTTCTATGACTCATGAAGTCTTTAACCTCAACGTGTAATGCTGAGCTAAACACAAATAGGTGACAACTGTGGTGACAATTTTGGTTCCTATCCAGAAAAGCAGAGTCACATACTTAAGACTGCACTTAGCTGAAACCAGGTTTTGTGCATTGGACACTTGTCAAATTTGAAATGGCCAAAACTACCACCGCACTTCGTGCAGGTCACTAAACAGCACTGTGGTGCTGTGGTTGCCCTCCATCCATTTCAATCGGTTGCAAGTGCTCAGAGTAACCATTTCATGTATGGGTGAAATGATAGAAAAACTGAAATCAGCTGCCTGCTGCCCTAATCTCCCTGAAGGAGTCCTTTGGAGTATGACTCCTAACGTGTATGCTTTAGTTTTTGTTTGACTGATTCAGTGTCATTCAAAAATGTCAGTCTTGTGTTCCAGGAAAACAACACATATTTGCTAGTTAATGGAAATCCTCAGCATTTATGCCTCTTAAATGAATTATGGAGGTTGTGAACTCTACTTCAGTCTTTTCTTCAATTACTAAAACTATTTTTATTTCCTCCCTTTCTGGTTCTTTTGCATTTGAAGAATAAATTACAAGTAACTGATAAGATTATTTCATCCCTTTAGGGAAACAAATGTGATAGGGGTTCAGACATCTTCTTCTCAGATATTACCAGTATTATCTAACAGAGAAAAAAGGTTTCTGCAGGTCCTGTGCCCAAACTTGCTGGTTCCTTAGGAAATTTTTCAGCAAAATGGGATGGATACCAGAGCTGCTGGGTGCAGAAGGCCTTTGTGTGTCTGCATCTCAGCCCTAGACTCTGTATCTTCTGACTGCACTGAAATGTCACTCCCAAAGGCTCCTCATTTTGGGGGAATCCTTTCTGTGTAGAGGGGAGAAACACAGCCGGGTCTATGTGTCTTGAAAACTGCTGCACATTTATCTCTTTTATGTAAAATAAAACTCTGATAACAGGCGCTGGCTCCAAGGATCACCAAATTAATTACCAGTTGTACTGCATGCTGCTAATAAATGCAAAAAGCCAGCCTAAATAGAAAGTGTTAGATAGCTGTGCTGTTTGCAAACATGGTAGCCCAATGTTTGAAACCTTTGGGCTGTGATACTGCCTCTGAACTATAATCAGGGAACGTCATCCCTGCCCTGATTTACTGAGGTCAATAGCCTTCTTCAGATCCCACTTTGAAACCCCTGCCTACCCTAATACCTCCAGGAGAGGAAGACGGGAGGTAAGAGGACAGAGAATTAAGGCTGAAGCAGGGGGGGCATTTTATTATTATTATTATTGGTTTAATTACAGTGTTTAAAATGCATACCTGATGAGGAACACCAGCCTGTTTTCTACCACTTAACATCAGCAGATCTCCAAATTCTTCACAAAAATGACATCCTTATCCTCAGTTTACTGGGGCTCCTGGGCTTTTGAAACAAAATGAGGTGCTTGTGCACCATACAGGGAAATTATAGAGATGGATGCTTTGAGGAGTGTATTTGTACTGCTGTGTTTTCCATGCATGTCCACTGGTCATGTCCTCACTGTGAAGGCCTGACCTCCAGATGTCCAGAATTTTTTGACAAAAGTCCAGTGTCTTTTTTTTTCTTTTTTCCCTGCCCAGGCAAACTTTCCAGTTGGAAACTGATGCCACAGCCAGGGAAAGCCAAACATATGGAAGTTTCACATTTTGCAGACAGGAAACACGCAGGGGACCAAAGGTCATCCACCAGACTGGGGCTAAAGCCAGGGTTACAACCCACATTTCCTGACCTCTGAGGTAGTGCTAAACCCACTAAAACCCCTTGTCCTTCTCTATGCGCATTATATTTCCTCTACGTCTTCCATGGCTTTCAAGAGGACCTAAAGCCCCATGGACATGGTTTCTGCAGTGTATGTTCAGCTGGCTGGCTAGCTGATCTTCTGAAGCCTCAGGCATTGCTTTAGTAGAAATATGTAGTAATAACAATGCGGCCGCCTGCCCTGCGCATGTTAATACTGTCACCGCTCTGCTTTGTCAGCTGCCTGGAGCTGTTGGTAAGCCCCCAGTCAAAGTACCCTTGCTGGCCTCCCTTTCTGCCAGCGGATGTTTGCTGCGTCCAGGTGCCTGTGTGGCCTCGTCCTCCTCTCGTGTGTCAGCACATTGCACAGCAACGACCACAGGCTGGGCTGGGATTGCTGGCATGCTGTTGCTGAACTGTTTGTGCTGATTTCAATCTGCCCCAAAAGGCTCAGTGTTTGTACAGGCTGGTGTGGGTGCTGAGGTGTTCAGGAGGTGCCTTGGGTTGTTACAGCTTATTTGAGCAGACTTCCTTCCTACCCTCCACCCCTTGCCTAGCCTACGGACAAACACTCTTCTTCTGGATTTGACAATAAAGCTCAGTGTTTTGGGCTAGGTTCTGTTTTATAGGATATTATACAGGCAGTCAGTCTCTCTTTTGGTTATCTCAGATTCACAGTGGATGCTCTGGGCCAAATCCAGCAAGGCTAGTCTCCTTGAGAGGGTCCCCTGCCGCTAGAAAGCACATGGCAGAGGGATGGAGGAGGAGGATGAGCTGTTCCCGGTGTGAGCATGAGGGTTGCAAGTTTTGTCTGGACAATAGATGTCCGTCCAGTTGATCTGCTTGAGATGGCGATCAATTCACTCAAGGTATGGGACATCTCCCTTATGTTAACAGATCTTCCACTTATTTTCACCTAGGACTTTCCATTTCTCATACCGTATTGCTTTGGAGGTTAAGTTTACAGCAAGAGGACACAAGGCTAATTTCAGAAACACTGTGGTAGCCCCAGGGGATTTGTTTATATTCTGTATATCATCTCCACTTGAAGCTTTACAAAAAGGTGCACAACAGAAAGGGGTGAATGCATTTATGTGTGTGTATGTTTGTGTTTGTGATGTTCCACGAAAACACCAAGCAATAAAATCTCCTTTTCACTTTTTTCCCCCCTATGGACTGATTTATTAATAATTTGTGTTCCATTACAAAAAATGGGCTTTTATGAGAATTGTACTGTGCCCTGAAATTGTCTTAGTGGCAGATCATAATTTACTATTGGGGTTTCAGGAGTCAGTGCAGAGCACAATGCCATCTCCATATTCATATTTCAGATCTGTCAGAGCACCCGGATTGTTCGTGTAATCAGATGGATTTCCATTTGAGTCCTTGAGAGACAAGAAAACTGGCCATCACAGAGAGATCCTTGGCAATTAAAATGAATAAGAGCTGCCACTCTCAGTGGATGTCTTCTGGGTTACCATGGGGGACAGGGATTGGTATGAGGTTTAATCAGGCACTAACAGCACCTTGCTGGGAACTTCATGGCTGATAAAGGCAGCAGCATCAGACCAAGTAGCTCCTCTCTTTTTAAAGGGAAAGCAGCCTTTTTTTTTGAAATATAATAAATCCCGTGAAGTTTTTTAGTGTTTGATAGCAGAGAAGAGTTAGAGGGTTTGGGGTTACTTTTCTTCTCTTCCCCACAAATGAATCACCCCTCTTTGTTGGTTAAAATCAAGTGAAACATGCGCGCTGAATGCTCAGTACATTAAGTGTTTGCAGGGTGATTTTTAATTGCTTATATTTTGTTTGTGCTGTGGCTACTAATGTGATATTTGGGTTTTTTTAATTAATTTTGCTATGACTTTGTGGCTATTGAAGGGTGACAGATTGGCAGTGCAGAGTTGGAAATCCTTTACTTATCCCCAGAACAATTACAACGCAGGCAGCAGCAATGAAAGCGTCCCCAGCTGGCATGGAAGGCCCAGAACAAGGATGAAGGTAAGCCTTCCCAGACTCTCTGCTGAGACTGCTATTAAAGATACCAATTAGTGCCAAACTGTATTTTGTGATGGAGGAGGCACCGTTCCACTAGGACAGGACTGTAACTGCGGCACCTTTACTCGTTGGCTGGCTACAACTTTCAGTCCTTAACAAAATGGCCTGAATTAGTACCCACAATCTTTCTGGCCTGATCCAGTACAGTGCTAAGCCTCAGGTGAGCTGTGTGCCCCCTCTGTGCTGTGCCATGCTGAGGAGGGTCTGTGCAAACCAGCAGCACACAGAGCGACGCGGGGGTCAAGTTGCTGCCTCCATAGCATCCACAGAGCTGGTCTTACTGAACCTGCCTGTCACCCGCTCTTTGTTTAATGGGGTTTGCCATGAAAGGAATAAAAGAGAAGGGAAATTCTCTCTCTCATTGTGTTTCGCCCCTGAGTGTGCACGCCTATAATTCCAGTGCATCACCAAAAGCATTTGGACACTGGGCCACAGAAATAATAAGGCTTTTTCTCGTAAGGCTGAAGATCCACATCTTCATTTATACATTCACAGTTTCTTGGCGTGAAGTGGGAAATGGAGTGGGTTGTTTAAGGTACAGTATGCAGTGCTCAGAGCACTCCTGTATGCGAGGGTTTTCCTTCAAGAAGACTTGACGGTGACTGTACTGCATCTTAACTGTCAAGCTATTTTTTCCTTGCTAGGTTTCATTTGTGTTTTTCTTCACCTTTTGGAGACCCCTTACCTCTCCCCTCTTAAATCTACGCTCACCACAGAGCAGACATAATCCCAGATTTTCAGTAAATCAACACTATATGCTCCCTACTGACTAAGAGAATTTGATACTGACAGATTGTTACACCTAAAAGAAAAATACTGCCATAGTTTCTCTAACATGCTTTGCCTGCAACGCCGAGCAAGGACGGATGTGTGATATCCATTATAAATGTAGCAATACAGGTAGCCTACCATAATACAACTATTTTTAATTTATATTTCATAACTGAGAGCATGGGTGCAGCCATGAATCACTGTCCTCCTCTTTTTAGCTCAGTAAAACCACCCTGTCCGTAATATTGCAGACATACAATTAACTCCTTTCATCAGCAGCACTGCAGATTTTAGTCTTGTGCAAAGCCATTGTTTAATCTACACATGTATAGAAATCACCCTGTAGAATAGCAACATTTTGCATTTATATGACACCCGACATCTGTGTATCGCTACGTGCTGGACAGATGTGTAATTAATGTTGCCGTTCAACCTCTCTGTTTGGTGGGTAAATTCTAGACTGGGAACGAAGTTATATTCAATTCTAGGACGTGATGCTGAGCATCAGCAATGCCTGTATGGTGTATAATTCTCCCATGTACTCAATGAAGGGATTAAATGCATTCCCCCTCCTCACCCTCAATTTTCCTAGATCCCTTAAAGGGCTACTACTGCCTATATAATCTTCATCCCTGAACTAAAATCCTTTGGATCCTCTGGGGCCCTTATTAGCTGAATGTTTGCTATGCTCTGCCTTGAAATGGTCTTCAATCTCCTTATTGTTTTGCAAAGACCATGCTATGATTTCTGAGCAAATCCTTCCCTTTCATCTGCCCTTTATTAGCCCAGATGGACAGAAGTGCCGGGAACATTCCTTTTAGCAGCAAGATCTCTGTTCAGTGAGCTGCATAAAGGTATCATATGCAAAAAGACATGTTTGGGTCTGATGAACTCCATCCTGCCCATATCCACCACAGGGCAACCCCCTCCAGCCTGGTCCCCTTTAAGGAGCAAGCCTAGGCTGTTCCTGAAAACCTCAGAGCAGCGTTCCAACCCCTGGAGAGTTTGTCCTACCTTTGCAGTGCGGAGATCTCCATAATGCTGCCTAGTTATTTAATCATTCCTGAGATTTCCCCTGGGAATAAGCACAGACTTAGGGGTGACAGAGAGGAAAAGAAGGTTGGAAGTTTTCCTTGACAGCAATGGGAAAATTCCTATCTGCACTGGAGAGAGAGAAGTAGTGAAACATTAAGGAAACAATGTGCTAAAACACTGTCATAAGAAAGAAATCAAATCCTCCTCCTTCCCCCCATTTCCCTTTGAGCCACAGGAAGGTCTGATCTAGTCCCCTGTCTGGGGGAGGCTGGCTTTGGGTGACCAGCTCAGTGTGCACGGAAGGCTGGGGCACAGGCAAAGACTCTGCCCTGGCACAGACCGCGATGCACTGGCTCTCCCAGAAGAAACAAGAACTACCTGTGATGGGGAAGGGGGAGGTCTCTGGATCCCAGGGCAGATCTGGTAACAGCTGTGGCATAGCCCAGGGCTCATCTAGGCTGGAGGAGGTCTGCTCCTTTCCAAACACCCACAGGACTAAGTGTCCAAACACTGGGACTTGCCACTGGGAAAAATAAATTAATCAATGAGCCATATTTCAAAAGAGAACACAAGAATACTGGAATAGAAGGCAAACATTTTATCTGTCCAGTTGGTTAGTGATTACACAGACAAATTTATAGGTGTTAAATTGGACACCAGAGGGCTTCCATATTGTTCTGTGAATGAACGTATTGCAGAAGTAGTAATATTAAATGCAATAGAGGCAAAGTAGTGTTAAAACCCCCACATGTTCTATACTCTCTGCCATGATTAACTGGGCTGACAGGTAAATTGCAGCTGAAAAGAGGGATTTTCTACAGTTTGGGTAGGATTCACCTTATATTTACCCATCAGCCAGTGATGACTCTCTTAGCAGAGCAGTGCAGTGCCATGGGACAGTATTTTAGAGCATCAGCTAAGATTACTTAGGGCACTGGCCTAGGAAGGAAGAACGGCACCTACCAATACCCCAGCACCCACGTGTACAGCACCTGGAGCTTTCCTTCAAGGGCTTCTGTCCAAATACTAACCAGACCCAACCTCACTAAGCTTATAAGATTTGACAAGGCCACCTCAAACCAAGATGCTGTGGCTACAGGCAGGAGCGCAGGGAGTGTTGCTTACCACACTTACCCAGATAGGAGTAGATAGGCTGCAAATGGTAACATGCAAGAAAAGCAGAGTCTAAAAGGAGAGTCAAGGCAGGGGAGAAAAGAAGAGGCTGAAGCTAAAAAGTGGTTTTGGAGTGAGGCTTCTGTGTTGGTGCAGAGGCTAACAACTTTCCCAGGTTCCTCTAAAAGGCTTATTTGAAAAGACTGAATGAATTTCAGAGCAGAACCAATGGCTCTATAACCACTGCTTCTGGGATAGATTTACAGCATAAACCCACTGGGACAGATTCAATGTTGGAGTGAGTGAACGTAACTCTATTGAAGTTAATGGACTTGCGCCGCTTATATCAAAGATGAATTTAGTATATAGAGATGGAAAATGGGATTTAACCTGCAAATCACCTGTTATAGAGCCTAACAACATAATATATGATGAAAAGACAAGCAAGAATTCAGGAGTTTGCTTAAAATGCCTCATTCTATGCTCATCCGGATAGCCTGCATTCCCTGTGTTTCTAATTACCCGAAACCTTTCCCACTAGCTAGCACTGTGAGGAATAGTATTTAACATTCGTATTATAGTAGCAACCAGAGATCCTGTGAGGGTCCCATTACACTCAGTGCTCTACAAACACAAAAGCATGCCTAATCCCTGCTCCAAAGAACTTCCTTTTTTTTTTTTTCTGTGGACATGGAGGCCAATTAGAGATGCTGAGGTTCAGAGTTAGAGTCCAGATTTAACACTGTGTGACTGATACCCAAGAGGCAATAACTAGAAGACTTATCTAGCTAGAGCACAGCCAGTTTTAGGGAGATCAAGACTGGAACATACTGACTCCAAATATTCAAATAGCAGATTAAAATTGACTAATAGAATGAATGAGGGGACTGTTTATTGTATCTTTGTTGATGTCAATAGGGTAATAAATCAACAGAGAGAAGACTGATGCAGAAATAAGTAATTGCTGTTTGTATATAAAACCCTACGTTGTGCTCTGTAAGTATTCTGAGGGACTTGGGTGAAAGTAACTATGGTTATAGTGTACTGTTAAAGCTATTATTAACCACATTAATAATACCAATACTGTTGACATGTAATATGAAAGTATCTTCTACTGCATCCTGGCTTGTGGATGATTCACCTGAATAATGAAGCAATGGCAGGTGACTCAGGAATTTTTCTTTTGGAAGAACAGTTTGTGACATGGTCACAGGTGCTGCTTGCACAGACACAAGGCGGTGATGGCCGTGTACTCACTCTGCCGTGGCTGCATGACACTTTATAAGACAACCTCCATCCCAGAGTATATATAAAACCTTAAAACCAAGAAATAAATTATTTGGTTTCAATCTTATAAAACGCTACCTTAAAAAAAAAAAAAAAAAAAAAAAGTCTTCTGCATACCACTTTCTTACACCACTCTCTTGGTAGATGGGTTTTCCAGTAGTTGTGTTAGCTGGAGCAACTTTCAGCTAGATTATAGTGTGTATAGGTAAGTGGGCAGGTCTATGCACCATTTCCTTATCACCCTTTTCTCCTTCTTCTCCTCCAAGGTGGCATTTCAGAGGCATGCCAAGAAAAGGCAGCCCCAGAGGAACTGTCAAAAAACAGCACAACCCAGAGCAACCCTGAGGCTGTTATGAATTGCACCAGGGGTTAAACCTGCCTCCAGCCAGCCTCAGGATTCAGGGTGTACATACAGTATGGCACAGCCCACTCTGTGATAAACGGGCTGATACTCAAGGGCATCTGAAAGCAAACTGAATAGAGCTAGTCTGAATTTGGAGTGCTCTAGCAGGGTGCAAAGCCTGGTCCTTTACCCCTGCTTTGCCCAGAAGAAAAGACCGTCTATGTTCTGTCTCTTAGCCACAGAAACCTCTGCCAGTATTGCCTCCAGAATTCTTCACAGGTGTGGCCTATACCCAAGTCTGTGATGTACAGCAGTAACTACCTGTCTGCAAATACATTCACCATGTGAGCCCATGCTAACACTCCCGGGACAAGTACAAGTAGGGAAAAGCACTGCGTTTTTAAATGGGCATCTACAGTTGGAGGATATATCCTTTGCTGTCCAGGACTGGAAAGCCTCTAACACTGGTTAATTATCTCCAAGATGAAGGGCTTAATTGGGAATGTCACAAGCTAAACTTTCTTCTGTTTGAAGAGCTGTCTACCTCACATGGTGCTCAGAGAAATATTAGACAGCAAACTCAATTCAGTTTTCATTGTTTCCTTTGTGTTCCATAAAAATGCAAGCAGTCAGGGAAATGTTATCGAACGTGTCTCCTGCGCTTCCATCCACATACCCAGTACTTCTGTGATGACACCCAGGCTAAGACGAGAGAATGATGATGAAGGTCAAGTGTGGAGAAAGGAAACTCTAAACAATAATGGATGATTTATAGCATACAGTGACTCCTATCTGGGTCACACTTTTGAAGAGCCTCATTTCTCAACTCTTCTAATTCTTGAATTAATTAAGTTCTCACACCCATTATTTTGTTTCTCTTTTGCTATGCAGCTCGAGACACAGAGGTGACAGGCTGAGTGATGCACTTCAGAGCAGTGTTTCTTCATGCACTGTATGAAAGAGCTTTCAACAGCCAGCCTTGTCTCTGCAGCAACAGGACTCTGAGACATTCCTTGCTAAGGCTTCTTCAGCCTTCTTGCTCTGCTTATTCAGATCTTTTCCACATGTTCCTTAATCACTACTACACAGATTTCACTTGCATGGCCTATTGAAATGGAAGTTTTTCCTCGAAGCGTGCTCATCCAGTGAGGATTAAGAGCTTTCCTACAACCCCCAGGCATGTGTGATTACATGGGGCGATGGACTCTTTCCAAAGAGGAAACTACTTAAGGAAAAAGACGCACTTAACTCTCTCTGACATTCCATTGCTTGCATGGACCTCATCCATCTTCCTGGATTGACACTCAGATTCTGCTGTTGCAAGTGCAATACAAGCACAGAGCTTGACAGAGGAACTAGGTGGTTATCTCCTTACAGTCTGATCTTCCACATTTTGTCCACAGAAGCCTTGATCCTATAAAGTGCCCCCTGAAGAGCATCCTCGATATGTCTTCTTCATGGGTAGCCATCTGAGCTCTTTGTAGGCTACAGTCTGAAAACCATAACCTCAAGTTCAGGAAATTGCCTACCAGACGCCTGTGGCTCTGTGAGAAAAGAGAAAACAAAACTAATAATAAATCGTTAAGGGCAATGAAAAACTAATTCTGCAATAAATCTATATGCAATCTGTCCCCTCTATTCCTATGTGTTTACTTATATTTATAAGATTTGTTTTATGAATGATTTGCCATTAATGGAAAAAAGAGAGATTAAGAAACAAAAGCTGTAGCTTCAATCCATCATTAGGGAATTAATCAATTGGCAGCCTGTGCAGACAGCTATTTAGATCTGTGGCCTGAACAGCTTAATTGGGGGAAACATGTTAAAAGGGCTAGAATGATGTTCAAAGTAGAATAAATTAGCCCATTTTGGACCCATCACATGGCCTAAATTAACAACTTCTATACCTCAGAGTTTGGCAAGTGATCACATCTCTTGAGCTTCTTTTCAGCTTCCTACCCTGATATGGCTGTAAAGCAAATTTCCATCTGAAAATGATTAACTATAAACACTCCAGCTAGTCAATAAAAGGAAAGGGGAAGAAGACTTCTACCCTGCACTGTGATGAAATATTGTCTGTCCTTATCCGGGTTTACCTCTCTCTGCCCAGCTGTAGGTGTTTGTAGTCATTGCTGCAAGTGAGGATACAAACAGGTCAAGGCCTCCTTCACCATGGCGCTCAGCTTCCCTGTAGTGCTAATGAGGCTGGGTTGCTCTTTGCACTCCAGTGATATGTGACTGGCTCCTATGGTCCTTGGGAAAAAAAAAAAAAAGATGATTTTCAGGGTTTCCTAGTTTTAATGTCGGTTTGAAAAGTGTTTTGGCCTCTGAGATACACTGAGTAAATGCATTTGAGTGGAAAAACCTGACTGAAATAAGGACTGTGAGTTCAGAACCATTATCTTTTACTAGGAACAACGAGTTCATCATTTTCTGCGATCTGGACCTCAAACTGATTTTGAATTCAGCAGAAGCCCTGTTTGTGAAGGGCCTGACCAAATCCCCATGAATTCCCTAACCTGCCTAGGTGCTTAAAATCTGGGACTGGTCCCAGTGGTGAATTTCTCAGTCTCAGCATGTTGCTGCCACTGGTGAAATCAATGCCTATACGTTCTGCTCCTCATGCAATTGAGGCTACACAGTTCTAGCTCATATGGCTACTTCTGGTTACCTCACATGGTGTTGGAGAGATACTGCCTGGGGACTTCTGAACAACACTGTTTAGGTTTAGGGTTCTAAATGTTTCAGTGTCTTTGCCAGGCAGCACCCTGACAAGATGGCTAAACCAAACTAACATTATACATATATTGTACATGACATTTGTTTTGGAGCAGACTTGTTGCCCTGCATTCCAGGCCTCCAGAGGTGTCATGCCATCCTCTTTATTCAACAGGAGTATGCCCAAATCCCGGAGCTGGCTAATGTGCAGCCTATCCACATGCTTCCCATCTCTGAAGGACAATGCAGAATGCGGCATCCAGACACAGTTCCAGACACAGTTGTTGTCAGCCAGGAAGGTTTCAAATATGCTTGCTGACAGCAGCATTGATAATTGCATGCCTTTCAAGCTCTGATAGAGACGGAATGGTACTTGTGCAATTCTCAGCCTGGATCTTCTCCTGGTGGATCAGAAAAACTCAGTCCTTGGGCTTTAAGGAGTCAAAACGATTGCGTATTCTACTTAAGTAGTGCTGAAATGTTCAGTCCTTGAGCATCCAGCTCTGATCTCAGGTCCTCTAGAGGTAAACCTGAGTCGTTCTGATTTATTCTTAGCTTTCAGTAGTATAAATAAGATCAGAATCTGGTTATCTTTTCCTACCAATATCACCTCTGTTAGATTTGATGCACCTGGTGTACGAGCATCTGGCATCTTTTAAGATTTTTTTTATCCATTTACTCACAACCAATTATTCATGAGTTTATACTTATGACAGGATTTGGTTTAGAGGATGTCTTCCACAGAGCTCTGGGATCCAAAGGTTGTATATTTAAATAACCAAACGAACAACCAAGGCAGGCTGCAATTTGGGACATATCACTCTTTATATCTCATTCTTTATTCCACTGGAACTAGCTTTAAAAATCGATTACAGAAAAATGTTTTCTCTTAAAAACATGGTAGCACATACAAAGGAAAAGCAACACCAAAGTTGCTGCGAAGGCTAAAGTTATAGAAGAAAGTGCTTATTTCAGAAAATGTTACCACAAAAAGACAAAGATTCAGAAGGAGCATCCCTCTGTTTTGTCTCTGAAACCACCAGAACAACAGTAACAGGCAGCCACTGTCTGGGAGGAGGTAAAATGAAGATACAGATAATGCAAGATGAGGAACTGCCATCTATGACTTGAATATAATCCCAAACCAACTTCACCTAATAACCAAAGCAGGGAGGAGCTCTGGAGCAAAGGTTTAGGCCATAAGACCATCGAGTGCTTCAGCTCAATGGCAGTTCAAACACTGGCTGTTGCTAGAAGTCTTCCATACAGGACAAAGGTGGGGGTCCAAGAAGGCCATTTATTTATCATCAATTCTGAGAGGGAAGGACAAACAACATCTGTATCATCAGACATCTCCTATAGCACTGAGCAGCTTTCTCAGCATTTGACACCTTGTCCCCTTACCAAAGCACACCCATTCTGCTGGGAGATTCTTGCATTCTTGCATCTGCACAAAACAGAGGCAAAGCATCTCTGATGGGCACAGCATCCATTTACTCCAGGAAAACATATTTTTGCCTGCCACAACAGTATCAGTTGGCATAGGAAGTCTAGTTTGGAAGGTCAGACTCTGTGTGGAATCTAAGAACTGGTAGTTTTGCTGGGCAATGAATTATTTTTGACTAAATAAATAATACAGATGGGTCAGGACAGAGAGCAGAAAATTAATCTATTCATTCTTCCTTCAGTCTTGTATATAACAATATTTTTTGGCAGACTACAAAGCTTTCTCTTCTTTCTGTGTCTTAAAATACAATGCCAGATAGTAGAAAATGTGACCTTTTAAATTTTGCACATTAAACATATCCAGTGTTTAAAGGAAGGGAAAAGAAAAAAGATAATTAAAATATAAAGGAAAAGAAAGAAGACATGATCTTGCCACCTATGCAGTTCGAGCCCATGCTCATATATGTCATAGAACTACACAGACCAATGCATATATTTCAAAACCCATTGGTTTTCAGACATTTTGCCTTGGTACTTTAGTTATAGAAAACTTCATCTCAGGAAATAAAAGCGAAATGGAGAACCAGGAGAGGAAATGATGGAAAAGAAGCAGACTTTCATAACATAGGGTATTTCTACCACTTTTAGCTAACCGGTTACTTTTGCTTTTTCTGGTATGCATGAACCCATGAACTGAAGTGTGCAAGACTAATAGAGTGTCCACCAAGACCAGCTATTGAAGTTACCCAGGAGCTTACTGAACACTTCGGAGGGGAAGCAAAGTCACATGAAAGAACTCACGGCTACGTACTGCCACCGTACTTCATATCTGTAAGAAATGTCATCACTAATCTCAGCAGCCTACAGTGAAATCATTGCAAGAATTTTCCTATTTCATTTTGCAAATCGCAGTGTACAATGTCTGTTCTGTACATGCTTTCCCAACATACAGTTACTTTCACAGCAAACTGTAAAGATGAATGTGAACTGGTCATTGTTTGAAAGATGTCTGTTTACATTTGCAAACTGGCCCACTTGAAATAAAGTAGGGATGTTTTGCTTTCAAACATTAAGTTATTTAAGGAAAATCTGTCACAGTAAGAGAGTTCATTGCTCAGTTTTTGAATGGACTGTATTTTTGTCACTCTTCTTGTTTCCCATCTTCTTATGGCACTACTGCACATATCTAGTTCTTTCAGTAATATTTTTGTCTCCTCTTAAAAGGAGTTTCCACACTTACCTTATTTTCTATGGTATGAGCAAGAAGTCCAAGGCTTGGAGCAGTACATCATTTCTAATACTCCTGCTAATTGAAGAAACATGGGCCAAATCTAAATAGTATGTCAACTTCAGCAGTTTAGGGAAAATTATATGTCAGATACCATTACACTCACAGGATATAGTAGAAGGAAATAGGCAGTAATCAATATGCTATATCATTGAGTTGGAATTGACTTCTAGTTGGCAATGAACCATTAGTCTGCGTAGAGATACCATTTTAGAAATGCTCTGAAAGTCAACTAGCTTTGCTTAGAAGCTTGGGTAATCCACAAATAATACAAGACCACTAAGTTAGGTAGTATTCAGGTTGTCTTTTTCATTTATGTACTTGCGAGTTGAGAGGTTTGTGTAATACTGTTTTTCCAAACTGAAACGGCTAAGAGTAGTGCAGGTTGATATCAGTCAGCAGCATTCAAGACATTATCAAATAAATACAGGTGCATAACCTCTCTGTCCCAAAGTATATTTCTACTCCACCACAGCCGCCACTAAATTATTCCCAGCTAAACTCCCTTTCACCATGAATCATCTTACTAATGAGGCATGCCTTCTCGCAAATCCAGAAACCAGGCCCCCCTGCTGTGGAGAGCAAACACCCCATCAGCTCTCATACCCTATGTCTAGCACTGTATAATCCACGCTATGTGCCATGCATATTATGTGTATGCAGCCACCCTTCATCAGAGCTAATGCTACCAGGTTTTGGTTTGATTGGCTCAGATGGATGAAGCAAAGCAGCAGCTGGGAGGAGCTATTTGATTAATAATAAATAGATACAAAGATTTATGATTAACATAGAACATCTTAATGATTTACCATAGCAATGAAACCAATAGGCTGGTATTCCAATCCGATTTCTACAAATTTGTATAATCCTCAGGGTAAAACAATTTAATGTGCTGTCTCTTTTATAGTTACAAAAGGCCTTTCATATGATCAATTATACATAAGAGTATAATAAATGTAACTTTCTTCATACTAATCACATCTAACTTAAATTCTCTTGTCGGTCTTTGGAGTGTATGTAGCATTCCCCATAAAGTTTTTAGTCTCAGCTCTTAGCAAAAGTTAATATACCCAGAACTTCCAAATAAATCATCAGTACAAGGGTCTTCACACTAGTAAAACTGTTCAGACAATGCAGTTTATTAACAAAGCACTCCCTCCTTCCAGTCAAGCCCCTTGCTTAACACAACAAACTTGCTGCTTCATAGCAGGGGGTTGTCTGGAGGATCTGGTGCTGGATCTTTAAAGTTTTGGTAAGTAGTATTGTATCAGTGCCATGACAGAGAACAGTGTAAGATTAGCATAAAGATAACATAACAGTAACATTTTGCCTAGTAGATAGATCACAACTAGGAAATGGAACTGCATGAACACATGCAGACAAGAAGTCTCAAAAGCCATGTGGCTTATTAAAAGTTTCAAGTCAGAATTACCATCTAATGTAATTTTGGATTCTAATTTATATACAATTGCATTTCATAAAAAGAAAATTGCATGAAGTCTTTCTATCTGAAAGCGAAAGAGAGAGGCAGAGACAGAGAGAGGGTGCACACCTCACATGCACATTAAAAAATAACCTTGAAGTTACATACAGGGGACTATGGTGAAGATGGCAGCAGACACCAAGAGCGATAGAAAGAGACTGTGAAAAAAGTCTTCCCACTGTGTTCTAGATACCTGCTTTGGCACGCACAATGTTCTTCAGGATGCATAACCACAGTATGAAACGTGTGTTCATTCATGATCAGACATCCACAGAATATTCGAAGGGTGAAGAGTTAATTGGAAAGCAGTTGAGACTACCTGAGCAGGTGAAAAAGAGAAAAAAAAAAAAGTATTTGAAGGCTAGAAAGAGAAGAGTTGGCACATGGCTGTGGGTTCCTGTAGTGAGAAAGAGAATTCTGTAAAAAACATCTCTTACAGAACATTAGACACATTCAAATTTTGGCTATGTGCTAAGACTTTGGGACCTCCCTTGAAAACAGTTACTGCAAATATGTTGAAGACTTTTGATCTGATAGAGAATAGCCTTTGTTCTGTGAAACTGTTTTTCACTTCTGGGGAGGAAAAAGATGAGAGAGAGACAATAGGTATGAGAGAGACCCTTCCTGAGCAGGACTTTGGGATCTGTATGTAAAAGTACATACACAAAAAGTGCATGGATACTTGTGATGCAATTAATGGCTTTGGAAAAAATGCAAATTAAAATAAATCCATTTGGAAGTTTGTACTTTTTCCCCTCTCTCTTTTTGCAAGCTGCTAGGTTCAGGTTCTCCCTTTTAACCATATGTACCAAAACTTTCTATTTTCCAAGTGAAAGTTCCAATTCTGTCTTATTCACCAGACTCCAGGATCTGGTACTTTAAGAATCTTCCTCCACAGTGTTAAAGACTCTTAACAAAATCAAAGTTATCTGACTAGCATAAATAACATTGTGTTAATTGCCTATCATACGGTTTTGTGGTATCTGCATGCATTGTCATTGGTGTACTGTTGTGAGTTGACCTGGCTTTTGAAAATATTGCCCTTAAAGTCTGGCACATTTTTGGAACCAGGCTGTCAGTGAAGGAAAAATGAACTGGAACATCATAATCTGCTTCAACCATACTAAAGAGAGAGACATCTGGTAGGCCACTTGGCAGTCAGCCAACAATGAAGACTTCAATTAAAATAATGAACATGTTCTCAGGAGTACGTCTCTGCACTGAAGAAGTTATAAGTCTCGGCTGCTTTTTGAAAGTTAGCTGTAAGTGGTGGCAGTGGGCCTTCATCCTCGTGGTGTACCACGTGTGTCCTGGTGTTCCACGGGCCACAAAATCATCACCTTAAATACACCTGTAGAGGGTCAGAAATGAAATTAAAAGTGAGTTAGAGGAGTAAGAATGGAACAGTTTCACACTTCCTAGAGCCACACAGAAGCCAGGCCAAAACCCCTGGTCTAATGAAGTTGATCTAACTTCCCAGTCAAGGCTGGAAAAGCACCCCACAGTCCTCAGTGGCTGGTCTTGCAGGTGTCCTAGATAAGTGCAAGCTTTTCCTGGGAAATAACTTAAAGCGTTCTGTGATTTCTGACTATAAAAGCCAGAGCAGCCTACTCCTACTGTCTTGGGTGTCTAACAAAGGGACAGGAATTCTGCTGGCCATCACTTCCCTGAAGATGCACTAAAATAGAAATCAATGCCCCAGCTGCAGGCCCTTACAGGAACAAAGCGGTGAGGAAGTAGAGCTATATCAGGTGACAATAGAGCATAGCAGATTTCTGTTATTTTGGTTTCAAAGCAAATTCCTAGCTGTGATTTGGCTTATGGTCAGCTAGTGAATAAAATTCCAACAGTTGTGGCATTCAGATCAGGACATCTCAAGCCCAGCCCAGCTCTAACAAAATGTGCAGCTAGAGTAGATACTCATCAGCCCATTTGCAGTGAAAAAAACATGAACTGTAATAAAATGCATGCTCCAGCCCAATTTTGGAATTTAAAAGGGCAGTGGATATCCAGTAGATGTGCTATATTTAAATAAGAGGTTGGACACAGCAAAATGTGTCACCTAATGAGGCAGCGCAGAAGTTCCTACATAAGTCCATTTAAATTTCTAATGGTAATTGCTTTATGGCATTGTGAGATCATTACAATTTGAGATTAAGATGGCCAAATTGTTGCAGGGAAGATCTTTGGAGACCCTCTTACAAAGCCATTACGAGGCGGTATTACACACACAATGTGATTTCAAAGCATGACTTGGAGAAGACCTCACTACAGTGCTTCTTATGGTAAAATTGCATTGCGAGACTACAATAGGAAATAAGACTGCAGTGCAAGTCTGTGGAGATTAGACTCAATTATGATGTCAAAACAAACTGAAACAATGTCAATGCAAGTTATACCATTAAGGTTGAGACTTAAACCTAGAAAAGCAAGGAAATTCTGCATTAAACCTGCCACATTACCTTTAAATCACACCCTTGTGCTAAGGTGTTGCAGCAGGTAGAGACCTCTGTTAAAGTGTCTCACAGCTCTGGGTATTGTCACATACTGCAGATGATCTCTGTACAAAATCATTCTAGTTTCATTGCACAAATGTTTAAGTGATTAACCTGAAGTGTTTAACCTATAACTGAAGATTCAACAAAATTCAGGGTCATAGGGAGAAATCCAGGTTAACAATTTATATCTCACTGGGTGCGTTGTGCCCAGATTTTATAGATGTAAAAGGCCTGATCCCTTGCAAAAATAAATTGAACAATTTAGGCACTCTGAGATGAGATAGGAGTTTCCAACGTCCTTCAATTTTTACAGGAATACCCAGAGCATCAATGGGAATTATGTACCACTGTGCCCAGGCTGGGTAAAATCATACTAGGAGATGCTCCTTCCCCTGACATCTTACAGCCTGCCTTGAAACAGGAGGTAAAGAGTACGAGAGACCATTAATTTTTGCAATGTGTTTTGTAAGAAATGACCCCTGTTGAGTGAAATGTCGACATGTACTGGGCCCTGCCTGGGTGCAGCAAACTGTAGTCTGTGGCCAAAAAGGAGAGTGGAAGCTTGGTCCAAAGAAAAGGTCTTAAAGTCGTCTGTGTTGATTCACTCAAGGAAGACACCCAAACACCACACAAACTACCACTTCAGCTTTGCTCCTATTGGATTTTGGAACTATAAAAGTGTAAATGATGTTGGACTGGAGATGTAGCTGACATAAGCTGGCTAATCTCCAGTGACTTCAGTGGGGTTGTATCAATTTTCGTCAGCCTCTGAATCTGGACCATAATATCTGTGTTTTGTTTCCTGGAGAGCATATCAGCTGACAGAGAGCTGATAGCCTGTATGCTGACTTTTCTTTCCAGACTTAGTACAGCCATATGAAACACCTTGGGCTGACTTTGCAGGGCTTCCACAGTTTATTTCTTCGGGTTTGGTTGTCTTATATTTGGCAACTTCTGAGGCCTGTTTTGAGATCTAGCCTCAAACCAATGCAAACCCCAACCCAGCTCCCTCTGTATCAGCTCATTTTGTAAACCCAAGCTTCCTTCAGTGTCCATACATCTATCCAAATCATAGCAAATGAACCCCATCACCAAAATATCTGTAAACTTTGGGTGAATTTGTCTCAGGTTGAGAGGATTGTAACTGAACATCCTTGGCTTTTACTGCAGGATTTCCATGCAGCTTTAAGTACATATCCACTGTGTTGGTTTCTCTAAGACAGGTTCTTTCTGTTGTTTTATATTGGTGCTATCCACTGTGCTAATTATACCAGTATCACCATGTGCATATTGATATCATTAATTAGCATAAAGAGTCACTCCTCAAAAATACATGGCAGTGTCTCTCTGACTCATTTGCCATGAGGGTAATATAAGTGAAGTACAACACCGTAATATACCATATTTAGCTCTGAGCTGTAATCATTGTTATTAATTGCTTAATGTAGCAATGCCTACTGCAGGATGTGCCATCCTGCAAGGTCCTGATTAGCTCCTCGATGGTGTAAAGCATCCACATCTCCTCAGGAAATCATACATGGAGATGGGCACTCAGGATCTTTGAGTAACAACTCTGAATTTTGCTGGTTCAGGCCATTAGTACAGTCTACATCCCTAAATAAATACAGCTTATAACAAGTGTGAATGCATGTACTGGGAGGAAGGTCTGCAGATGGCGGCTAACAGCTAAGGAGCAAAAGGAGAAGCTGCCCATGCCAGATAATCCTCAATGTCCCAGCAAAGCCCTGGAACAAACACCCACTCAGCACACCAAAATATTTCTGGAAAGCAGTCGGAACTTGTTTCTACTCTCAGTGAAAACCCATGTTATTCTCAAGAGCAAAATAAGGAGGCTAATGAAAGAGAAAGAGAGGGATGTATCTTGGGAAGAAAAATTAAGGATGTTAAAAAGGGTGGAGAAAAGCAGAAGTAACTAAAAGAGAGAGGAGGAGAACCCCCAGATAGCACAGTGAGAAGCCTGAGAAAGGCTCAGCATGCTGTGAGGTGTCAGAGAAACTTCAGGAAGGAGGAGTAAGAAACAGTAGGAGACAACGAGACTGGGAGGCAACAGAGAGAAAATGGGGGGAGAAAATAGGAACAAGATGGTGAAAATGTTCTGTCTTTGGAAGTAAAATCAGATATGACTGAAATGCCTTCCCAGGCTAATGTAAGGGGCACCAGTGCTGATTTTCAGTAGACTCTTTCTAAAGTAGCATTGCTGGGAAGTACCAAGCACTTCCAAAGACAATTTAATTGCTTATCACTGATGAATTAGTGCTTGAAAGAGGGACCATTCCTTGAAATTTTCTCACAGCTGTGTCAGTCAGTGGTCAGACTGGAGAAGCTTATGCTGCTGAACACATGTCTGGCTATGCAAAGGCAGCCTGACTATAACAAAAATGATCACTATGTAACTAAATATAAGTATTTTCACTAGATGAATTTGCTGATGACTGGAAAGATATTCCTTAAGCAGATGTCGGAGACCATGCAGACCTTCCAGTATCATGGGCCTCAGTGCCAAGACCCATTCCACATGCTCAATAGAAAGCCAAGTTTACATTTGGACCCCAAAAATAGTGATCTGTCTGTGCAAGAAGAAAGTTTAAGCCATTCACTGTTTTGGACTGCACACAGGGGCTGTGCCGAAGAGCCATAGTATGGAGATGAGCAGGGCATAGTTCTCCCATCTTGGTCTTGGTACATGCCCCAGAGCCATGGGCAAAATGGTCTAAAACTCCCAGCAACTTCAGCTGGTGGCTTGATCAAATGAGGCTCAGACTGAAACTGAGAAAGCTAGATACATATTTAGGCTTGCATATATTTATATATTTCCCAATCTGTGAGCGTTTGTACCCTTGGCAGTGTCAAGGCACATTTAATGTTCATTGAAAAGCCTGAACTATGACCTTTAGTGTCTGTAATCACTTCTCTAAGGAACTGACTTCTACTTGATTGACTTACAGGTAGTCAAATGGACACCTTTCTGGTCCATTCAAGAGGATGGGCAGGTGAGGTAAAAGTGATTGAAAATTCACCTTTCCATATGCTTAGACAAAGAGCTCAGTCTCTACCAGGTCATTAATGAGAGGGATATCAGGGCCCCTGCCTCGCACATGGTTGCTGTTGTGCGACAGCATTACTCCCACTGACATGCAGTGTTCAGCTCAGTCCTCCTTCTTCTGGTACAGAAATGTGCAGATTCCCTTGCCCATAGGATAAACCACCATGTGCCCTGTACTAAAACTTCTGCATCCACCACATAGCAAGGTGGCTAGCTGGTACTAGAGAGGGTGGCCTGACAGCCCCCACACACCCACAGCAAGGTCCTCCCTGCAGTGGGGCAGGTGATGGAGGGGAGATGTGCAGAATTACAGCACAAGGAGAAGCCACATTAGTAACAGGCGGGCAAGAGCATGCAAGTCCCAGTGCACCCCTTTGAGATACATCCTTACATGTCTTCTACCATCTTACTTAAGATACTATTAATGTGGAATAAAATATATCTCCAAAGTAAAGAATTGCTTCTAAACCAATACCATGGTTAATGATTCTATTATTGATCTGCATCCAGCTGTTGTATATACATCTATATGGATACAGCTTGCTGTTTCAGTTGCTGCAGACTGCATCTGCTGTTGGCAAGTTATGAACTCACACACTTTAAGCAGCACTAATTTGAAGTGAATGCCTTATAAATAATCCACACAAACAATCTCTGACATTAATACACATTTAGTGATACTAAACCCAAGCAGATAAAGTTCACAGTGGTTCAAGAAGACGACCTACATCATTTGTGGCCTTTAAATCCCCCGAGGGCTTTAACAGTAGACAGAAGCAGAGAGGCCATGTTCTTCATGCCACCTCCAATTACATTTTATCCCCTATTTATTTTTCTTCTCCTCCCTCCCCCAGTAAAAATATTCATTCTGATTTTACATAGGGGGAGCGGAAAATGAAGGAACTCTGTAGAAAAATCTTTTCATGTGTTCTGGAGACTGGATTGGGCTGGATAACTAGAAGCAGTTAAAATAAACACAAATTTAGGCTGATGTATTTAATCAGAGGGTATGGCTTAAGTTATAATTACATTGCTCAGGCACATAATTGATGGGTCTGAAAAATACAGGTGTACAGTACTGACTGAAAGACCTCTGTGGAGTAAAAAGAGCGTGGTGATTCTTGAGATTGAGGCCTCAAGTGTTCTGTGTTTTCATTTGAACAGCTGTGTAAAGCATTTGCAATGCAACCAGTCCTCCTCCCTCTTCCAAACTGACTAATTTGGGGGTTTCACTATAAATTCAAAAAGTTCAGACCTTGTTTACCAATTAGGTCACAAGTCTTTGAGAAATATCAGCATCAAAACCATTATTTTGGAGAGGTCTGATGCAAAACCACATGATAAATATGTGTAAATATATACAAATGTATATATTCATGTGTGTATATATGCATATATGTATATATTTTAACTCAGATGAGAGTTGAGAATTTGGGTTCATTTGAACATAAAGCTCAGAGCAGAATATGGGACATACAGTCCCACATGGATTTAAACAGAAGTCAATCTTTGTGAAACAAAACTGCTTATTTTCACGTACCTCTGCTCGTTTTGTTGCTTCTGCCTGTCCCTCAGAAAATAAGAAAGCTGCTCATATTTGAGGAGTAAAGGAGTGTTATCCACTTTTAGAGACCTCATCCCATTGTACTCAGTGGCACTTTTGCTGTTGACCTCAATGATAGAGCTGAGAGAATTTGCAATGAATAATTAATCTGATGAATTTAGCCTACTTTTCTGCCTGTGGAATATCTGAGGGCAGATTGCACTGTCTTCAAACATATTTATTTGAAATTACTTAACACACTTCTTAGACTGTGAATTGGTCAGGACTGATTCTCTGGGAGTATCAGTACTAAGCAGCATCCTTGGCAGTCTTTGCTCCTCACACAAGTGCTCCAAGAGCCACCCACCACAAAGGGAGGTGTTCGTGATGTGAGGTACTGTTTGGGTAGGATGGCAAATACGGTCCTGTGCAAACTATGCGTGACCAAGCAAAGTGCATCTTGTTGGTTTTGTTGGTTGGCTGCATTTTCAGAAATTTCACACAAAATTAAGTTATATTTGTGTTTCTGAACTTTAAAGTGCAGATAAGTCAAACTTTCCAGTCAGATGTTCCAGAGACTGGAGCTAGGCTTTAGTCTCATCTGGAGGGACTCTCATTTCTCTTTGATGCTTCTCTCTCTCTCTTTTTCTGTTTTCCATTTTTCTTTACTTTACAGACACTGAAAATTACTTTTGTTCAATGTGCCTCTGTTTATCAATAGGTATTCCTTGTCACAACTTTATTATGTTGTCTGAGTTGAGTTCTTTGCAATATCCAAGAAAATGCATAGTAAGGTTGGCCACTTCCCCCTTATTGGCCAAAGTGAGATTTTCTCAGCTGTCAGTGTTTTGGAAGGATGTGGGAAATCTTTATTTTCATGACTTGGTTTGTAAACATCTTCTTCAAGCTGGTTTATTCAGCCAGCTATTTCCATTCTCAACCATTTCCCTTTTCTTTCCATCATGTCCAAATCTTCTTATAGCCTGGTGTTTCTATTATAACCACTCCTTAGCAAGAGTCCGGCTGGCTGGGAGCAAAGCAGTGGGGGGACCTTTCGTGGCCCAACAAGCTCCATATGTCCTGCATGACCTTTGCACCCTGGAGTGTGATTGAAAAAGTCGCTGCTCCACCAGCTGGGACTGCTGTGTGAACGCTGCAAGAAATGCAGCCTGCCTCCTCACCCCATTTCCTTTTCTAACCTCTCTCTGCTTTCCATTTCCCTTTGCTAACAAACACTGCTTGCTTGTGGGTTTTCCACCAGAGCCCAGTCCACCACTTTTTCCTGCAGTCCTGCCTGTTTGTTCCCTTCTCATAAGTCTTTTATTCTCTCTATATGCACCTAACATTCTTTTTTTTTTCTTTTTTTTTATTAATGGGTTTAGTGGCTAGTGGAGGAGGTGACTGATGTCTAAGTGGAAACCTTCTGAAAACAGACCTGCAGAACTGCTGCATGACTGAGTTCTCATGCCATCCTCAGCATGGGTTTGGTTGCACTCCTACCTCTACTGCACCCACACCATCCCGGTAGATCACCACTGCCTTGCTCAGTCTCTTTTCTGCTCCTTGTGATACATGTGCACACACACACACATCTAAAAGACGTTAATTAGGGGACAAAAATGCTTGAGAAAGGTCCCTCTTTTTGGGGTTGTTGATCAGCTTTGGACTGGATCTGACAGGAGTAGAGGACCTGTGTTTGCTCTAGTTCTAGGAGGGGTTTCCAGTAAAGAGGTGGTACCCAGTTATATTCTAGAGGTAGTATCCCAGTAACATTCTCCGCCTAGACCTTTCCAATGGCAACTTAAATGGCACTGAATGTGGGTGTAGAGGAAACAGCAGTGATTTCCCATTGCTCTGATTCCCCTCCATCCTCATGCCTTGATAATAATGTTCTTTCCAGCTCTTCATGTCAAAAGAGGGAAGGAATGAGCCTCCACATTTATGATCCTAATCTGCAATAAGACTTGAAGAAGAGGGGCACCAAGTTTTTGCGGGGACTGGTGGTAAATACAGACATGAACATGTTTTGTGCACCTCGTGGTCAAATATAGATGAAGGGTGGGAGGCAGACACTTAACTCTGATGGCAAAGGCATGTGATTTCCTGCTGTATTTTCCATCTTTCAGTCAGAACTGGGCATTCTCAGCTCCACAGATTTACACCATTTGAAATGTCAAGTGCATCTCCATGGAGCTGGAGGCTCTTGCACACAACTATTCAGATCTCATTCTCTAAATATGTATATGCCACGGAGATCTTGGAAACTGCAAGCTGGTTGTGCTGTTTTGCCTCTCCAACCCTTGACAAATTAAGACAATAAAACTTCATCCAAGGCATTTTCTTCATCACCATCTCTCCATCAGCCTTTGCAATATCAGTTAAATAAACACGCTGCAAACTCACCTGCTTGTGACTGCCTTTGAAGATAGTCTCTGATGATCAAACTGGTACAACATGAGATCTCAATCCCTTTTTGCCTAAAATCTATTGCAAATTGGGAATTGCATGATATAGGACTTTAAGATGATAATATGACTTTAAGATGTACAAATACGTAAGATTGCTTGGAATTATACACTTTACATATTTGAATGAGAGAGTTCTGAGAGAATCAAGGAACATTTCAGAGAGATTACAGGGAACACAAGGGAAATTTTTACTTAAAAATTGTATATACAGAGATGACTTTAGACACCTGCAGAATAACTATTAAAAATTAAATTACTAAGCCTAAACTAACTAAAATGTCCTAATTCCCCTACCTGCTCCAAACCTTGATCAGCCAGTCAAGGTCCCATGGGTACCCAGCCTTCCAGAAGGTGACGGTGTATTTAAAGCACAGTAGTAATTATTCAGGACTCTACATTTAATGATATCTATGGCTGGCCCAGCACTTTGGCTGTGCAGTGCTACACCAGAGAGTGTATTTCAATCTCCAGACCCAGTCTCTCACTCCCTAAGCTTGCAGATCCAGGCATGTTGCAAGAAGGCATATGCTCAAATGTGGGACAAACTGTTGGAGGAAGTGCCATACAGATACATTCAATCCCTTCCACATTTCCTTGAACCTCTCTCCTCTCTGAAACCCCACTCGGAATTTGGATTTGAGCCCCACATATGTCTCCTGCTCATCTTGCAGACATGCATTACTAGGCCATAAGGAAACATTCTCTTATTCTCCCCTGTCTGGAGTGAACCATTGTCATTTTCAGTTGCTATTTGCTCAGAAAACAGTGGCTTCTGGATAACAAGGGCTGACGTGACCCAGTCTGCAAATACTGTGTTGTGGCAGCCTGGAAGATAATGTGTGTTGCCGCTGAATTCACAAAGGGGAAAAACTTTGAAACATTTTAAAAATGCAGGTGCACAAATTACTCATGCCAGGAGCAGCAGTGGCATTTTGTAATAAAATCTTGTGTTTATTCTCCACTGTTGAATACACATACCTTACAGTTCCCAAGAGAGCATCGTCCTGTGCTATCCAATGAACAATTTACAGATGGATTAAATACATGTGCAAAATGAAATAAAACTTGCAGATTTATAACAGACATAGGTTATACTTGCAGTCGCCACAAAATTCCCATTGATGTGAATGGGCGCTTGGCGCATTTTAGAGTCTCAGGTTTTTCCTTATTTTTCATTTGTGTCAAAGTTTAGGTTACTCTTCTAAGATATTTGAATATTAAGAATCCTACAGAGTTCTCAGTACAAACCTACATCCAAATAATCAGCAAGCGCTACAAAGATTTTCAGCATTTTCTACTTTGTCTCTTTGGTCTTACAGGAATTTGTTTTGCTTGATACCAATAGCATATCTAGAGTAGAGAAGAAGTTGGTGAAGAGTCTAATAATAATTTGAGTAAGGTCTTCACTGAATGAGTACTGAGCCTGTGGATTCCAGTAATAATATAAATACTAAGAAGAAGAGTTGCTGCAAAGTCATTTATTGATCTGAAAATTTCAGTCTCTCTCACGTGACAGTTATTGTCTAGACTCTACAAATTATTCTGAATAACATTTTTTCAATACAAATCATTTGATCAAAAGTCTTATTGGAAAGTAGACAGGTCAAGCTGCCTCATCCTTTTGCAGCAGTTCCTCTCTACCAACCTTTGGCCATTCTTCCTTTTTGTTTGAAGAAACTCCTGGTCATAACAGTCAGTACCTGCACCAGTTCTCACTTTGCCTTTTCTTCCTCATTCGTCTCCCCAAATTCTCACTGAAAAGCATAGCATTTAGTAGCGTGGAGCAGACAAATGTGCCCCAGAAACCTTTTTACTTAAGTAAAAGACATGGTCCCTGGAGCGAGTGGAGGCATATTTGCACTGTTATAAACCATAGGGCTTTTCTGTGAGGGGAAAAAAAAGCCACTAAAAGGGAAACAAAAACATACCCTGCAGTAGATTATGAGTATTCCTCTCCCTTACTGTCTGCTGCTGCTCACATCAAGCAATGGCAAGTGTAGATTGATCAGTCATCGTGAGAAGCATGCTGGGCTGATGGATCAGCAGTGGCATATGTGCAGCTGTGCAAGTCTGGTATCAAGGTGTGTCAGCCTGTCTCTGATACCTCGCTGCCCATCCAAGCCATCTTTTGTTTCTATTGTTGTAGTTTCATCAGTCAGGCACGCAAAAAAGGGGAATCACAATATTCTTCATTGCAGCTCTGCCTGTCTCACTCCCCTCCAAACCCTTGGCAGCCACCAGCTCCCCCCAACTGGAATGGGCTTTGTTATGCCTTCATGAGACCATTTGCGTTCTGTTCTGAACCAAGCTTTCTTTCACCTGGTTCATTTTGGGGGAGCGAGAGAGGGGATTATATTTGGAGTCCTTGATTCTCTTCTCTCACCTGGTTTACAAATGCATAGCACCATTGGCATTATTCCTAATGATGCTTAACCTCTGGAGAGATCCAGGACCTTAATGCAACTGAAGAGCATCAGCTGTGTCTCTTTCCAGTGCTGTTTTTTCTAGTGATGTCAGGAATCACAAGCTGGCATGCTTGGGAACAGTGAAATTCAGGTGACTGACAACACTTAGCTGAAATCCATCCATGCCCCTGGAGACCAAGCCAGTATACCCAACAGACTGGCACATGGGTAAGCACTGCTGCTCTGTGAGGAAAATGCTGACACAAGGTGAGACATAAGCAGACACACACTGCAACACAGATAAATCAGAGACAAGGTCTTTGCAGAATTTTTTCATTCATGTGTATTTTGATTGTAGTGACATTTCACTTGTATCATGAATTGATATCTTTGTCTACTGGTTTCTTTCACAGGTGTGCATTGACAGTAGGAGGATACTTGGTGCAAACTTCCAGCTTTGTTAATAAGTGAGAATGTGTAGTTGATCAGCCTTATAAGGCACATCAATTTATAATGCTTCTCACAAACTTCCCACCTTAGAAACCAGACAACACTTATTTAAAGAAGAAAAGAGGCAAAGCAACTCAAGAAATGTAAAATATTCCAAGTTTCTTTCATCTAAAATCAAATCTACCAAGATGTTAGCTTTGCCTTGGACAGGCAGCAGAGGAAAATGAGAGTTTTCTAGGACCTGAATAAAAGCCCCAGTATTCTTCCATTTCCAGTGTATGAAGTGATGGATAGAAAAGATTAATTATCACCAGGACAAGAAGATAATACAAGGTCTCCAGGACTGAGCAACTAGTGACTATACCTTGGAGCTGCTGGGCATGTACTCCACTGTAACTTAACTTTTCATTTTGTTCTAGAAGTGCATTTTTAGCATTTAGTTTTGAATTTTCATTAGGAATAGTCCCAGAACAAGAAATAGACTGCATTGAGTTTTAGTGGATGTTGCACACATCTAGTTCCTGTTGATATTAGTACTGAGCAGGGACAACAGGCTGTGGAAACCTGTCCAGGATGTTTCTTTAGGAACAGGCTTTTCATATGTAACCAAAACAGAAATTCACCCAATGTAGAGCTGCTGGCCAGTCTACTCTACATAGAATACATAGATTCTTTGTTTTCTCGATATTCTCCCTTATTAGGCTTTATAGACATTTACCGACCCACTTAGAGGAAGAAAATCTTGGCCTTTAAATTTTGCTTGAAATTTAACTTGATACAGTGTATTTTTTCTCATGATTTTTAGACAACTCTGCTGTAAGTTCTCATTGTGATTACTTATTTATTTTGGTCAGATATCTATTTATACACTTAAGAGTAACAGATTTAATGATGTAGTAGGTGGAAGTATGTGTAATGTTCGCAATATGTGTCATATTTCTAATGACACAGCTTTTATAGAGCTGATATAATTATGATATTCAATGATACTTGTAAATAGAGAGGGAAAAAGCATAGCCTTTCATAATTTTCCTTTTCCTTTTATTAAGATCACATTATACATAAAAATGTTGGATGTCTGAGGAGAAGAGAGATGAAGGGTCAGGATGGCAAGAGTTGTGTTGACTTTGAAGCACAATTATGGTGAGACAGTTTGTCCCTCTCCTTCAGGAAAGGTCACAGAAATTGCTACAGGTTGGTGCCTCTGATATGCTGTGAGATGTAGTGCACAATGCTATCTACAGAGGAGCACATCATGCAGTGTAAACGCACTCTGGAGTCCAGACTCAGAATATGCATCCTTTGCCCCAAAACCTGCCTTTTTTTCCTCCAGTGAGGCTGCTGTTTGGCTACCTTTCAGTCTTCGGCCGTGTGATCTTATTTTACATGAGTAGCCCAAACTGTCTGAAGTTAGAGAGCAAGTTTGGCCATATCATGTCTTGCATTAGATTATTCAGACAATAGAGTGAGAGGCACAAGGAAATTCCACCTGTGACTACTTCATGAAATCACATGCTTTGTATGATCAAGTGATTAAAGTACTGAGTCAGAGCTAGTTATTATACACGGTGGTTATGCCATAAAATAAGAGACACCACACAATTATAAAATAGCTTTAGGAACAAAACGTTATCCTACCTTAGTATCAATAATCAGTTATATGATCTTGCAGCACTGTAAAATTGTACGTTCTGACCATACCTTTATTTCTCAATGGTTATAACATTTTGGGGAAAAATTTTTTCTGATCCATTGTGCCCTAAGGACATCAGGGTCACAGCACTGATTATAGAGATAACCTTTCTGTTCTGCTGCATTCATTACATGAATTGACAGCTTATTAATTGCAATGACTTCTCCCTTGAATTAATTTATTTTGTCATTCTTTATTTCAGTAGTAATCGACACACAAAATTTCTGATGCCTTGTTATTGCTTGGTTGTAATTTCTGTTCTTTACTTGTGCATCTAATGCTCGCAACACCAAATCTGCTTTCACATTTCTACTTTTTTTAGGATGAATGTGAATGTGTTTCACCAAAAGACAGGGAAAGTGGCCAGGATTAGAGACAATTACAGATGAAGTGTGTGGCAAATAGCCACCAACCAAGGTTCAAAAGGTTTCTTTTTAGTCCCTGCAGTGTATCATCCCTGTCAACACAGGCTGCAATTGTGGCCATGGCCCCTAAATGCCACCAACTGGAGAAGTATGCAGCCATCAACAAAATCAAGCCTCCTCAGGCCCATTTCTTCACTGGTTCTCACCCAAGAGTACATGGTAGTTCAGAGATCTCTTCAAAATAAGCAAGGGGCAGCTACAAGCTCTCCAGCCCACTTCCCACCAAATTCATCTGGCTAGTTTTCATTTCCATAGCTAGGAAAACACCTGCCTGCATACTTACTTTATCAACAGGTATTATGCATAAATTAACTTGTCAAGTGCTTTCAGTTCAGCCTAATGACCCCATGCCATAGCCTTCTCTGCACTTTTGTTTCACCATGTTGCTTTCAGTGGGAGATTTTCACAGGCAGGATTTTTGGAGGGCTCACAGGGCTAAAGCCCTCCCATGAACACTGTGTCACATTCCTCTGCAAACCCTGACAGCGAGACCTTTCACCACAGCACAGCACTTGTCAAGAGCATCATGTCTGCATTAGCCAGTGAAAGAGAAAGCCTATGTTCAGCTGCTCCATGGATATCTGCAGCTTTTTATGCAACTCTTCTTGAAGGTCAGTTAGGACTTGAAACTTGCTTACTTATAACTCCTCAGCATAAAATGTATACTTTTATTACAGATTTAACCAGTGTCTGGACTGGTAAAGGCCCTGCACCATTAGTGTTGCCCTTAGACACTATCAAAATACACATCAGTGCACTAAAATACAGAACCACATACCTGGTTTTAGGAGTAGGACAGAGAAGAAGGTGTCTAGGTCAGCACACTTTCTGGCAAGAGGGGGGACAATGGATGGTAAGACTATAGTTATTATCTTTTGCCTACTTAGCCCGAGTAACCAAATTGGAAAATGAGGCATGTTGCTACTGCTATCACAGCAGAAGGGCTGGGGCATGGGTCAGCCCTGCTTCTTGGCAGAGAAGCTTTTCCCAGGAGGAGCAGTCTCCCTTCCTGCCACAGAGCTCTTTAGTGCAAATAGATACAGTGTCCCATATGCAATTATTTCCACTTTTATGAGAACTTTTTACATCCATGCCTCCAATTTTTCCTCAGAGCCCACCGGGACGTCAGTGCTCTAACAACCTCTCCTCTCCAGAAAAGCTTCTGGCTCCACAGAAAGGCCCTCGAGTCAGTGGGCTCAAGCAAGCAATAATCCTAGCGCTTGGGAAAGGGCAGATTTTCCCCTCACTGTGAGGTGCTGCAGAGTCACCCCTTGGCACCTTCTGGCCAGAGAGCCCTGTGTGAGGTGCCTGGCAGTCTTCTGTCATGGTCTCCATGAAGCTGGGCAGTCAGTCCAGCCAGAAAGGCTGCAGAACCAGCAAAGACTGTCACTAAATTCAGAGAATAAGAGCTGGTGTGAAGACTTGACTAAGTCAGTGTGGTCAGGCAGTAGGAAAATCAGCCAGTTTCATGAAACAAATTGTCTTCTTGACTAAATATAGTCCATTCCTTTCTCTCTGTTAACTCTACCAGTGTACATTGTGGTTCCTCCACTTTTAGCTCCCATACAGGAGAAAACAAATGGATAAAAATTCCCTTCTTTACCATCAAAATCCAGGGTCAATCTTCAAATCTATCAGTATATTTCCCAAAGACCTTTTTCTTGAAACCTATAAGCATTCATCCCCTCTCTTCAAGCACCTTTCTTCATGAATAACCACTTACAGTGGGAATTCCCTGTGGGGCTAATCATTCTGCTTACAGAAGGGACTTTGCCTTAGATGCTTTGAGGATAGCCAGCCCTTTATAACTGAGAGACAAATTCAGCTTCGGCTCTGAGGTGGCTGTCCCTCTGTCTCATCAGCTTCACTCACACATGCACCCCTCCTCATATTAGTGTATTATGTATTTTTTTTCCATTTAGATTATCTTCTCCTTGGGGCAGGGGTTGTGTCTTGGTATGTTTCTGTGAAGTTCATATAATCAGATAGCTCTGATCTCGACTGGAGCCTCTTGGCACTACTGTAATATAAATATTATATAACAGTTGAGGAAATACCACGTCCTGACTTTTGGGAACTCTTTCCCCACCCCCCACTCAGTATCTTACTCCCTTTGTTCTCAGAGGCAGTTGCTACTGCATTTTATACATACAAACACATGCGCAGAAAGAGCAAGACGTAGGCATTTTGCCTTGATTTTTTAGAGGAGTTGTTTGAAGCTGTTACATGTGGCCCAGAGTAATATGAATTAGTGGACGTGTGGATGAAAGAGTGAAGGGGCATGATAAATGGCACTGCTCAGCCTCTAACTGTAGCTTATGTTATATATATATATATATTTATACCACATCCAAAAACATCCATTAAAAGAACATTAAGGTTGAAAGCAAGCACTGAAGAATCAGGAAATGAAAGAATTAAGTTTGTCTTCATCCGGTGCTTGTGAGAATTTGCACTATGAAGTAAAACAAGGAATTTGAGGGGACAGAAAAAGGAAGCTCCTCTTATTTCAGATTTCATCTTTTTTAACAGTTCCAAGAATACTGCAGTATTACCATTTCTGTCCCCAGCCACAGTGATGGCCACGAGACAATTCCCCTGCCATATCTGTTGCCTCACACCTCTAAGAAGCCAGGCATTGGTTTCTCCTTTAAAACTGCAAAAATGCACCAACTTAGATTCTTTCCAACCAGCTCCATCCACATGTGGTTCTTGTTACCCACAATGCCCATAAAAAGCATTTGCTCTTTCTCCAGTGGTTCATGTTTCCTCCCTTTCCCTGCCTTTCTTCAGAAACCACTCTTCATTAGTTTCTTTCCTCTGTAAATACTCGACTAGAAGTGAAAGTGCGTAGGCACAGGGTCCATGGACATTCTTGCCTGGGAGGCACTTCTGGAGACCTACTGTAGTATTAGGTCAAGTAAACCCTGCTGCAAGGAAGGGAAAACAAGGAACACAAAGTAGCACCAAGGAAGAACTACGATGTTCTGCAGTGGGAATCAAGACCCTGGGAGGCCTGAATTTCCAAGCACAGAAACCACAAGAGAGCAGAGGTTCAGAGACAGAACTGGAGCTGTACACAGAGATGGCTGTGGGGTGTAAATGTGAGAATGGGGATGTAACACTGCCTTACTGCCCCACTCTGGAAAAATATTGAAAAGAGGGACATAATGGAAAATAACAACTGAAACAAATGACCCAATGCTGAATGAGATGGGAGAAGAAGGAGAAAAGGCAACAAATACCTACAAGCTCTGCTCCCAGATGGACACTTTTAATGCTAGTTATAAAAGAGATAATAAGGAAGAGAATATTGAGAGAAATATGTCCATTTAGTGGACTTCAAAGAAATATCTCTGAGTAGTAAAGACTCAGATAAAGTGTAGAAACAAAATGCGCCCACAAAGTGGGCTTATGCCACAGACTTATGCCGGAGGAGCTCAGGAGGCAAGGCAGGGCAGGTTTCTCTCAACCAAGGAGATGTTCTTTCAAGAGACCAGCCTCTCAGTAGTGACTTTTCTCTTGTAGCAATGAGAGTGGTATCTTTTCCACAGACACCCAGGGTAAATTCACCATGAAGATTCTGAGGTCTTAGCTGTCTTTTGTCCAATGCCTTAGCTTTTCCTGCAGTGTGAAGAAACCTCTTTGTGGTAATGTGGACTTAATGCTCTTCAGCTCATGCAAAGTTAAGGACACATTTGCTTTCCAACCAATAGGTCAATAGTCTAATGCAACACTCTTGCTTTCTCCTAGGAAGTGTTCATTTGGCTAAATCACTATTTGCTTCTTCCTCTGTACTGCAAATACTGTCCTGCTGCCTGCAAAGCTGACATAATTTCAAGGGATTTCTTGCACCTTCTCCCACTTGCTGGCCCTTAGTTGGGCATGTGCTGTTAGCCCAACATGGGCAACATCCTGTGATGCTTTGCTGGTCTTTTCTGAATCTCCAGCTTCAGTTTTATAGTAATTTTGAGTTTCTTTGTATCCTGTCTAGTTTGCCATAGGAGAGTCCATCCTCTGTAAGCTGTACTGTGATGAATTCTAATGTTTTCTTAAAGGATTAATTTGAAATCTGTCAGTAATCACCTCCAGGTTGTTTTGATCACAGTCACAGTCTTATCAGGTCTCAGGTAGCCTTCAGAACTGCAAGACCTAGTCTTCATCCTGAGCCCAGCCACAAACACCCCTGTGATTTTTTCCTTCCTTTTCATTTTGTTTAATAACATTCCTCTCCTGTGTTTCATTCTTACATGAAGTATGGAAACTCCTCATATTTCTAAAATACAGCTTCACAATCAGCTTTTGCTCTCTAACTTAAGAGCAGTCTGGCAGACACACCAGTTGCTGCTAGAAATAAGTCTGCCTTGTGGTTGCCCCCACCACTTGCAGACACAGAAAGAAGCACCCTTCAAACATTCTCCAATTGTACTCCATATTCCCGAAGCATTTTAACTCTTAGAGGACTTGCTGCTGCTCCTTCTTTTTGCAGGGAGGTTATTTTCCTTGTTGCTTTTGACTCCTGGTGCCATACGACATTGAGTGGCCACTCTGGGTCTGCCCATAATGCCCAGTCCATGGCTGTGAAACAGGAACTTCACAAGACACAGGTTAAGTTACGCAGAGCAGAGCTGTTTCGGTGCTTTCCATTTAGCTCAGGTACAAGGTGGGCATACCCTTGCTGATAAGGCCCTTGTGTTGTTTGTTGTTTGACCCCAGGTGGCTGCATACAGCCATAAAGCCTTCTGTAATGCCTCATCTGGACTTCCTTGTAGGGGAAGCTCAGCTCCTCCAAGGCTTAATCTTCTGCAGCACACAGCATACTGCAAATACTCAGAGGTTTCAGCAGCAAAGGTTCTTCTAAACACAACACAGGTTGTTTTTCCTTTACGTGCTGACTTTAAACAGTATATAATTTAGCCAAAATCAGACAGATTTATGTAGGGCACAACAAAAGCAACTCTCAGTACCAGTTTTCAAGATTTTATGACCGCCTGTCTTGGAATAACTTCTGGATTCTGTTTTGGATCATAAAGTGTTAGTAAGTGAATGTGGAGACTGTTCCCATAGCCTTTCTGAACTACCTGTCTGTGATTAATTATGGACAACTCTGAACGATTGTACCTCTCCGCCAAACTCCATGTTTGCGCAGTGACTAACATGGTGATGTCAGTTCTCACTAATGTATTTGCCAATTAGGAAGATTTAGTGTGGTGGCTGAGGACAGCAGAACGTTGGTGGCAAATTTGTAATTGTCCAAGTCAAATATCTGACAACTGGGTGTTAGAAAAAGTGCTTTAGGTTTTACCCCCATGTGGGTCTGACTGTGCATCTTTCTGCAACACTTCAGTTCATATCACATCAGGACACATCAGTCACATCTTATTATGACACAGCAAATCACCTTCTGGGTCACCATAATACTTAATCAACAAATCCAATGCCATGTGCCACACTTCAAAGCATCAGTCAAGCAAATGCAATCAAGGAAATGTCTTGATTTTCTTTGAATGCATGCATTGGACTGCCAGTAATGGTAACACCTCAAAGCTCAACCACACATCCCATTATGCAAGACCCATATAGGTGCTGCAGGAAGCAACCTCTCCCTCAACAAGCTTTCAAACAGGAAGCAAAACAATTTGACCATGCGCACACACACACACACACACACACACACACATCAGTGCAGAACAGACCTCAGTCAACCTGACAGGCTCACAAATGCCCAGTCCACCAAACCAGGCTGAGATATGTGCACCACTGCTGGTGTGTGAAATACTTCAAATGATACTTGGAGGCAGCAGGCTTCAGCTGCCTATGTCAAGGCAGTAACCCTGTAGCTTGTGTAATTGCCTCTGTACAGGAGTTCGTGTTCAGCCGTACCTCCCTCTGTGAAAAAGTTGAGCTGCAGGATAAGAGCTTTCACACAACCAGCTGCTGCCAAGCAGCAGATTAGCAGGTAATCAGTTGACTGGTAGTAACTTCGTCAGCTCCAAGAGTCTTGCTGTGTGTCGGGGGGTGAATAGCTAAAGTGTCAAGGCAGGTGCATGAGGGGCAAAGGTAGATGGCTAAGGTATAAGGTTGAATTGGCGGTGGGGTGAGATGAATAGGTACAGTATGGCCCTAGGTCAAGTGGCTTCAGAGAGCAGTTGTGGGATGAAGGAGGTAATACTGTAACCCCAGTCTGATGGACATTTACATTCTGTAGAAAGGGAAGAGAGGTTTTTACATGCCTGTGCATGGTTCAGCTTGGACTGCCGCTAGCCACACATATGTGAAAGGAGGAGAACTGGAATTTCCTTGAGTTCAAGATGGTGCCAGGTAACCTGTGCAAGCACTATATACTGCAAGCCATCAGCAAGTTGTCTGATTGTCCAGCATGGATAAAAACAACAGCATCCCAGGCTGGCAGGATGGCAGGAAGCAATGCCAAGTCCAAGTGACTTAAAAAAGAACCAGCCATATCAAAGCCATTGTGCAAGTTTTACTTCACCGCTTTTTAAAGTTCGTGGGTTTATTTCCATCCAGTGGAAGACAGCTAGTGGGTTTCATATTTGGAGAAAACTTAAATCCCAGTAAGAGATACTGACTCCAACCTTATTCATTTCTATACTCACATACCCACACTGTACACACAATCACTGTGATGAGAGGCAGTAGAATGCTTTGGCCACTTTATGCCAGCTACACAGACACAAAGAAACTGTCCAGGGAAATAACTTTGACAGAGAGGGGTTTATCTGGCAGCATTTATCTAGCACTGCCTCTGCATTCCCTTTCAGGACCTCCCCTCCTCCTCCACCCCCAGGATGATGGTGGAGGAAGGGATTAGGGAATAGAGGGAGAAGACCAGAAAGGAAACATCACCAGGGAATACTAAGTCTTCAGCTTTTCTCTGCCTGACAGTAGTCCCTCAGCACTGGGAATGCAAGCTACAACAGCCCTGTGAAAAGGATAAACCAGCCCATACGAAGACCCAAGAGCAAAAAATAAACCAACAACACCCAGTACTTCTGTGACATTCCTGAGATGTACAAAGCACTTGTCCAAGTCCTCATATATTGCCTCCCTCCTCCCAGCTACGCAGCACTGCCGCAGCAAATCCACAGCGCACGGACAGCTGGTGATGGCTGGGATTTGGCCTGATACGTGGATATTATCTGGGGGGTTTGGTGCATTTTTATGTTGACTCACTGCATACAATGGGCCAATGTTGCCATCACCACATAACTGTCACGGAACTTTTCTTTTTTTACTATTATTGTATGTATTCCTTTCTTTTCCTGCCACCCTGTAACAAAGAAAGGAAAATCCAGAACAGGACACGTGTTATTTAATATCTGTGTCAATGTCAGAATGCAGGCATGCTTTTATTCTTTTGCCTTTTGCAATGAATGTGTGATACCTGATATATTAGGTATTAATAAAGCAGACTGCTTTATGCTGTTTATATTGGTAATATGATTCTGGATCTTATCCCCAGCTGAAAGGAGTAGGAATGTAGATTTTTCCTTGTATATTATTGCCCAGCCATGGCTTATCAAGTATACAATATATTCTGATTTTTGTGTATTGTTTTATTTTTGATTGACTTTAATAAGAACCAGCTCACTATATAATAAGTAGATATATAAAACGTGGAAGGGAAGGAGCAATGGCTAAAAGGCATACAACATGAGACAGGATAAAATCCCCAACAGGATGGTATAGCTTTGCACTTCAACAACAATTTTACAGTACTTCACCCATAACTGCCAGCACCAATCCCACCCATGCCTACAGAAGTGGTCAGTTCCAGAGGGATCAGTTCCACCCAGGGCTTAAGATCCCCATCTGCATTAAACAAGGGGTTAATGGGGAACTGCAAAGAAGGGGAATTGCAAAGAAGGGGCATTGCAAAACTGTGATAGCAGAGTGGAAAGCATTGTTTTCTCTTGCCCACGGGTAAACAGAGAAATTTAGAGACATGAACTAGTTCAGATAAAGTAAATCTCTCTTGAAGCTCTGACACACAACATGAAATTCTGCATAAGAAGTTGTGTGCGTCCCTTTGTCTTTCCTTATACACATGCTTCCCAGTTTCTCACAAGTTTTCTTCTGGATAATATTCAAAGTCCTGCTATGACTATTGTCAGTGACAAAACTCAGATGTCATCAGGTACCTTCCCAGCGAGAGAAAATCTTCTTTGTTCAAATGTCCAGTTCTTCTCAAGGAATGGATAATATTTCCATTAATTCAGTCAGCAACTGACCTTAATTTGCTTGCTCCTGGATAGGAGATTCGATCACATAAACCATTCACACAAACTCCTGGGTTTATCCTGCTGAGGAAAATAGTGGCTGGCCTGCCTAGTATCACAGCACTTGATGCCTGTTCTGCAGGGCTTTTTGCATAACATCTGGGGAGCGCCTACTTCTAAGGAAGTTTGAAAATGGCCCCTTTCATCAGCATCAGATCCCATTGTATTCAATGAGAGCTGCAGGTGTTCTGTACCACTTGGGGCCAGGCCCTTCATCATAATAAAAAGGCCAGATTTGAGCTGGAAGCTCTGTCATTAAAACTGCCTGTAGTGTATTAGTAATCTGCTGAACCTCCTAGAGGCCCAGAGAAACCTTCTGCTGCGTTACTTTAACTCTTTGTGATTATCAGAACAGTGAGGATTTAAGAAGGGGCACATTAAATTCCTGTCACATCCCTTCTCTGAGTTACCCAAAGACTAATAGACCCAACAAAACCTTTCTTGGGAGCACAAAGTAAAAGGAGCTCTCTCTGTATGAGATAGCATTGACTGTCAGAAGTGCCCACAATGTTATTTAAGATGACTGACAGCCTCTTCCTCCATTTTATTTTACAGCTATTTTAATGTATCAAACACCTGGAGATGCTTACGAGACCTTCCAAAACAGTTTTTAGTGTCTCTGATCCGCACACTGAATCCATTTCCTGCAGCTCTCTTCCCAAGAAGCGAGCACCATTTCATGCAAGGGATTTAGCACAGGGCATGGGGGCACTTCTGCTCCAGCCATGGGAAACATGCTCAAGGGGAGGTTGCAGTCCTGAAGGCACCCCGATGGCTTATATTCTTACTGGATAACATCAGGGTGGAAACACTGGGACGGACACAGGAAGGGATCAGTGGCTTCATGGACACCACTCTGGCAGGTTCCCCTGGTGGGTAGATCTGCTGATAGGCACCACATGGGTTGTCTGCTACCAGGGCAGTGATGTGGAAACATATAAAGCCAGAGCACAACATGGTCCTGCACTGCAGGCCTAAGGGTCATTGCCACCTGACATAGATCAGAGTGGTATGTTGCTGTTGTGGGATCAGCTGAAGGGATGTACAAGGAGGAAAGAGAGGGACTAGGTTACTCAGGGAAAGCTAAATGCAAGAAAGAGTCTGGGTCTTCACATCGTATTCATTAAAAGAAAATTATTGGATCAGAATGGCTGTTCAAATTGGTTCAGCTAAATATTAGGATATGACCCAAATCTTCTATCCAAGTGAACATATGCATACAGTTTTCTGAAGCTCAAAAGATTTAGTCAGTCAAGATTTAAGAAAGGAGAGAGATTTGCTTTTCTGGAGTAGGTAGTTGTTTATTTTATATTTCAATTTTCATATAAGTCTGTGCTTGCTGGAGTCAGCAAAGACCAGAAATTGTAACCCAACAGATCTGCGTAGTGTCTTGGATAATCTTAAAATGAGGTTTGGAAAAGCTTCTGCGAAACTTCCAAGTATCTATAGCCAAACTTTCTAATATTTGCCAATCTCCATTATTGGAATATTTCTCCCTGTCAAAAGCCATGACTTACACAACTCGGAAAGGTCCACAGAGGATTTCATTCTTTTTTCTTTTCCTTTTGCATCTCATGAGATTCTGCATGTAATTTTATTATGAGCCAGAGGCCACATTACTGTGAGTTTCAAGAAACAATTAGGGTTGTGGTCACAGCAACTTACAGAGAGTGCGATGAATTAATAGCATCATGTTATAACTTGATAATGATGCCATGTCACAAGCTTAGCATAGCATATCATGTAATTTCTCTTACACTAAAAATGGACATGAAACAAACCCCAAAATAATCCCAACCTCTGAGATTTGGCTCCCAGTCCAACTCTTTGCAAAGCCAATTACTCTGTAACAGTCTGTGCCAAAATCCTGGATCAGAAGCCTATCTATTTTGGGATCATATCCATCCAGATCCAAAACTTGTCGAAATGGGGCCCTGTCTTTGTTTCCAGGAGAGCTCGCCAGTGTGTAGCCTGCCGTTGGTTCACTGCAGGTAGGGGATGTGCAGTGCTCCCTTGGTTGGGTCGGGTCTCTGGCTCCAGCGGCTGGCTGTGTGAAAGCAGCCCCAGCCCTTATGGTGAGTCAGACTGACGTTCCCACCCACAGGTCAGCCAAAAATGAGCTATAACGCAAGTTCTGCACGTTTGCACACTACTGGTCATAGTCCTTTAAAGGATGGGAGAAGGTCAGGGTCTGGAGTGCTCGTGGTTGGAGGCTTGAATAGGCTATCCCACTACAATATGCACCACCGCTCGTTCTGCCAACGAATCTGATTTAGGTTTACTGACAGAGTAGCGGCTTTTGCATCCAAGACATGTCAGTCCAAGATGAAGGAGGACACAGTTCTCATGTAGTCAAGATGTTAGGGCATCCAAAATATATAATACCACCACACATGAAAATAACAGCGCTTTTTTTGTGGTTATCATCTTTGGCATCAGAACATAGTCTTTTCCCTTCACTCTTATGACTACAACTGAAAACTATTCTAAATGAACTTTTCAGGAATTTCTCCTCTTTATCTCACACCTTCACCTCCTACAGAAAGTCTTGGAACCTGGCGGTTAAACCAATACTCCCTTCTTCTGCTCAGATCTCACAGGCTTTACGTGCTTTAGAAACCGTGTATCTCTGTTATCACTCTGTAACTCAGTGAGCTTTCACTGGAGATTCAGCCAGGCTGGAAAGAGCACCTTGCCTGGCACTATCAAGAGAAAAAGAAACTATTTCAGAGAGTGGGACATGGGGGCATGTTCTTCTCTTGTGCATGTTGTATTTTGTTCCCCTTAAAAATGCAGGAAAGGAGATTATAAGAACTGGGGGTGGTTCTGCATCACAACACACCTGACCCCTGGAGAAGGCTGGGTCTCGACGAGGACCCCAGTGCCCCTCGCAGCGCTGCCCCACTCAGCACCCTGGTGCTTTGTCTCCCTGTCCTCTCCCGCTGCCTCTTGTCTGCCTGGCAGGGCTGGTATTCCAGCGCTAGTCCTCGGGTTGGACTTTGTTTGTTAAGATGTATGTCCATTTCCAAACACACTGACAGAAGACATGAATTACAAATATTACGATGCATTAAGCTGTGAAAAGACAATGGTTAAATAAGAAAGCTGAACGGCGGGGACCAAGGAAAATAACTGGAATTCCATCAAAGCGGAAGATGAATGAACAGAACTACACTGACATCTGCTGGTCCATACATCAGCGCTGGTATTGTTACTGCCACTGAAAATTGCCGCGATGATGGGGAAAAATGACACGTTAAACTCAATAAATCCTTCAAAGATACCTGCCACTTCCACCACGTTTATCCACCACCTACTGCCCCGCTGCACTCTCTGGTCATCTGGGCACAATCTCTTAGGGAAGAAGTTTTTTTATTTGTACAGGAGTAGGGTTTATTTCTTCTTCTTATTTTTTTTTCTTTTTTTTTTTTTTTTCTTTTTCTTTTTGTGTGTGTGTGTGTGTTTTGTTTTGAGGCAGACAGTATTTCAGGTTACTGGAGCTCTGCGTGGACTGCTGGACTTGCAGAGATCCTGCACAGACAGGCAGAGCGTGTGCACAGGCTGTCTCTGTACAGCTTGCACACCAAATCCCACACACGTGGGACGCCACAGCCCGTGGTGCTGCAACCCTGCACCACTGTGCATGCACTCAGTATGTTAGTAACTCACTGAAATTGTTGTGTAAGCACTGATCAATTGTACCGCACATACGCGGTAGATCTGATGAATCATAGATGCTACAAATTCACTGTGCAGCATTTAGGCACTTGTTTCTGTCCAGGAAATTTTGCAGAAAAACATGGAAACAACTGCTTACAGTTTTTCAAATTTTGGCAGATAAAAAGATTTTTTTTTTTTAAATGAAGATACAATGAAGATACATCATACTTAACTGCTGTAAAGTATAATTTTGGACCTAGGGGAGGAACAGTCATTAGGAAAGGAGGCTATTACACTTATCAGAAGATACATACACAGGAGGACTGTCTTACTGCACATTCAAACACCTTTACAAATCTTTCAGGGACCTGTTTTTTTTATAACGCTGAAACCTCATCTTCTGAAAATGAGAAGAGTAAATGGATGTGCCCAAAACCACCTGCCCATTTAGATTCCTAAACACTGAGAGAGCTATGTGTGGGAAGAGGGAGGCTATAAAGACAGTGGGGAATTATTATTGTCCCTTTCATTTGGTGAATTCTCTACACTTTGTACATATTGATAAACAATTAAAGCACAATCATTATAACCCAAGACAAAACAAAGATTGTGACATTTCAATACCTGAAATTGATTCAATACCTAGAAATCCATCTAGTTGCTTCTCAGAAAGACACCTCCTCAAAACACTCTTTTCACTTAAATAGTAAGTTAACAATTACATGCTATTTCTTTTACTGAAAAAATAACAGTTGTTCGGAAAGCAGATGATTCACTTGCAAATATGCAACCCGCACCCTTACTGTCTTAATCCTGATGATGACAAGGGGGTGGGGATGGACCATCTGAAAAGGAGCTCTCCGTTTCCTTTCCAAATCACTGCTTTGGGATTTCTCTGGGTGGATTTTTGATTGTTCTGCTTTTACTGCACGCAGAGCATCTTCTTTGCACATCTAAATGCAGAGGCGAAAAGACCTCGCTATTGAAAGCGTAGGGCAAAGAAGAGACTTGCATTCATACATGAAAACCCAGACATTTGTTGGAAGTCATTATTCCTTAACCATTACCAAAGAGTGAAAGGAAGCAGATAGATGAAACAATGAAAATATGTTCTGAAGCACAGATAAAAATTGATTAGAACATTTTTGGCTGGTTCTAATTATTAGTAACATCAATTAAGTCCATTTCATAAAACACTCCTAAGAAAACAAGCTTTAGGCTTACATTACCTAAGCAAATTCACACACCCCCCTCTGGCCTCCGCCTGTACGTCTCCAAGTCAGAAGACCTAGGAGGCTTCAGCGACTTAGCTTATCAAAGAGAAGGTTAAGAGGTAACTCGATCAAACGCTATTTTATTTCATGGTGGAACACAGAGCTGATAATATATTTTCAGTCCACTAGACAGAGGCATAACAAGAGCAGAAAACCATTACTAAATCTGGTAAGAAAAGAGCCACTAATACAGAAAAGGAGGCTGGATGGGATTGTCACCGCTCTGTCCTCAGAAGCTAATGCTGACCCAAATAATCAGAAGTAGGGTGCAAACTCACTTTTCAAACAATGTTAGGGTTTGAACGGGTTTCTTTTAAGTTTCTTCTCTTAATGGGAATATTTTCTGTATTGTGCTAGACATAGAAATTTTAAGGCTGGAAAAAGGCCACTTTGATCATCTGATATTCTGCATTACTTTGGCCAGAAGATTCACAAGTGTTAATTTCTACTTTGAGATCAACAGATGCTCCTGATTTGAATTATATCGTTTTGGTTTTTTTTTTAAATTCAGTCTAACTTTGAAAACATCCAGCAATGGAAATTCCACTGAAATAACAGCAAACTGGTTTGATGAACAATCACTCTTTCTGTTTAAAATGTTCACCTTATTTCCAACTTGATTTTTTCTATTTTCTAGACTTATATTCTTATTATTTATTTATCTGCCAGACTTCAGAGCCATCTATTATTGTTTCTGATCCTTAAGAAAGTATTAGCAGTCTGTGATAAACTTCCTTATTCCTCTCTTCTTTGATAAGCCAAAAGGCTCAAACATCTTCAATCTTTCACTATAAGCAGTGTATTCTCTGTTTTTCATCATTCCAATGATTTTTTTTTCTGAGACCTCTTTGCATTTTCAATATTATTACTCAAGTATTTCACTTGAGCAGGTAGCTAATACAGACAACTGCAAAGCACACCTGATGTGGGGTAGCTTGACAAGCCACCGTAATTTACCCATCACTGGGTAGCCAATTCTGCATGAGCCAAAAGTGAGCCATACTTTTAAAATACTGCAGCTTCTGTCATTATTTTATTTTGACAAACAAGGTTTACCATCCAGACTTAATAAGTTAGGGAGATATTAACAGGCCAGCTTGGACAAATATGGTACAAACTGTCACTCAGTAATCCTCACATATGAAAATAAATCCTTACGTATCTGAGTGGTTCTGGAGGTATGCCACACCTAGCCATACAAATAACAGCTTGCACCAAAGTAATAACATAGAGATTTCAAAAACAAGGCCACGTATCCCACACAAATCTGTCAAGAAATAACTGCATCTTTACTGGCTCTTGAGATAAATGCTTAAGTCTCTTTGGTTTTGCGTATCTGAGTGATGCACTGTGCTTGGAAGCTACCCAAAGACTTTAGTTAATGCAGATAATGGCCTTTTTTTCATGTAGCAAAGGTAGCCATGTCAAACATACAAAATCTTTTCTCTGTTGCACTGACATTCTACATGCTTTTGAGTTCAGTTCAAGTAGTTTATTTTCATCTACTGATGCCTGATCTCATCTAACTGCAGTCTTCCTAAAAATGTTCTTGTAGAGTTGTGGACTCCTGATAACAGGTTGTTTTCCTTGCTTCCATTTGAGGTAGCCTTTGAGAGTCTTTGGATGATGGTCTGAAAACCACTGTCACCATGTTCTTGAAAACTGCATATGCTGCCTGTCCTTAAGATGCTATCTCAAGAGTTGAGATCAACAGTAGGAAAGCTGAAACCCTGATGAAAATGTATTATAACAACTGAACTTGCTCATTTTGTCAGCACAAGAGTCTGTTGACTTTCAAGGCACCCTGCATAGACTGTGGCATAGACAGGCTCCTTTCTGGATGAGGATTTGATCAAAAATAACCCTGCACTAAATGTGGAACATGTTTTGCATTCCATTCAGTTAAGACAATGATTGTGATTGTCAGCAAAGGGGGTTTCCCAGAACATTTGGTATCTACTTTATAATTAGTAAAAAAATTGAAATTATAAATATACTTGTAGATTTATGCAGTAGAATATGTCTTACATTGGGAGCTTTGATAAATGTGTCTAATAATAGAAAGGAAAAAGAATCTCATGTCCTGTGTTGACTCCACAAATGAAGAAATAACAGAGATATGATTAGAAACCTTTCCTAGCTCATTTGAACACTTGTCTCCAATTCAGAGCAACACCACACCCTCGGTTTCTGGGAATAAATCCATTAATGAATGAGTGAAAATTTGTAGCTTGTAGTGAAGTTTTGTATTCAGTAAAAAAAATGTGGCAGAGGTTGGCCTTTATCATACTCCTGAGCCAGCATTATAACAGGACTATAATAGGTGGGACATGAAACCTGTAACGTAACAAAATACAAAATAATGCCAAATGCAGAAGAACAGTGTGGACACTGGCAGCAAGGAATGAGAAGAATAGCAATATTATTTACATTCACACTCTAACGGCAAATATAGAGCAAAAGCTCTGTCTTCAGGGTTTCTATTTCCAGTGTAGCTTCCTTGACGGGTTTATACTGACACCAGTGGCACACATCACTCCAGTGAAATCACCCAAACAGTGCTTGCCAAGAGACATGGTGAGACTTCAGCCAGACTTCATCACTCCCTGGACAATTGGCCGTGACACATAACAGTGTATGCTGGGAGCTGACCTTATTATAGAGAATAAATCTGTTGCACATGGGACACATCAACCATGTGGTACATATGCAGATCCACTGTGGAGCAGAGTGTAATATGGCTGGCAGATGTTACGTTAGATGAGCTACTTTTGTTCCTTTCAGTGTTGTCAGATCTATTCAGACACTGCAATGCACATTGCCACAAGACCAGTGAGTTGTATACCTGTACAAAAGAGAAAACCCACAGTGCTCCAGACAGTGACAAGGTGAGAATGTCATGCTGTTCAGGAGAAGCTTTCTGGAAGGTAAGACACGGTTTCGATAAAACCTTAAGGGTGCTGCAGGATGCTGAAATGCCTCAGTGGATGTGGCTGATGCTTCTTTGTGTCATCCATTTAAGAGGATAAGCACACAAAAAGCAATTAAATCCTTTCAAACAAATCTAAACCACAAGGTATCTGCAGTCTCAAATACACCATGCAGCCATGGGATTCTACCAGTTTTCCAAAAAAAACCCCAGCATTTGAATAGTGTATGTCATCTGTGCAGGTAACCTAGACCTGCAGACAGCTCACGCAGTATCTGTTGCATACAAGCAAAGAGACGTTTAATGTCTCTTCTCTGATTTTGATATTGAAAGAAGCCGATCCTCATGCTGACACAGCAACTGAAGTGTACACACCTTGGCAGTCTGGTTTATGTGTGAAAACACACAACAGAGTGGCTGCAGGCTTTGCTCTTTTTATCACTCTGTTTTTCTCCCAAAGCTAACCTAAGCAAAGTTAAAGGTTCGAAAAAAAACAAAACAAAACAAAAGCATCACAACAGAACAGTTTCTCATATAGAAATAAACAGCAGAGAAATAGTGTCCCTTCCTGTGCTCTTATAGGGAGGTCATTTCCAGCCTCTAACAGTTGCCCCTCAACAGGCAACTGGCAAAGCAGCAAAAAGAAGGGACAAAATAAAGCTGTTGTCCAGAAAACTGGCATTCTGGGTCCTGTAGGTTCACTTTTCACCCTTTTCTTTTTATTTCCTTGGGGTTAGCAGTGAAGCTTGATGAGGCTCTGGGCTCCTAGTTCATGGGCCAGTGGCTTTTCCTTCTGTCACCTGCTGGGCCTCTGTCATAATGAGAAGTTGCAGTTTTCAAGGGTAACATTTAACATGCCATAGCTGTCTTACTCTAGGTACAGCAAGGTCTGCACAAGAACTTACTCTGTACATGCATGGCTAAATAAGAATCTCAAATAATAAAAAAAAAAAATACTGCTCCTAAAGTATTAATTTATTACCGAAGAAAAACATATTGAAGTTTGGAGATGAAAGTAAAATACACTCAAAATTCATAAGCAGTGTATGGCTAATTCCTTTTTGATGAAAACCATACAGAACAGATTTGTAGAACATTCACTTCTTCCATTGACACCAGTTGGAATTATTAGGTCAGTGCCTTTGGAAATCTTAAATCTGCAAAGAATATTTAACTTACAATTAAACTGCTAGCTCTAGTTAATTAAAAGGATAGTCTAGTCAAAAATCATGCTTAAAAAATTTTCCATTCATCGTGATACATCTTTGAATCTCATAAAACTGAGTAACAGTCATTCTGAAAAGTGACCAGTCACAAAATTGTCAGTTTCCTTGAAATTGTTTATTAGTTTCCTGAAATTTTCCATTGTATGTATCTCTGTTCTTTTCAGAAATAAGAAAATGAACTTCTAACAGATTTTTTTATGGTTTGGTTTTGTTTTGCTCTATTTTCCCATTCCCTTTTTCCTGCAGAGCAAGACAGAAAACAAAAAAGAGGACAAATGGCAAGAACAGGAAACTGAAAATGTAAAGAAAAAAAACAAGAACTAAAAAAAAGTCAAATAGGAAAATTTTTTTATCTTTAAAACATAATCATAAAAATAAATTCATATAAACAGTTATCCAAATCTTCTCAAAGGATGTAAATAATTTCATTTTTTGACATTTTCATGGAAAATACCATTAAAAAGATTTTAGAAATATCACATCTTTTTGATCAGCTCTCTGATCCTTTATATGGATGTTATGAGAGAGAGAGAGAGGGTATTTCAATGGTATGTGAAAACAAAAGGGAAGATTATAAAATAATTACCTTGCTTGTTGCTTTTTCCTATTTTTGAAATTTTTAAAAATTAGAAATAAGGATAAATTATTTCAAACATTTTAAAAAATATTTTAGAAAGTGACCAAAATTCAGTGTGAATCAAACATTATTTGTTTGTTAAAAACCAGTAGAAACAATTAATTCATCACAAGAATTCCTGCATGGTGTTGTATGCCCACAATGCATAAATATTGCAGATTATATCTGAAAAACAAGCTAAAGTCTGGGTACCTCTTCAAACCTGTCAGAGATGAACCTTCATTCATTGTTAAAGGTTAATTAAAATAAAAAAGCCAGTGTAGTCCTGAGTTAGGAATAACAGACCAAGAAGCAGAAGAAATATCTGGATTTCAGACCCTTCCCTTCCGTGGGTAGCATAATGTATTGTTTTTCCATGATTTATTTGTGTTGTGAGAGCTCCTAATGACCCCCTGGTGACAAAGAAGGAGAGAAGGATTTGTCCACGACAGCAATGGCTCTGAAATCCCAGATCTTCTGAGGTTTTGCCCAGTGTTCTGAGAGACTACACTGTCTGTTTTAATTATTTGTGAAATGTTGATTTCCTGCTTCCATGTACAGAATAATATTAAAACCATAATTAAAGACATTTGAAGAAGAAGACTAGAGATGCGTGTGTCCCAGGAATTGCCACCCTGGGCATGGATATGAAAATTCCATGTTCTCGGAGCAATCAGGTCATTACACTGTTATGGATCCACATGTCCAGCATGAAATTGGTTTCCCAAAGAGCAAGCCTGCCTTCCTGCCTGCCTGCCTGCCTTCCTTCCTTCTTCTCATTTCCTTTGTCCAAATTTCTGAAGTGAATTCTCCTTTGTCACCTGCTTTTTGTCTCTATTTTCCCCCATCATTGTTCCTCAGCCTCAGCCTGGAGATTCTGCCTCAACAAATAATTTCTGAAGTTTAGATACAGGCTCTACTTTTAGTTTCTATCATACTCCGTGATTTCCGTTAGGCATACGGATGCTCCAGAACAAGTTGTTGGAAAGTCAGAGCAGAGAAAGGCTGCACATGACATTTCTGCCTACAGATTTGCTGCCTGAAGAAATATCTATTTGCGGCAACAAGATGTAGATGCCGTAGTGCACTCCTTCAGAGGACAGTCAGGCTTTCTTCCAGTAGCTTTGGCTTTACCTGGAGGGAGGAGTAACCTCACGAAGTTTTCTCACCCTGGCCTGACACCCCAGTGCAGAGAAACTCGTAACCAATTACTGGGACTTCAATTCTTAACTTGACCAGCTGTGTCAAAGCAACGACGCCATAGGCTCCCAAGTGCTCTAAGATCTATAATTCAACTTCCATATAAAAAAGTCAATATTGGACAAAAGAATGACATTTAAAAATCATAAAATAAGTAGCTTGGTATTTACCTAAGATGCTCCTTTCTTCCCATAGTTTTATATAACATGTAGTGGTCTGTTTATACTTCTCCTGCTTTTTTCATGAGTGGAATAATTCTCCTTCAGATTTAGAAGATGTCTGCACGAGTGAAGAAGCACGCTCATCAAGAAAAAACAGGAGAGGATGGGCCACCTCTGGACACACTGTGTTTTTTATGCTCTGAAAGAAGATAAGATCCATGTAACTTTGATTTTCTCTCTGGTTAAAATAGTGTTTTGAAGAAAAAGTCATTATTTGGGCAGTATATAAAACACCCAGAAGGTAACACTCCTGGCTTCACTGCACCCATTCACATTGGTCCTGTGCAGAACAGCGCATGGAGAATAACTTTAAATCTTGCAACAGCAACTAATCTGGGGTGTAATCAGAGGCTGCAAAAGCTGTGTGCTGCTCCTCAGAGGCTCAGGCACCCACACTGTATGTAGCCCCTACTCATGGGAGTAGTTAGGGCTGCAGAATTGGTCTTTATTCCTGCTTGCCACAAAGATCTGAAGATACTGTTTTCTTTAGTGAGCTCGGTGAGCCAAGAAGAAGCAGGACAGCTTTGCATATGCTAGGGTCTGGCCTTACTGCCTGGTAAGTGCCAGCATATCATTTTTTCAACTGAAGTGATAAAGGAAGGATTAAAGAAAAATAACTGAGCTGATGTATATGGTGTGTTAAAATATGTCTTTACCAAATTTGAAGAAATAAAGAAGGTGTTCATGAGTAAACAGAATAAGTGATGTTAACCCAAATTTACCTAACCTTCAATGGGGAAGGAATTGTCTAGCAAGATGCAATGGTGCACCAGCTGGGACACTGAAGCGAAGGAAAACAAATGGAAGCAAAATCAACCTGAAGTTAGTGAAGGTCAGAGGGTTTTTTTTCCCCCTTCTCCTCCTGTGTATTGCTGCTGGTCTTTTTTGTTTGTTGGTTGGTTACATTTTGTTGGGTTTCCTTTCATTTCTTTTCAGTATTTTATCTTGAGCTTCAAATACTTTGTATTGGCCAACTAATTCTGAAAAGCTGCTACATGTTTGCTTTGATCATTATCTGACTCTCTCTTTTTCTTTCCAATTTTTTCTTTTAGCTGCTGAAATGCCACAACAGAACATATTGGTTTGCAATGTAAAAAGCATTGTTTTCTACAACTCTTCTTTCTAAGACCCCTTGCTTAACAACATTGAGAACTCAAGCAGAGAGGAAAGAGAGATGGTATTTAGATTATTATTTTAAAGATTTCATCTTTTGCAGCTACTCCAAACACAAGGGCCAGACTCTTCAATTAGGCACTAAGCCATCTTCCGTGGCTCGCAAATTAATTATTGCAACTGGAACCTGCCACCAACTCCTCATCTCTCCACACCTTTTGCTCATGATCCAGAACCAAGCTCAACGATTGTGCCAGGACCACCAGATTGCTCAGCCCTCAACAAGCTGAAAAAGAGGAAGGGGCAGAAACTTTCTGTATGTGAATCCACCCAAACCAGACTGGGGAAAGCATTTGCAGAAAGTAATCCTGCACTGGCCACACGCAAGGCAAAAGTGACAGTAACACCATGCTCTTCTCTCACTTCTCCGGCTCCAGGACCACTGTAAACACTAGTCGTTTCACCTGTGTGTTCTGAATTTTAAGAGAGAAGAAGGAATTTTCTAGGAGATAGGAAGCAAAGTTGGTTTTGTGGGTTTTTTTAATAGCTATCTCCTTCCTTTTCTGACAGATATGAGGAGTTTTCTGCTGTACGGGCTAGCTTCTTGCTGGCTGATTGGAACCTTTTAAATGGACATCAGCTAGCATCACACTGCCCAGCCCAACAAATGCTGCGGCAAGCTGACAGCCCTGAAATATTCTGATGGTCAGCATTTGCATTTGTACTGCTGGCATACCTCTGATCTGCATTACCATTCTGACCCCTCTTTCCTGTTCATATGCACTGTGACTGACCTTCACAAAGATACAAATTCCAGTTTACTTCACTTCAAATGCAAGAGTGTGAGTCAGCCCCCTGAGGGAATAGCAAGGAATTCATTATAGCAACACAAGAGAAAGATGTGGAGGAAGTAATGTGCTTTCGTTACACAAAAGGGAAAAGAAATAGACGGTGAGAGCACCAAGCAAAACCCAAGAAATCTTGAGATGTAATCTGACATAGTGGCACGGAACTCAATTCTTATTGTCTGTAGGTGTTTGACCTTATTAGGGCTTAAAAAGTAAGCCAAGTCTTGTCTGATCCCTGCAGCAGCCTGCCAAACCAAGCAACTTCTTCCAGAACTGGAAATCTTCATGATCAATACAAAACCACTAGAGGTACCACACTGTTGTGGGTGAGATCTTTCAGAGAAATAAAAAGCCAAGATTCCCAAGTCACAGAAATTAGAAGAGGCTAGAACCTATTCTGTTGCCTTGTTTAGCCCCACTATCAGTGTTTCCTTAGATGTATCTGTCAAATGCTACATCAGCAAGATTGCTTTTTTAAAACATCTTGAAGAAAGAGGTTTCTGCTTGAGTACAAACCCTCCTGAAACCAAGTAGCTGTTAAGGATCCCATTATTTTTTCCACAAGGACAAGGCATTGGCCCCACTTCTTGTTCCGAGTAAATTACATCCTCATCATTCACATTCTTTCCAAAACTACTTTTCTTTCCAAAACTACTTTTCCACTTTTCCACTTTCATATCCTCACCTTCGCTTTCAGTCACGAGACAGTGCGACACTGAGCTAAAAATCTGTTCCACCAAAGATGTGCCTGCATTTGGAAAAGTGAATCGCATCTGAGATCCTTAGCAGTGAAAAGGGCTATACAAGGGATAGTTTTTACTACCATCTGCTCAAAATATATCTGGAAAAAGGCAAAAGAACTCTAAAGCCTGACGAGTAACATGTGCATATTGGTGTAGTGGATACAGTGAAGATTAATCCAAATTACCTTCAGCAGGAATCCAGAAGCCTGTATTAGTGCACAGAGCAACACATCCCCTGGTATTCAGTTGTATTGGTAGAAATGGAAAAATAATGTGGATTTCAAAAAAGGTTTTTCTCTCTCATGACTCGACAGAAAGATCTAATTAGCAGTAATTACTGCCCGGCTAATTTTATTTACAATTTAAAGGAAAATCAAATTTAAAGTATCTTCTGTTCTTAACATGCAATTTTTTCTGTATAATTTTTGACATAGGGATTTTGTAATCCAGAGTGTTTTGAGAAATATCTGGAAATAGCTGTAGTTTTGCCCATTTTTACTATTTGCTGCAACTTATTTTCTGTAAGTTACCACCTACCACTCTTATTTTCTCCTTTAAGAATGTTTACATCAAACTTGGAAATATCGTTAACAGAGTACCCCACTAACATACGAAGTGCTAAACTATGGCTAAAATCATTGCAAAGAAAGAGATGGTGTATGTTTTTGTTTCAGAAACATTCAGCAAGATTCACAAAGAGGAGCTAAATTCTCAGTACAGTGCTCAGATGGACTTAATGGCAGTTACAAACTCTGCTAAAATCTGGAAAAGACCAATATCCATTACTGAACTGGCCCAGAGCTCCTATTTCTCAGAAATTAGGTGGTTTCTTCCAAGGATGGAACTTGGATTAAACTTTCTCCTTAAATTGTTTTAAATACTTTTTGACTGTTTGTTTTTAAGACAGATGTTCTTTGATATGTTGGTTTCAGGAGGGTGCAGATTTTTACATGTTCTGCAGATTACAGCAGTGTTTTTCTGCAGGGTTCCTACTTTCAGTCACTCAGTACCTCAACCTATTTACAAGCATTCAAGGAAATGGAAGAAAACATTAAAATCTTTGGCAGCTACCAGGATCCCGCTCCTTGCCAAAACAGAAACAGGTACCACAGAATATAATTCATAAAATCAAATAAAGTGAAGATGGAAAAGACCTTACCTTTTCCTGACAGCGTTGGCCCCTTTCCCAAGCATACACACTCCCATGTTGTACCCTAGTATTACCCGTGCCTGAGGAGATTTGCTCTGCCTCTTATACAACAGCTACCCAATCTTTCACATTTTTCAACTGCTAGGAGTTGAGCAAAGCTGATAATGTTCAGATGTGGGCAAATTTGATTCAATCAGATTTGTCCAAAGATTGGTAAAGTTTTAAACCAAAGAGATGTGGTTCTACCAAACTCTACAAACCCAAATCTCAGCCCGTCTTCCACTTCCCTTTTTCTGGGAGACATTCTGTTCCTCTTTGGATTTATAATTTGAGATAAGCTCTGGACAGGCAGCCCCAGAGACTGATGCTCTTTCCCATCTGAGGCATGTGGGCAGGGAGGGAAGCTGCCTCTTGCAGCTGGGGAGCCCATGGGGCTTCACTGTGATCTTAACAGCACCCGCTGCAGCTAAGGGCAGACGTAACTGAAGGCACAGGCTCCCATGCTTTATCTTCTCCATAGTGTATGGGGGGGATGCTTCCCACAGAGGCACGCCCCAATGGGAAAATTTTCTGGAAGCCACCTCTGAGAACAGAGTGTGGTGCTACTGTTACCTGAAGAGCCCCTGACCTCCCAACTAAAGTAATCAAAGAGAAGGTTATTTGTACTCTGGCACCACTGGTATGGACACAGGACTGCTAGGAAGCAGCTTAGATCATTTCATTTTATATACACTACAGAACAAACAGCACTTGCTTGCAGCTTTCAGAAGTCACTAGAGATCTGGGTCAGATTCAAATCAGCAACCTAGAGGTGAAAGTCTCCATATCCCATTACCAAATCCTGAGACATCCAGTCCCCCATGCACGTATTAATAGTTGATCATTATGAATTCCATGTTGGGATAATTAATTACTGCATCTGAACTCTGCCTTAGGAATTATTAGATCATTTGGGGCCTGTAATTTATTTTATTTAGCACTGTATGAAAATTGCCTCTTCTTTTTTTTTTTTTTTTAAAAAAAAAACCCTATACTTTAGGCTTTGAGAAGTACATACTGTTTTCTGCAAAACGCAAACCACAAAACAAATATATCTCTTACTGGGCCTGGAGTAGTCCTACAGGATTTGTTAGCAGACTCTGATGATAGACGTGAGCAGCCATGCATCCAGCTAATGAGGTGGCCCAAGGGATAAAGAACACACCAAGCCACTAGCAATGGATGTGGAAAAAGAGCCAGGGGAATGGTAGAGCATGTTGCCAAATGATGAGTCTTAAAGGTGACTTCCCATATGAAATTAAAGGTTTTTGCAAAAGCAAAGTCTGTTTTTCTCACTCAAAAAATAAATCAGACAATAAGACACATTCACTTCTGAAATGAATGTTCTCTCCGACTCCATTATGTTTTTAACAAGACGAGCTCACTTATAGAGAGCCAGATCCTTCAGACATGATTTAACCTTCACTTTCAGGAGGCTTTGGCAGGTGTTGTGTAATGAGTTCTGAATAAAGACACAGTTGAGGACTGCAGAAATTTTGGTCCTTTGTGGATAGGAGTTACAATTCCAAAGAAGTTGTAAGAAGCCTGTTCTATGCATAGAAAGGTAAGGAGAAGTGTCTCCACCCTTTTTCTACAGACGCTGCTTGCTATTCTGTTCTTTGCTGCAGGGATTTGTCTTAGTTAGGTCTGAAATTCTCCTCAATCTAGGGGCCATATTCTGCCCTTCAATACACATGTGGAATTTATTCCTTGAAATATATATTTTATTTTCAGTACTGTAGACTGAAATACTGTCTATTGATTTTTTTTTTGCAGCAGACAGAATACTTTGTGCTGTTTTCACTTGTGTCAACAATTGGTAGATATCTAACTATAGGATGAAAACTGTCTCAGGAGATGTAAAAATACAATCCAGGTTTGTTAACATTTGTAAGCCTCTATAAAGCTTCAACCTGGGCAAGATCTGTCTGTTTTATCCTAAAAAATGCTAACTTCAACTAATTTTATTCCCCCAGAAGGCCTCAGGAAAATTAGCTGCATGAAACAGAAAACAGAAACACTGACAGTTTTGTTTTCTAATGATTTCTTTCTTCCATCTTCATTCGATCACCTGCTAGTAAGTGACCCTGTAGTCCTAGAAAATTCCCATGAATGCTGAAAGAATTGTACTGACTTCTCAGGCTTCATGCAAGACAATACTTGGAAAACCCCTGGTTTGTGTACTGCAAAAGATACTGGAAGAGGATCTTAATCTGATCATAATTTGTTGGCCTTGGGTATTCTTAGTACTTACCTCAACCTCACCTTGAATGAGGTCTCAGCTCTGTGGGTTGTGGACGGTGCATGTTCAGGAAGGTCAGGAATGTTTACAACTGTGAAGGAACCACAAAATGCTGAACTTCTCAAGCACATCTCTGAGAAGAAGTAGACATTGGTTTTGCGCATATGTGATCGTATATGGATGTTTGTGCTACCGTGGGGATGGCATTTCTTCTTTAGGGTGTACATTTTGTGTTTTCCGAGCAGACACATGGGCTTATTTTTTCCTGAAAGGCACTGCTGGAGATATTCTTCTCCACTGTTATTTTTGCAGTGGGGAGTTTAGATTTCGGGGAATCGCTATTCATTATATCAAGGTAGTGGAAAAAAGGTTTTGGCATTCAGATTCCCAGAGTAATAAATGGAAGGATCATCAAACATAAATGACCTTGGCAAACTGGGGTACCAACACACTAGCAAGAGCAACATCTTGCAAAATATAGCGTATATATTTCAGTAAGATAACCGTAGCTCAATATAAATCACTTGATAATACTTCCTGAAATACTGTGGGATCTCTTCTGCAAACCATGAATCCATAGTCACCCAAAGCTGCCCAGAAACTCTGTCTAGCACTGTACTGCTAATGATTATTGAGAGGTGACGTTTCCATCGCACAGGACACACAGGTTACTCAGCTGTTGATTGGTATGGCTTTCTTTAATGTGAGGAAGCTGTCTGTTATGTCCATGTGATGGAATTTACACAGTTTAGGTGTCAGATTTGAAGTCAGTTCCATAATCTGCTGTGTAAGAGAAAAGTTATTACCATCGCCACTGTTGAAAGCATATTTCATGATCCATTCATCTCAGTCACATCACCATCAACTACTGATGCCATTTTCATTTTGTGATGTGTCTGTGTTTCCATATTTCCCATTTTAAGTGTTCTGAACTCTTTCATGCAGCATTAAGACCTCTTATGACCTTCTGGGATTAATTCAGGCTCCCTTTTGCAAGGCTTTTCAAAGAACATGATGACCTAACCTCAGGCGTATCTAGATTACTTGTAGCAAACTTGCCCTATATTCTTTCAAATGGCAAAATTCAAGCCTGAAATCCAAAGAGGACAAATCTTAGCGCAGTTTTATTGCTTTCTTTGAGCAAGCCTTATAGAAAAAAAAAAAAAACAACCACCCCTTTTTGAGTTTTGTAACTCTCATGGCTATTTGTTGTAGAACTAGAAAGCTTACAGGAATTTTAGAAACATTGAGAAAACTAATTTATATTCTCAAATCTAGCTAAAGGAATGTGTGATTGACATTTCAAAGAAGGGTTCAGATTCAAACCCAGTCCCATCCAGTAACTCTATTTCTCCATATTCAGTCACCTTTCCCATCATTTTACTCCCAAGCAAAATACTCTGACCACTCATCACTGTGGATTCAGCTGGGGCGTCTGGACCGTGTAGCCCAAAAGCCATAGATCCTAACATAGCTTCCCTTAGCAAAGTAGAAACTTTCTGAGTGTGCAGGGGGGGAGGAGGATGTCATGTTTTCTGAGCTGGCAGTCTATCCTGAATATCATCTGCCATTAGTGTAGAGTTACATAAATTGATTTTTCAGACAGGGTGACAGTCCAGAGCCAGGTGACAGGCCAGAACAGTGGCTGGACAATAAGATACTTAGGAAAGCTAGCATGGGCTTTATAGAGCTCCAGGGGAGAGTGCTGAATAATACTGTTCAAGCCAAAATCATCTGTAGGACATAAGCGCTAAATTATGTTTCCACTTCCCATACTGACAGGTCTCTGGAATCTGCAGGAATTCCCCACTCTTCAAAGGATATCAGAGCACACAGTATGCAGCTTTCAGGGATTGGCAACCTCAGTTTTGTGATCTCTTGTAATGAAATTTTACCCATAATGCCATAAGAATAAGGAAATATAGCACTCAGAGACACTAAAACTATCAGCAGTTCCCTGCTCCGTGCCTGCACCACTCCTTTGCCTGGCCAAAGATAATCACACATACTTTGTTAAATTAAAATAGTTTGCCGATTTATACATCGACTTCTGAGGAGGTATTTCCAATTACTTTGGCATTCATATCTTGGACAAGCTGTTCTCTCAAACCACCCTGGCACTTAATAGCCTGTGCCGACTGGTATTTTGTATGACCCTGGCACTATTAGCCCAGCCTGGCTAGTGTTTCAATTCACCATGGCACTAATGGTCTGGAAGTTGTTCTTGTTTTCCAGATTAATGAGTACCCTAAAAACCACTCAAAATTGGAAAAGAAATAATGTTTTCAAAGGGGAAAAATAAGGCGAGTTGGAGCTGCCCACTACCTCTTCATTGTGCTCTTTCCTCATCTGCCTCTCCTTTAGCTGCCTATACAAGAATGTAGTAACACTGGTGCTCCGGTGGAGCAGCATATGTATAGTGGCTCAGGGTGTCCACCACTGACACCTGACCCTGAAAAAGCCCTACTGGGAGCCCCAGGAGGGAAGAATCTCTGCCAGTAGATTGCTGTGAGCAAGGAGAAATGGTTGAAATGGGAAAGGTCTCATGCACTTCCATTGTGAGATAGTTTAAGCCTTTTGTCAAAATCCAGCTGAAGATGGGAGCTGCTTAACCAGCACTGCTCTCATCAGGACCCGAGACCTGCACCCACATGCTCTTTGGCCTCCATATTCCCTGACTGGGCATGGGCAAGAAGTACAAGCCAGTGTTGAGCAAGGGCTCAACGCAGTCTCTCATCACCCGCGGTTGCTCCCTGAGGACCTTGGTTTAGCGGAGAGGCAGGCTCAGGCGAGTGCCTCACTGCCTGTAGATAACACAGCTGAGTCCTCCGAGCACCATCTCCCTTAGGAAGAGGTGAGCCATCCAGCTGGACTCTGGTCTTCACCACCCCAGGGTGGTCCCCACAGGCAGGGATGGGGGAATGCAGCAGAAGCGTGCTGTTTTAGTAGACATTTTCACTGCGTGAAGAGAGATGATTTCTACCTTTATTGCCAAAGCTTCTTAGCAGGTCAGAGTTTTCACCTGACATACATGCAGACACTGTCTCATTATGACAGGCATTCCTAAGTTTACTGCAAATTCCACCCTTTTTTCTTCATTGTGATTTGAACTGGCTTTCGTTACTTGTTATCTTTTTAGAAGCAAACCCTACCCCACCCTTGCTTTTAAAGAGAGAAAAAGCAAGGGGGGGAAGGAGAGAGAAAGAAAAAGGGAGAATATCACCCAGCCCCTGGCGAAGGGTTTTAGAAGATTTTAGATCTCAGCATTTTTTAGCTTCACTATGCATTTTCCATTGTACTCGATTATTGTTTCAATATGTATACTACGTTATTTAAACGTAAGGGGGAAAATCGACTAGCAGTTATGGGAGAAGGCAGAGCTGTCACAACATATTCCTGCAAAGCCATGATTTGTTTTGTGTTCAGTCACACATTGTTTGGATTTCAGCTCTTATTTCAGTCCTGGCCTTAGGGTTTTCCAAGCAGCATTGAAAGTCAGATACACAGAGTGCTACACTGAATTTGGTATTCTGAATTCCCAACACAGAAGATGGAAGAAGAGAATTTTGTAGATGGAGGGAGGTACACAGGACAAGTTTGTCCTTCGTTATTTAGAGGTAGGTGATCAGAAACGGGTTTGTAGCTGTACTAAATACCCACACGTGTGTTTGTGGGAAGAAATATGTCTGGCTCTCAGTAGGATGACTCCTCTCCTCGGCTGTCTTGGCTCCAGCCCAGCAGCCAGGGCTGCTCAGGGAAACCCCTGTGCCCACAGAATAAGGCAGGTAAGAGCAGGAGTCCAGGGAGGACCCAGTCAGCCCATCTGGGTCTTGCTCTTCCCACCATACAGCAGCTCCAACTGTCCTAGAAACCCATGGTCCTCATGCACTCCAGCTAGGTGTTAGTGTTACACCTCAGATACCAGAATTGGAATCTGTTATACATATATTTTTTCACTATAAACAAAAAAGCCCTCAGCTTGTAAGTCTGGCTGGCTGAACCATCCTAATGCCCAGATTTTCCTGGAGTTTTTTTATCCTTTCAATCAGAAGAATATTTATCATTAAGTCTACGCAAACATGGGCAGGCAGAGGAACATGGGCCAGCCATGCAGTTAACTGCTAACCTATGATGTTTATGAAATGCACTTATATTTGGTCATTATGTGAGTCATTTTCAGAATCCACAAACAAAACCATTCTTCAGAGACAAAAATGTCAATCCAGCTGCAGCTTTCCTAAGGGATCTACCATAATGTGTCATCTCAGCAAATAGACTATTTATTGTGCAGTGTTTCTGTTCATAATGTGCTAGGATACATGAAGGAAAGAAAAATATGAAACCGGGAGGTGATACCCTGACACCTCAGCTTTTGGGATGGAGATAAAGAATTATCTTTGGGAAGGGCACAGAAAAGTCTTTACCAAAAGTCCTTTGGTTGTGCCAAAATAAAGCTTTGTCTGGTTTTAGATCTTTCTTTTGTTCTAAGCGTAAACTCAGTGTCTGCTGCCTTCTATATAGTCATCACCCTAACAGCTAATGAAAATAGGAGAAAGAATATCCCAGTAGCTTCCGTCTCTCCCCATCTCCACCAAGCATACACAAATGTTGAGCAAGAGACATTTTTTGACATTTTTTTGAAAAGCCAAAGCAGTAATAGATGTATCTTAAATGTTCTTCTCTGGGTCTTTTTAGATGTTGCCATTTAGACTTACTGCCAGCCTGCAAGAACATTGTCTCCAAGTGATTATTTTTTATTGCCAATGTCAATGAAATAGAATAGAGAGGAAAGAAGATGCTGTAGCAGTTACTAAATCTGCAGAGAATCATTTTCATTGCTGGTGGCTTTTCTTGTCTTTTAATATTATTTTATTCAGGTGGCACCTTTCAGGGAACAAAAGCCTTTTGGAAGGGAATGATCTGGAAATGTAATCATAATATTATAGCAAGGTGACCTCCAAAGGTCCATGCCAGGGCATCAATGTGAGGAAACCTGATCTTCTGGAAAAGCAGCAAAGAGCTTCCCAGCACTGTAGAGCACCATCCATAGTTTCACCTTGTGACTCGGATATTGCTGCAGTCAATTAAGGCACAGGAGACTTCCCAAAGGACTCCGAAGTTGGCACAGGTGGTCTTACCCTTGACCTTAATGGCCTCTGAATCAAATTTACAGAACTTTATTAATGTTAGAAAATTTTTATTTCAGTCACAGAATTATAAACTGATGTAAAAGTGGGAGAGTTTATACAAACTCCATCCATCCCAATCTAGACTAAAGGATATTCATAATAATAACCTATATTTTGATATAATAGAATTACCTCACAAGGAAAATCTAAGTCATAGAAAACTAAAAGGCTCCCATAAATGTAAGAACAGTTTTCAGATAGTAACTAATATCCCGTTCAGGTTATTTATCAGTTAGTTAAAGAGGAGTCTACTGTCAAACAAACCCCAAATTACTTCCTAACTTATGGGTGGATTTGGAATAGAAACCTTTCAAACCTCAAAATGTTTCTTTGCCTTAGTTACTTGAAGGGAAAAATCTAAAGTGTAAAGGAGAAGATAAGCCTTACCTGACCATCTTGTTCCTTAAAAATTAGACAGGAAATCTTACTGTCACAGACTGACTTTTGGGAATCTGAATCTGCTTGCTCCTGATGGGTAGGATTAAAAGTTACCAGCTTCAGAAGCTTCTTTGTTGAAGTAAAATGGGAAAATACACTGACATGGAAAAATCCCACCACTGCAATGTCTTACAAATCATGGTGGCTGTTATTATCCTTTGACTGCAATGGTAAAAACACCAAACTGGAAAGCTACCCCAATCCACCGAGAGAGTGGGGGCAGGATGAGCAGAGCACTTTTCATCCTGATTGAAGTTCAACAAAGTCTTGTTAGTACAAAGTTCCTGGCTCACAACTTGATCCTTCAGTGAAGGTTTCATTTTTAAGCCCTTTATAGTATTTATACTGCTGCACAATACACTGATGAAGAGGATCTCAATGCATTTCTTCACACCAGAAGGATGCAAAGACAGAGAGCCAAGTAAAAGCTAAACTGGAGCAGTGAAATAGTTGCTATCAGCCATATCTCATTCTTCTGTAATGCAATTCATCCCAGAGTACGATACAAAATTCGCTAAGGCAGCCTCCAAAAACAAAGTCCCTCATCTGAAATACTTAGTTAGATTAGCAGTCTGTTTTGGTCATTAATTTAGCTTTCATTGTAGGTCTCTTCAGCTTTTAACAATGTTCTATGGACTCTCTCAGGCCATCAAAAAGACACTTACAACAGGCTTCACAGTGAACTGGTAGGAGTCCACTGCAATGCAGTCATCTCTGCAGAGCAGTGATGAGAAGCAACACATGGCATTTTGCACAGCTGAGTAGCAAAAAGTACTCCTCAAGGGCACCAGGGCAACCTCAGCTCTCAAACTACTGTAGGACCTCAGTGTGCACAGAGAATGAAAAAAAGTGATAGCAAGGTTGCTACTGGTTTAAGACAAAGCAAAAAATTCATCCTACATCAGATCCATGCCATCTAAAAATCTCAGAGCAATTGAGACAAATCATATGTTATCTGTGTAAGAGAGGTGAAGACCGAAACTGATTGTTATGAACTGAGCTTATGCTTCCAGCTAATCAAAATATTTCTTACCTAGTCCTTAGATGTTAATATAATTTCTGCTGAAAAACACAGTGATTGCTCTGTTTTTCTAATACATTCATCCCAAGGTTCAGTTGTCCATCTGTTAAGTACTTATATATGTTTTTTTTAGGGGATCATGTGTGTGTGTGTGTGTAGGTGATGGGAGAATTTCTGCTGGTAGTTTTATTGCTGTTGAAGCAGGTAATCGCCTTTTCTTTAAAATCCCTGGCATGATTTATTGCAAAGATTATTTTGTTTATTAATGAGTCCTCATAATAGCAGGGCTTGATGCTCAGTTTTTTTTCAGACATACCAAGGTCTAATTTAATTGCTGCAAACAGCTAAACACGTTTGTTTTAATGGATAAAAATCATGAGGTGACGCATTACTACATATTAATGAACTCACAGTCCTGTGAACCCACTGATAATGACTTATGACCTTGATAAAGTTGGTTAGAAGAAAAAAAATGAGCACAGAAGTTACTCTGGTTTGTGAATATTCTTACAAAGAAATCTAGTTCGTAGCACAGCAACAACATGCTAAAACACAACAGTGATTCCAGGCTGACCTTAGTTTTCCCCAGCAAAGTCCTGTGAAGGCCTTGGGGACACGTGCACGAATAGCCTAGCACAGTGGCGAGCAGAGAAGAGGAAGGAGATCTGCCCGTTCAAGCATAAGGAAAGGTCCTTGCTGCTCAGGAGGCAGCAGGAAAGCTCTTCTCAGTCTTGAAGCAAATAGGATAGTTGCCACTAGAGAGATTGAAACAACTGTGGGAAGACAGTGGAAGGATGTGTCTGGCACAGATGACCACATTCTGGTTTTGAAGTTATTCTTCTTGCATGAGAAACTTTGTGCAATTTGAGGGGAAATCTCAGACCCTATAATATTGAGAACCACTTAGGAGCTACACACTTGTGCCAGCAGATGAGAAACATTCCTCCCTGTGCCTTGGGAAGAACTGCCTGAGCAAGTTCTCCAACTGCATAGTCTGGCTTGCCACAGACACAACTCTAGCTCTGCAGGGAGAGGACATGATAAACTTTCCCCTGAAAAAACTGTGGAGATTCACAGGAAATGAAGAAAAGGACTGGGAGCTTGGGAGTTGAATGGATGCAGCAGGAGCAGTCCTCTCCCCCTGGCAAACAGAGGAAAGGAAGGGAGGGCAGGGAAGCTCTGTGATCCTCTCAACAGAGCAGTGAATCTAAACTAACAAGCAAAGACAAAATTCAATCAAAACACGTGCTGGTGCCTGCATCATTATTGTCCTAAGCTACCTCATGCTTTGCCAAAAACCCTTTACCCTCATCTCCAGGAGTTTTGTTCACACAGATAGCATATAAATAAAATTCCTGGATAGACAAATATCCACATTGTCCTCGGGTGACTTTTAAAATACGCCTTTTGTGCAAAGAAACTAACATTTTCTAAAGCTTTTTGGACCCATTCCTTCTGCAAACATAGAATACCTACCATGCTTTGTAGTACCGTTAGGTTGGTTAATGTTTTTTCATAAGGAATTCTAGCAGGAACCACCGTTACAGAAGGAACTTAGTTCTTTGAACTGCTCTAAATAATATAAGTTTCACTTTCATCCCAAGAAGCATTAAGGATGCACAAAAACACACAGGGAATTTTGTGCTAGCACCACTGATTATATTACTTTCAAAAGAGAAATAAAATCTTACCCTGAAGCTCAGAATTATTAGAGTGAACAGCCAGAATCTATTATACTATAGAAATATCACACAGAGAGCATTCATGAAAGAATTCGCCAGACAACTTGCTACGGTACTAAATTGTTCATTTTGTACACATTGTCTCATTACTTACTTTCCTCCTTATTAATGATAAAGTCATAATATGCGGGTAAATTAAAAGTCTTTCTGCTGTAACAGAGGAAAAAAAAAAATAATCCAGAAACCGTCTGCTGGGTTTTAGTTACACTGCAGTTTCACAGCAGATTTAAATGGGTGGAGGTGCATGTTCCCCGTGAAAAGGTCCCCTTCCTTCACACCAGCATTAGCCCCACACAGCCACGATATGAGCTTGATCGAGAAACTGATCTGGTTGAAAATCAGTTTTCACCCCTGGCCTTCTTTTGCTGGATGAGCTTGCAGCTAGTCGGTTCCTTCACCCATCTCCTGTCAGCCACAGGAACACGCAGCCAAGACGACTTGTACTGGGAGCTCACAGATTGACAGTACGTTGGTATCAAGAGATCATGAAGCTCAACGCAAGCTTTCTAAGCCTGGGGAAAATCAACAAAAGAGGCTGCTCATACTGGGACAACTTGGAGAGCACCTTGTGAGCGTTAGCACTCATGTCCACAGCTTTCGTTACAACACGCCACCGCTCTGAAGAGGCTGGACAAGGCCTTTCTAAGGGACAAAGTGCACTCCAGCACTTCCGAGGTCTCCCCATTTCCAAGCACTACGTGAACCACGTTCCCTCTTTAGCACCCTTAAGACCTCTTCATCCAGCCAGGTCTGTCACTTCCTTGCACCACGCTGTTAATTTTTTTTTTTAATAAGTTGCATTGAAAACACTGCAACGAACATGAAATGCGCTTTACCACCGCTCTCTCTGGGCGATCCTGCCCCAAGGACTGCATGTCACTCTGCTCTATCTGAGTTCCCCGACACATTTCAAAAGAACATTTTCATTAGTTCCTGGGTGACTCAGGAACCTAATTCATGTTTTAAAAGCAACTTGGGAACTAAAATTTCAGCTAAAGTCCCAGGAAATTGACTCTCAGTCACTTTGACACTTTTCTGTGCGTTCCCACATGGTTTTGTTCTTAATTCGCCTGGAATATAATAGAAGCAAATTAGGCACTAAGGAATTCTGCCTCACAGAGATGCTTACATTTTTATGGAGATTATGTAATAACAAAACAGGCTTCAAATTTTGTATTCCTCTAGGAAAAATAAATCCAGGAGACTTGACCTAAGAAACTCAGTGTCTTTTTCCAAGCTCTAAGACTTGAGACCATTTGCTAGATACCAGTGCGTGCCGTGCCTCAGCATCTGGCCAAGACGCACACAGGCGGTTTCTCTTTCTTCCTTTTGATGGTAGGGAAAGCCTGGTGCTCAGGCTGAAAGGGAGCCCTGAAACAGTCTGGTCAGCCCTTCAGAAAAGGCACATTACAGCTAACGTGCCCTCAGAAACATAGATACAGCTTTAGCAAATGCAAGACAGAATTGTTTTATAATTATTAGGCCAATTTCATCTTTTTCCTCTTTATAACTTATCTTATTTGAACCTAAATCTTCCCGTTGTCAGCTATGTTTTAAAAACAGGAAAAACACCTATGTTTTCCAACTTGGTCCGTTCTTTGTTAATTCTACCATCTGCATATCTCATTGTTCAAAAATTTCCTATCTAAAGAAAAACACACACAAAAACTGTCTGAGCCTCAAGTGTTCCTTCCTTATACCTCCATTTAATGCATGACTGCTGATAAACTAATTTTTCTTTTTTTTTTCTCCTTTTTTTTTTTTGGTAATTAACAGAACACACATCAAGTGTTCCAAAGGCTACTGAAGTCAGTGGATTTTTTTTTTTTGCACCAACTTTGATGGGTTCAGATCAGCCCCAGAGCACTTAAATTCATGTTGTATTTTCAATTCTCTCCTGCCCAGGCTGCTTCTCATGTGGAGATGAGCTGAAATAGAAGTAAGCCCATTAACTGTTCTTCTTCCAGACCTCCTCAATACAGTCAGAACTTTGTCATGATTTTAAATACCACATTTGTGGCCCTGATCTACTTTTTTATTATTACTTAACCTTTTGGATGTGCCTGAGTTCACACAGTCAGGGACCTGCTCTTCAAAGATAAACAAATTGTTGGAGAGCTAAGCAATACAGAAAATTCACGTGCTTTGCTACTGAATTAAAGGCTGGTAGGCCGAAAAAGTCATTAGTTTTAGTGACCACAGTGGGTTTTATATAGAAGAAAGGTTTCATTCCCTAAATTGGCTCACATGTTATTGCTAATGAATGTCTAACAAAGATTCTTCTCTATAAAATGTGATCATTTTACACAGGAGATTTATCAGTCGAGTTCTTGGAGAGATTGAGGCATTGGAGTCTTTTAAAAGTCCATTTTTTAAGTCTCTACTCCACATATTGCTTTTATGACCTAAAAAGCAAAGGGACTCCACATGCTGTAGGGTTCAATTGAAATTATTGTTGGAAGGTAGGAATACAACAGTAGGACTGTATTCATCACAAGAGTTACACTTTTTGTTGCGAGAGCTCAAGAAAAGTCCGTAAGGATCAGAGTTGCAAGCCAGCTCTTTCATTTGCTCGTTCTTTGTGCCGCACTTTGTCTCTCCCTCTCTGGCGGTAAGAGGGTCACTTGGTGCAGGCAGCGCTTGCACGCACTCACCCTGCTAAAAGTTTTCTGTCAATTTGTTCAAAGGTTTCTGTGTCTTGTTAAAATGCTAACACACGTACGGCCAGGCTGTCGTTCACAAGCGGGAGCTCAGAGGACCACAAGGTGCAGCCCGATGAGTCCGTGGGAGGGGGGAATTTGCATCACCCACTTTCAGAATTAAGGGTGGGTGCAGCTCTGAGCTCCTGTGGTCAGGGCTGTCAGCTCCCTCCGCAGTCAACAGCGATGGGTATCTCTGAAGGGCAAGTCACAGCATCTACATCAGATGCCTAAAGTTAGGCAAGGCAACTATTCTTTTAGTGCAGACAAATATAGGAAATCTTTTCCTTGACTGAAGACCAAATAAGCCTTTCAAAATCCCCTTGGCAGGCCACATTACTACAAGCTTTAGCATTATCCAACAATAATAAACACACATATACACACATAAAAGAGAGACCATGTGGCCACAAGCCGTATGAAATGAAGCAGTAGGCCATATCGGACCTCCTGCTGTACATTCTGTATTGAGTCAGGAGAGGTATAAATACCTTACTCTTCATGCCGTGTATTACAGCACTCTGGCAAAGGAGCCTTGGGTATTAACAAAAGGGTTGTGCTACCATAGATAATAGAAGCCAAGTGAGAAAAGAGAAAAAGTAGTAGACAAAAGAAATCATAGTTGGATGCCAAATATTTGTAGTGTGCTCACTCAGGACTAGCACCTCTTACCTTCAAAGCTACCCTGGGGAACACAGCGGTTTGCAATTGCTGTAGTTATTAGGCAAAAGTCATTGGGGCATAGGGTTTCTCTTCCATGGGACACTGAGATTTATGTCTAAACACATGCGCAGTCTTTAACAGCAATCCCATCAACCGCCCAGCATCCGAACACACAAATCTCAACACACATCATCATCATGCAATTACGTGGAACTGAAGGGGCAAGGGCTAAGCACTGCAAGGGATGCTCAGGCAATCTGCATGCAGATTGAATTTATATGTGGCCAGCACAACCCCAGTTATGTGAGACCACAAGAGGTGTAGCTATAGATGTCTTCCAGCACTGCTGTAGTGGATATGAGCTGTTGCTGAGGGGGCAGCAGCTCCTACCTTATGCCACTAGCTGCAGATGAGTTCCTCCACATCTCACTTGCTCCACAACCCAGGTAAGGCACGGATCATGTGTAGCATGCCCAGCTGCATGCAGCACATAAAAGGAAATTGGGAGGGAATACAGCCCTACAAACATGAAGCCCCAGGTGTGTAAGGAGCTGGCCAGAGAAGCATGTAAGGTCACATTCATGAGACCTTTTAGATGTGCATAACTCATGCTTCTGGATTTTTTTTTTTTCATTTAAGTGAATTACTGGCATTTGTGCTTTTCAGAAGCCATGAGACACTTCAAATGATTTACTGTATTTGTGTAGTGTACTGCTATTGTTGTAACCCTCAGCTATGTCACCACTAGCAACTGAAACGTGCTTAGAACTGCTCTGTGGCATGGAGACACACCAGCACAAGCCAGCCTGCATCTATTATTACCCTCCAGAGCAATGTAGCCTTCTGCACACTGACTCCAAGAAACTACCTCTACACCATACTGATTCTTAAACTGTGCCCAACTCCTGTTTGGGAACCTGACACAGACCAAAACTGTGCCAGACCTTCCTGATTCATCAGGATGGTCAGTAAGAGACCTGGGAAGTTCCTGTGGTGTGCAGACCTCCCCTTAACACTTGCATTTTTTGAGATTTTTTCTTCAATATCAGTACCTTTAACATTACTTTTTTTGTGTTTCAGCAGACACTAGAACCAACCATGTGTTTGTTAAACTGTAATGTTTGATTAAAAAACAATCATCATAAGCAAACATAGTCTTCACCAAAATGATAGCCCATTCTTCCTCTTAACCTGCTGCTGTTTGCCTTGCAAGTTTTGTTGGATACCATTAATGAATCTTTGGATTACAGGGAAATAGGCTAAGAGCAGAAGGCAGTTTAGTTTCAGAGATCTGTTCCAGACTATATCCATTAAGGCTTAAGACAGGAGAGAAAAGGGGCTGTTGCTCATGAACACATGCTAAACACTATGCTTTTTTGAAACAACTTACTTTGTAATCATTATCTTGGCTCTAGCCCTCTCATTTAACCTCATCTGCCTGACTTGAAATTCATGGAACAGATTCATACTGCCTTGGACTCCATGCAGTTGGCTCCCATAATATTCTTGGACTTTTTTTTTATAAAAACATTTGATACCATTAATCATATTGCCATATGTAATAAATTGGCTGCCTGTGGTACATTGCCTCAAACTGTCACATGGTTCCAATCACAGTTCTGCCAACTGAAAGTGGTTGTTGGAAACTCTGACTCTTCCTCTCCGGCGCGCCGATTGCGAGGTCCACGGGGCTCTGTCCTGTTTGTACTGTACATTAATGACCTGCTGGCTGCCTCACGTCACAAAGGCCAGGAGTTACAAGTATGCACATGTTTGTAAGTGCTGCTATACATAAGCAATAATCTGTTTGATATCAAAGTCACATCATTACAGAGTCAGCTTTTTGACAGCATTTGTGAGGTTTGAAGGCTAATTCAGTACATCTCTAATTTGCAGCTTAAATATCTGCCAGAATGAGAGGTGGGGAAAAGGGGGGAAAGTATTAAATTTAGCTGTGTAAAATAATTCAAGGAACAAGAACACTGCTCCTGTGATTCGGCTTTTGCGACTGTCAGGGCTCTTGTCAAGTCACAGCTGGAATGCTGCGGATTTATAAGAACAATAGAGTTATTTGGGGGAGGAGGTGGAGAGAAAGGAATAAAATGCTATTTGTAGCACTTCAGCTAACACTTTGACACAGGTTCTTTGGATCTTTCTAAGTAGGCACAGACAGACTGGTTTAAATAAAAAAACAACCAACCCCCAACTCCTGATCCTTTACCAAAGTTTGCCTTGAATCCTTTCTCAAAGCAGCAAAAATAGGCGATTGACTTTAGAGCTAGGCCCAGAAAAACAGCACTGGTTTTCAATGTTATGAAGTGTCTTTCTACATGGCAGCTGGATATGGGGAAGAGAAAGGAGGCTACTGTAATGAAATAATTAATGATCATTTATATTATATTAGAGCCCTAATCATGGAACATGGCCCCACTGTATTAATTATGGTGGAAAGGCAGAACAAAGACAACTCCTGCACTCAAGAGGTCTTACTTAGTCTAGTCTCTAAGCTCACTGATTTTGTTCTCCTCTCAAACCTTCTTACTCCTGTCAGCTCTTACTTGAAGAAAACACACATATACCTCTGCAGGTGTAGGCAAATGGTAAAAGAGCACCATAGGGACACCTGCTCTCACAGTCCCTCAGTCAAACTAAGAAAAGGAAGCCCTGCAAACATGCATGAAGGAAAGAAAATTAAATAGTTGCAGAGAGTCAACAGCCCTCTTTGGTATTCAGATACTCAAGCCTTTTGGCTGGAGCAAGAAAGGGTGCCAGCAGCAGTGAAGCTGCAGCGGTGTAAAAGCTAGCATGTACCAGTAACAAGAGTACATGCACAGGACTCTGATGCATTCATATACCAAGGACTGGGCTGCTTTGTCTTTTCTCATTATTCATCCTAGCCTAGATTAAGAGATACAACAATCTTGCCATTTTATTGTTGTGCACATGTCATGAGTTCAGGAGACATTATAACCCCCACACTGGAAGGAATTGATGATTTAAAGCTCAGCAACATGAGAAACCCCAGACTCATGGGAGCTGCTATTCCATCACTGGACTTTGGCCCTGGAGTCCTTGATTTCACTCCTATATACTAACAGGCACATAACTGAGAGTCAAGCTGGAAAGAAGCACAGAAATTCAAATTCTCAAAGAAAAAATATTATCTCCTCTGATCCATTTTCTTCAAGAGATAGCTACGTTTTTTTTTCCAAATTGTTCCTCAGCTTTGCTTGATCTATTTTTCTTCGAAGATATTTCAAGTTAATGCCTCACAGGTTTTTCTTTCCTATGAAGTTACTCTGAGAGGATTTTTTCCTCAGAGGTCTTGATCTTTCAGACCTTTATACCTGTGTTTAACTCAACATGTAATAAAAATCCCAGTTGTAGGATCATTTGTGAAAAAGACAAGCATGCACAAAAATGCTTACAGGATCTCAGATTCACCAGGAAAAACTGTATAGTTGTCAAGCTGAAAATACACAATACTGAATCATGCTGTCAAAAAGCTGACACTTCTACAATGCTTGGTATCTTACTACCTACCGGTGACATTTCTGGGGGCTTTTGTTTTATTAAAAAAAAGATGTTTCACAAGCTGTTCTCTGAAAACAAAAGCTCTTGGAAGACTACATGAAGCATTGCCAGGCTGACTTTCATGAATACATCACTTTCTGAAATGTATACAATCAAGGGCATTATTTTAGAGGTGTCTGTAGATTCCTTACAGTATTCCAGCTATAACAACCAGATAACAGTTTCATTCTGCATCATACCCTGTAGTACCTTCACAGAGCAAGCTTGTCAGGTGAATTGAGCTATGCATGCTTACAATACTGTTTTGATGTAACATAGACCAAATAGAAGGCAGTATTAGTTTCAGCTGAGAAAAAGCTTCCATTTTTTGGTCTAGACTCATAGTTCTTAAGGGATTTGAGTGCAGAGTCTGAGCATTGCCAGAAACCCCAAATTACCAAACAACACGTATCAGGAAGGACTAAGCAATTCCTGCTACACCAAGTAGTCTTTTTTTTTTTTTTTGCCAAATGCCTTACTAAAAGGTACAGACAAAAACCTCACTAATTCAATGAATAGTCCTTAAAAGAACCCTACACCTCAAACCATGAAAAAAAAACCATACAACTTAAAATTGTGTTTGAATGCTCTAGAAAGCTGATCAGCTATCCCTCAAAAGAATAAGACTTAATTTGGGGATCAGGGAGGAAAGAGCAATTCACATTCGCTGCTTCCAGGAACCAATACATAGAATTAGCGTTCAACTTTGAGTGTTTTGACTGACCTCAACAGCAAACCAAAAACCCCCACACTTTAATTTGTAGACAACGTAAGATCTGACTAAAGGAGCACTTGCTTAAATTAAAGCAGAAGTTGCCTGATCCACTCCAGTATATTTTTACACAGTATGTAAGATTTATCATAAAGATATATATAGTGCCTCCATTGTGCAAGGAGGACACTGACTCAGCAAATAAGATTAAGCATATGCTTAACGTGTCTGTGAGCTTGATTTTAAGTGAAGTCAACAAGTCTTCTTTAGAGATTAAGCATATTTTTTATTGGTATGTTTGATTAGGAGGCAAACATTTGCAGTATCTTCCTGACTGACTTTTTCCTGCAACAACACAACTGCTAGAAGAGTAAGGCAGTCTGCCTGATCCTGTGTGATGGACAGAATATAGACAACCACCCCTCCTTTTGTATTTATTCTCCTACTATCCAAAACAGAAGACTCACTTTTTGCTTGCAGAAGTTTAACTATGCAAAAAGCAATACAATATAAATATGTGGCATCATTAAAAAGGGTTATATCAGAAGCTACACAAACCAAATCAGCTATAATAAAGAAATAACTTACGATTCTCTACCTATCAAGGTAGAGAAAGAAAAATTCCACTAACAAAATCTTGCTTCAAAAGTCTTTTTTTAAATCATCTGCAATATTTCAAGTCTGTTCATTTTAAAGAGAGACACCTTTGAGACATAGCCAAACCTTGTCAATAGGATGCATTTTCAAGTAACATGAAAGATCAGGTTCCTTAAAGATACCCGTTTTACAGTAAACACACACTGTAATTTTACCATTAGGCTAAGCTACATTTCTGAAGTCTACACATTGACAAAATAAAGGAAAATTATCTGAGCTGATTTCTAAACTAAGAAATCCATATAGTGTGTAGCTGAAAAAAATCACAATTGCACAAAAAGAACAGAAAAATTCAATATGGTCCTCAAATTCTTTTTTTTAAATTCATATGACAAGTTACCCACAGCTAGAGGGTATGGGTTTCCTTTTCTTAAAACAGGCGCTCTAGCTGTACCACATTATTGTACATAGCTGTTTATATATGAATAATCAAATATATGCAGTGGAGTAGAATTTTTAGATGTAGATCAAGAAAAAAAGCACACACAAAAATACTAAACCCTCTAGGCCTCTATAGAGTAAATTAAAGCACTTAGTGAAAGGAAATACTGGCATATACGAGGGCTTTGAATTTCAAATATCCTTCAAGAAGTTATTAAAAAGAGACTCCACTGCTGAGAAAGAGACAAAATACAACCATATTTCTTGGTATATTCCTTACAATTGCAAAAGAAATAGTCATTACATTAGCTTAGACTCAAAGTCATTTTTCCATTTTTAATGCCTTATGATTATTACAGGTTTTTAAACTCCCGAAGAAGGTAGCAACACATACGAAGGAGCTATTTGCATTCCAGTTTTGTCTTTCTAGCTGTCTGTCAATCTAAGTGCAATATACTGGGCTTTACCCTCTTTGAACCTTCATGGCTTTACTGCAGGCTTCATCCTGTATTGCTATAAACTGCGCACATGAAGATTGGCATTTGCATCTCCAACAGATTTGACTCCCAAATTCCAAACAGATGTGCTGAAGTTCAGAGTCGTTTAAAATAGTCTGCAACTTGCTGGTCAAAATGCTGAGCAGAATATTTCTTTCTTATATTTAAGGGAACCAATGAATACTCCTCTGCAAGACTCCTGGGAGCACCATCACTTGTAACATCTGCCTGGGAGCTGGCTGTCCCAGTGTACCCACTGCTGCCATCACTGTCTTCATCCACTGAGAGAAATTCCTCTCTTATCAGGGAGGTCAAGCAGTCTTCCTCACCTAGGAGGAGGTGTTGCAACAGTGTCCTAGAAGGATGACCTGCAGCTGAGCAAGCCAGCCCAGAGCAGTCTCTGACCCAACAACGAGCAGGTTCTTGCTGCACCCAGTAACTGGCAGACCTAGCCAGTATTTCCATAATCTTTCCATCCCCTGTCGGTGCAAGAATCCTAGAGAACCCCAAAGAGCCTTCACCATTGTAGTGCACACTGGTAGATGGGGCACAACTCCTAAATCTGTAAACTGCAGAAGAAAGCAACAAAAACAGACCAAGCAGAACAAAGCAATTAAAGATCCAAAGCCAAGAGCTTGCATCTGACACTATTCTACAACCCTTAATCACTAAATATTTAAGAGATCTCATACCATTTCTCACGCCCTCATCACAAGCCTTTAAGGAGGTAAATTGATTATCACAAGACTAATGATATTTGTCCAAGGTCATAAAGTCAAATCATTAAGGATCTGAGTGTTACTTTGCACTCCATTTGAGTGGTCTAGGCCTGGAACTAAGCTCAGGGGCCACAGTCATAATGGTCTTAGGATCTGAGCGTTTTCCAAATCCATCCAAATGGGAACAATCCTACAATTCACCTAGATTGCTAAGTTTAAGCAAGTCTGAAGACAGAAGACTAGAGCCATAGAAAAAAAAGAAAAAACCTTGGAGGAAGGTAAAACCTAACTACAAATCCTTTTTGAGCCTCAATACTTTATTTTGCCTTCCATGCAAGAGCACAACTTCCATTTGATTTACATCTGACTATGACCCCCACCCAATATAACAGTCCTTGCTTTCTATTTATGGTCTTTCTCTTCTCAGGAGTACTCTTCCCCATAGTTACTAACCTTGAAATATTCCCAGACGATCTTTACACACCCCTTATTAAATGGGGAACTGTGTGCTTTGAAATGGGTCTGTGTCAAACAGCAAAGCTTGCTCCAAGGCTATTTGAGCTCTCACCACCCTGGACAGCAAGCACAGAAGGGTGGTTGGAGTCCCCCTTGAATTGGCCAGGATGATTACCACCTTGTCACAGTATCTCCATACTTATAAAACACCTGTGCACTTCAGGAGACTTCCCTCACACAAACTGGCTGTAGGGTCTAGAAACTAGCTGCCTAGCAGTTATAAAAAAGGCATCTTTGCAGTAACACTGCCTTGCAGTTCTACTACATATAAGTCTTTGGGCTCCTCAGGACAAGAAATATCAGATCAGTGGGAAATATGGTGCTGCTTCTTCTGTAACTCCAAGTCACACTGCATAAGTACAAACCCAAGAGATCCTGCGTGCCATTGTTCTTGGTGAGCTGCAGAGCTGATCTGCACAGTGGGAGGATAATATTCCTGAGGCTGGGAAATAACTCCACTCAAAGCATAGGGAACCAACTCTAATGTTATATAAGGAGTGCCTTAGTTTAAGTTTCAAAGCCACACATATTTCACAGAAAAGAAGTTACAGAACAAGTACTTTAAGATCATAGTTTTCTGTTTACTTCATAAATAAGAAGGAGGCTTTAGGACTTAGGTGAAGAACCAGAACAAGTAATGCAAGGACACAAAACAACATTTTGTGCAGGTCAGACAATGGCAGCTCTAAAGGACAAGTAACAGGACAGCCATAAGGGTGTCACCTGGAGCTGTTACTTTAAGACAATTGCATATTGTGCACAGGGGCAAGACATACAAGGAACTCAGTTTCAGTAGCACCCACCTGCAACAAGATCAAATGTAATCCACCCTCTTCTATACCCAAAACTACTACCCCCTCCTTACTGATTACCTTGCAAGGCCCCGTTTTGGCTTCTTCCTCGCCACTCTGAAGTTGTCTGTCTACTCAGTCTTCTCTGAGATCTAGCCAGCTGTAGTCTATCATGCTGCTGGTTTTGGCTGCCTATTGTGACATCATCTTCCCCAGGGGAATGGAAAGCTCTTAGGTTGTTCTGATAAACCATTTTATTAGGGTCCACCTAAAGCTAAGATAAAGTTTAATGAACAGGAGACCATTTAGGAAGTTACTGGTTTTACAGAAGAATGGGAAACAAGCTCTAAGAGCTATGAAAGTCATATTTACCTCATACCTTATAGCAGAAAAGCAAAACCACAGTGCTAACTCAACACCAACAACCCTTCCCAGGTATAAAAGCTTACTTTACAACTTAGCCCTACCTTTTTGTGAAAGCACCACCTTTCCTTATTCTTAAGCAGGAATACAAAAGTAACTCTACTGATATAGGGAAGCAGAGGGGACTAGGGCTATAAGAAATAAATGAACCACTGGAGGAGGAGCTAACACAGCATCTTCTCATTTGTAATCAGGCCTAACAAAATGAGAACAGAGCCCACAAAAGCTGTGCATGATACTTTGGTCTTAAAGTAATGCAACATGGCAAAGTTTCTTTGGGCCTCCAAGAGGCAAATGAGAAAGAAGTGTGGATGTCTCCCTTAGCTGAGGTATGCTCAAGTACAGGGACAAGAGAAGGGCAGAATAAATAGTTTTTACTGCTTTGTAATATATAAACATATATTATCCTACTCTTTTTTTAAGGGTTTCTTTCAGTCTTAATATCTACAAGTGTTTGCTGCAGTTACAGGAGTAGGTACTTTTTTCTCTCTTCCTAATAGCACTATTTCCCAGATCTTGTAAAGAGACACTCCTCCTTCTGGGTTATCTGACCCTTGTACAGTCCCCCTTAGGTCCATCTAGCTTGTAGATTTTCACTAGCTTAAGTGTTTCTCAGGCTTCTTCTAGCACTTGTGATCTCCTCTGAGACTCTTTCATGACTCTTTGAGGACCACAACACATAACCAAAAAAACCTCCAGGCCTACAATGAAGAGGAGGCAAATGAATTTTTGCACTGCCTTCTATGTCCAAGGTGCTGTACAAAGAAAAGGCAGCTCTGAAAGAAAGAGCTAAACCAAAGAAAGGCTTGTCTGATTTTTTTTTTAAACAAATGTCAATTTGTGTTTGAAAGGCAAAATTGCTAATGTCTATGAACAGCTGCCTGTCTGTCTGCAGACCCACAGACTAAGAGACAGTCCAAAGTGTATGCATGTGGGTACGTACTGAAAGCTTGATTAACTTCTTGCAGACATGGGCTGTTTTGATATTTACGATTATAATCATCACCTTCAAACAGAACAATGCTAAACCCAGGGTTAGAAATGCAACTGTGCTGGTAAATCTTGTGTTTTCTCCTTGTCATATTTCAGAAGTAGCTAATTAAATGCAGACTTACTAAATGACTAGCACCAGACCACAGTAAGCTCGCTTAGTTTCTGGGCTCTGCTATGTACGTGTTCAGCAATAAAATGCTTCTTTCCCTCCCGATCTGTCAAAGGCAAGGGCATCGAATCATGAGTTACCGCTGGGGGAGGCGGGGGTGGGCAAGGAATGGTGGCCCAGAAGTTGAGGTGGGTGAAGGCTTGATGATCCAGCTCATATGACCTAATAGACTGTGTCACTGCCTTTGGGAAATACAAGCCTCCTGACACATGCCCTTGGCTGGAAGGTCAGAACAGAAAAACCCAAGCTCAGAAAATGAAGCCCTCCAGCTGAGAAAAATAATCCAACCATGGATTGGCAAAAGCTTTCTTTTTCCTCCCAAATTCTTTTTTTTTTTTTTTTAAATCTTCAGACTTGAAATGTTGCTATAGTGCACTTCACATCTGATTAAATTAGTCACATTGCATTATGCCATATCAAATGTGACACGTTGCAATGGAATGTGAACAGTGTATAAAGATGCACTTGTATCACAGAGGTGCTACCTGCTTTTGACTCACATCAAAACTAGCTCCCTACCTAGCAGCCAGTAAGGGAGGCGTGCAAGGTCCAAATCCTTCATTATTTTTAAGTCATGCTTTTGCAGTTGGTTGGTGGCTTCTTGTATGGTTACTTAACTTTGCATCAAATCAGTAATCAGCTACTCCAATAAACTTAAATACCTCTCCTGCAACC